>NW_020173979.1:7463944-7625309 GCF_003031525.2 Neophocaena asiaeorientalis asiaeorientalis | reverse complement strand
TGGGAGTGGGGGTGGGGGGGGGGTGGGAATTTACTACCTGGATCTTTACAGATATGTTTGTTGATTCTTGAAATGTGGTCATGATAGGCCACAGAACGATGCTGTAAAGGTAGGCCACCGATCTGACTTCACCTCATGGCAGGGTCCAGCTCCTATTCTTTGAGTACTATCTAAAAATCTTGCAAGCAGTTAGCAATATCTATGCTTTGTTTTCCACTTAAGGAAGCAGAAGCTATCTTGAAAGAGAACAGTTACATTGTATTTGTTTGAAGCAGGAGGAACTCCTTCAGAAAATTTGTATGAAAATTCTTATGTAAATCCTGCAAGTTAACAATAGACATGAGCAATATAGGGCAGTTAATTAAATACTAAGAAAGACAAAAATTGCCTAAGACTTTGCAAATATTTTTTCCCATTTTTGTATTTTTTTAGATGCCTCTATGTAAATGCACAGGTATTTTATTTTATTTTATTTTATTTACTTATTGATTTATTTTTTGCGGTATGCGGGCCTCTCACTGTTGTGGTCTCTCCCGTTGCGGAGCACAGGCTCCAGATGTGCAGGCTCAGCGGCCATGGCTCATGGGCCCAGCCGCTCCGCGGCATGTGGGATCTTCCCGGACTGGGGCACGAACCCGTGTCCCCTGCATTGGCAGGCGGACTCTCAACCACTGTGCCACCAGGGAAGCCCGCACAGGTATTTTAAACGTAGCTTTATTGGGTGTTCTTCAGTGGTGGGTTCTCTGCAGTGTATCTGCTCCTGGAAATAGCTTCACTGTCAGGAGACAAGGTCCCTGCCCTCAAAAAACATTTCAGATACAGAGCGAAATTCTCTCCTTGTTATTATCCCTTTCTGGATTTTGCACCTCAGTTCTTGCACCGTGTCACCACTGAAGTTGTCTTCAGTGAGTGTTATTTGCTTTCCCGTAACAGTAAAATAATAGAAAATATTGCCTCCATTCTCACACCCACATGCAATCAAATTTATAACAAAAATTATGCATGTTGATTGTGCTGTGAGCCCCCTCCCCCAAATCTTATTTTAGGTGAGGGGTGGAGCACAGTGAGTTGACATCACCCTTTAGCATCCTGCTCTAAATGTCTCTAGTAGTTAGCTTCATTCTCCACCTATTCTCTTTCTGCCTCTCTGAAAATGGCTCTTTTACATCCTTCTCATATTATGTGTAAATTCCTCTGGGTTCCAGTCCCTGCACCTACTCCCTTAAGACATTTCTACATTTCTCTTTATTATATAGAGTAATTTAGACCCGCCCCAAGTCCTCAAATCTTACATTTCTATATCCAACACTTAATTTTGGCAAATAACAGAATTTTCACTTACCAGGATCTACCTTTCTGAACCGATAGTGAGTTAATTACAAACTGATCCTTTTCATTTCATTTTTTCCTTATCATATGTGCTATTTCTGTGATGAACTTAATATGGTCAGTTTAAAATACAGGGCAAAGTGCATCTGATTTGCTAAAGAATGTGTGATGTTGTTAGAACATCTCAGTTTCAGATGTTCAGTATTAGTGAAACTTTCATGCAGCAAAGATTGAATACCAAATGGAGATATTAGTACCTGTGTGTCCATCTTAAGAAGGTGACACAGTGCTAACCCTTTAGAGCTCAGAAATGTAGCACCCTAACAGATATTATTTGGAATAGTGGTAGTTGACTTATACTTTGGGAATCACTAGGTAACAGTTACTGCAATTTTTCATGGCTCGGCGATATTGATGACTCATGGCCATGATAAGGATGATGGTGATGGTGGTGAGGTCTGTCACAATTTGAGCATTTGTTATTAGAAGATTCACATGTGCCCCTTTGACATTCTCACATTAACCTTTCAGAGTAGGCATCTTGTCTTCATTTTTCAGGTATGGAAACTGAGGCCTATCCCTCTCATCTCTTCATGAGATTTCTCACGACGTCCTTCTCCTTTGTTTCCAACGTTCATGATGTAAAAGAGGTGCTTGCATGTACTGGCCAGTTGATCAGATGTTTCGCTTACTGAGTACATCAGGGTTGTGATGTGGTTCGGGGCTTTCGTGAGGCAGCCGCCTTGGACTGGGGGAACTGGGTTCTCAGACGGTTACAGATCTAATCACTAAAAGGGACATAAGAGAACTTTCTAAGTTGCTAGTATTTTTTTTCTGAGTTACTAGTATTTTTTTCTCACTACCCCACATTTTTCATCCATTACCATATAATTGATCCCCTTTACCCATTTCACCCTCCCCCAGCCCCTTCCCCTCTGGTAGTCACTACTCTGTTCTCTGTGTCAACGTGTTAGTTTTTGTTTGGTTTGGTTTGTTCATTCATTTTGTTTTGTTTGTTTGTTTATTTTATATATTCCACATATGAGTGAAATCATACTGTATTTGCCTTCCTTGGTTTGACTTATTCCATTTAGCATAATACCCTCAAGGTCCATCCTTGTTGTCATAAATGGCAAGATTTCATCTTTTTTATGGGTGAGTAGTATTCCATTGTATATATATTCCACATCTTCTTTATTTATTCCTCCATTGATTGGCTCTTAGGTCGTTTCCATATCTTGGCTGTTGTAAATCATGCTGGGATGAACATGGGGGTACAGATATCTCTTCAGATTAGTGTTTTCATATTCTTTGAATAAATACCCAGAAATAGGATAATTGAGTTTTGTAATGAAGGCAGGCCTTGGATAACTCTCAGTCCCAGTCTCTGCATGAACACTTGTTAGGTATGTGGAGCAAGCAAGTCACAACCTCCTGGTATCTCCATTTCCCCATCTCCAAAGCACGCATAAGGATACCCATGTCACAGGATTACAAAATGAGTGATAACCTATGTAAGGAGCCTAACTCAAGGCCTGGCACTTTGTAGGCATTCATTAAATGGGAGCTTGACTTGACGATGATTTTGACTTTCACATTCCATCTAGAAACCTGTGGTCCAGTACCCTCCGCTCCCCATGATTATTTGATGCAGCTTTCTGCCTCATGTACAGGAAGGCACGCTCAATGGGATGGGAAGCGGGTGTTTATTACTTTCCTTCATTAGGTTTGGAGGCTGCAGGCTCTCTGAGCTCTGCATGGCGGAGAGGAGCAGGGGAGGGACTGTCTTTGTGGTTACGGTCACTTAGTCAGTGCGTAAGGTGCAGCCGTCTGTTCAGCTCCTGATCTCGGGTGGCAGAAAGGAGCATAGGAGGCGAGCAGAGGGGCCTGCGTGTGGGGAAGGCGGAGCTGCGGAGGCAAAGGCTTCGGTAAACTTCCACATTTCATATTGAAATTTTAGCAGGAGGTGTAACCAGGCTGACTTTTGTGAATGTTAAACAGTTTGGACTGGAGAGAGGGAAAAAAAGGCGTGGAATTAGACTAAATACCAATCTGACATAGACTTTTGCCTTCTCATTGCTATGCAAATAAGAATATACACAAGCACACAAGGTTGGACCATGATGGCAAACATTTGGACTTATAGGGTATATTTTGCCCCTCGCCCCTCTGTGGCTTTAGCTCACGGGGATTTCTAGCACAGAGGAACGTCATTGCATTTCACAATTCGTAAAATTTATAGGCAGGAGATCCGGGGAAGGCTTTGACCTTTTCCTGCACAAATGGCTCCAGGGACCCTAACCGATTCTAGAAAGCAGCAATATGTATCTCTGAAGCTAGAGAGCAAGGTACAGTTGTGAATTTGCTTATCCTTTCTTGCTCTGGACATTAACCAGAGTTGGCTTTTTATCCCCAGACATATCAATATAACAGCACAGGGGAACAGAAAGCAAATTGCCTTTGACCTCTTATTTACTAGTGCATTAAATTACGAGGGCACTATCTTCCACTTTTGTAGATTTGTAAACCAGATTTTCCCTGGTCCACTCAGAGGTCACAGGAATAGTCTGTCTCGAGATATTTTGGAGTATATCTATGTTCAGACTTGTCCTTAAATGTTGCTAAGAGGAGAGACTGGAAATCTTCCAGGACACAGTCTGGTTTTCACACTGTGTCTTTTAAAGCCCTATCTGGGGGTAGGGAAGGCTGAGTGAGTGAGACTGGGACTCCCTCCTGCTCTCTCTTTTATGTGTGGGTCCTGTATTGCATTTCATTTGGTGCTTTAAAGGTTTTAAAATAAACCGCTTTCACAGAGGAGTTCTAGTACACAGGAAAGGAATCTATGAATGCACTGTTTTTAGGTTGACTTAGCTAGCGTTTCTGCTTTTGGTAATAGGCAAAATTTGCAGAGGAATTAAGGATAAAGGGACCATGCATTATCCATTACATCTTTTTAAACATAGAAACATGACACCTGCATTATTTAAGAAACAAGTAGGCAATCCAATTAACATGTTATCAGGAGGAAGAAAGATATTTTACGGAAGCTTTCAGATTGAGCTTTTAAAAATATATATTTTTAAATGAAAAACGTGCTCATATAATGAAACTTTTTATTGGATTTCTGAAATATCTGTGACACCAGCTCAAATTAGGAAACAAGAGTATTGGATTCCCATGCACTAATTCTTTTCCCACACCTTTGTGGATGAACTTCTTTCATGATTCATCATAATTTGAAACGGGGAAAAAATGTGAGCACGTTGATGTGTATTCAGAATTGACAGAGTCCCAAATCAGATGGACATTTGCCTTTCCTGGTACCACACCCCTCAGAGGTCTGCAGTCAGTTTATAAGATACAGATATTCAAGCACAGTGAAACAATGCCCAGGGTGTGATCAAAGACCAATAATGAGGGTGAGGCACGTTTAAACAACCGCCTGCAAGATTAGTTGTCACGGGGAAACTGTAGCTCTCCATTAGACACACCTAAAATCCACCTGTGCATCATTCATGCATATATTTACATACACACACACACACACAGACGCACACACATCTCAGATGGGCTGTCAGTGATTAACAAATCAACCCCCTAAAGTAGTAGGATAATCTGAAAAGTTAATAGTGAACAGTGTCACAGCTCATAGGATTAGTTAATTAGACAAAGGCTTGCAGGCAAGATCTCTGTAGTCTCTTCTGCTAAAGTGATGGAACCCACTTAGGCAACTGATGAAAAAAGCAGTGTGAACACTCTTCAAGGGAGGGAATGAGGAATGTAACAGAATAAAACCTCAGCATAGCAGTAACGAGCTGGCAGAAGCATTGCCATCCAGTGATGGCCGTTTTTCAGTGCCGGAAAAGGCAGAGGCTTGGGGAAAAGATTTATAATTTTGGTTACCATCTTTCCTCCTGCTTCAAGTAAATTTTAATTACTTTTTAAAATAAGTCTCTAAACTTGCATTTCCCCACGTGAATTGTTGACCTTCACATACAAGGACAACTAGGCAGAGTGCTTTTCCATAGGAGGTAATACATGCATTTTATTAGGTAAAGGATGGATATTTAGCCATATTCAAATTAAGACTAATATCTTATTATTTTAGAATTGCCTTAAGGAGGAAAATATGTTGGCAGATGCTGCTTCTTATCTTGTAACTGGCTCTTTGTGATCCTTTCCAGGGGCCACAAAATTGTTTCTTTTTCCTTTGTACCAAAATTCACAAATATAGTGACCTATATTGGCCAAGCAGGGGTTTCAGATAAGTGAAGCAGACTGTCTATAAAATCAAAAGGAGAGGTGAGATACTACTACTACTACTGATAATAATAATAATTTGGAGCATAGTACCCAGTTGTTCTTTTTAACAAGACATTTATTTATTTAGTCACACTGTGCAGCATGTGGGACCTTAGTTCCCCAACCAGGGATTGAACCTGTGTGCCCTGCATTGGGAGCATGGAGCCTTAACCACTGGACTGCCAGGGAAGTCCCTGTAACTCAGTTTAAAATTGACCTCCCAAATTAGGCGTTTGTTTTTATGATGGTTTGCTGGATTGTCTGATTCGAATTTTTTCAATTAAGCTCTTATAACCATGTAACCATAAGCAGAATCATGTACTATTTCAAGAGGTAATATAGAGACATCTGTGGTACCTTTAGTCAACTTCCACCAGTAGCAACGTCCTGCATAACGGTAGTCTGACATCGCAACCAGGATTTTGACATTGATACGGCCAAGATACAGAACATCGTCATCAGCATGGATTCCTCATGTTGACCTTTGACAGCGATACTCATTTTCCTCACACCTTCATCCTTTCCTTACTCCCTGGCAACCATTAGTCTGTTCTCATTTCTATAATTTTGTCATTTCAAGAATAGTATATAAATGGAGCATACAGTAGATAACCTTTGGAATTGGCTGTTTTCACTTAGCATTATCCTCTGGAGAGTCACCCTGATTTTACTTTATATCAGTAGTTCATTCCTTTTTATTACAGAGTAGTATTTCCTGTCGGGGGTGCACCAGCGTTTTGTTTAACCAGTCACCCATCGAAGGACATCTGGGTTGTTTCCAGTTTGGGGCTCTTATGAATAAACATTCTGCTATAAACATTTGTATATAGGTTTTTGTGTGAACACAAGTTTTTATTTCTCTGGAATAAGTAAGTGCCCAGCAGGGCAAGTACTGGGTTGTATGGCAGTTCACATTTAGTGTTTTTAAAAACTGCTCAACTGTTTTCCAAAGTGGCTGTGTCATTTTACATCTAGGCCAGCAGTGTGTGAGGGTTTTCCTATATTCTTGTCAGTATTTAGTGTTGTCACTAATTTTTTTTTAATTTTAGTCATTCTGTCATTCTTACAATTCTGTAATAATATCTCATTGTGATTTTAATTTGCATTTCTCTAATGGCTAATGATGTCAAACATCTTTTTATAATAAGTCTTAAAATGGTGTAGAATGATTTCTCCCACTTGCTTCTTACTTTTTAAAAATTGTTTCAGCTGTTTGAGTTCCTCTGCCTTTTCTATATAAACTTTAGAATAATCTTGTCTGTGTCTATAAAAAGTTTAGCTGGAATTTGATACAAATTTCAATCTATATATCAATTTGGGGAAAATTAGTATTTTTACTATGATGATTCTTCTAATTTATAAACAAATTATAGCTCTTCATTCATTTAGATTTTTAATTTCTTTCATTAGTGTTGTATCATTTTCAGCTTACCATTTCTGTACACATTTTGTTAGATTTACATCTAAGTATTTCTGGGTTTTTTTGAAAATTATAAATAGCATTGTACTTTGGATTCTGGCATCCATGTGTTCTTTGCTAGTATACTGAAATGCAGTTGATTTTTACGTGTTTTATCTTGTATCCTATAATCTTACTGAACTCACTTATGTTAGTTCCGCAAGTTTTCTTAGGATTCTCTACATAGACCGCCATGTCATTTATAAAGAGGGACAGTTGTATGTCTTCTTTCTGCTCTGTATGCATTTTTTTTTTCCCTTTCTTGTGTTATTGTGTGGACTAGAATTTCTAACACTGTGTTGAGTAATGTGATGGGAGCAGACGTCCATGCCTCATTCCCATCCTTAGGGAAAAGTGTTTAGTCTGTCACCATTAAGTATAATGTTAGCTGTAGGGGTTTTTTGTTTGTTTTTTTTGATACTCTTTGCCAAGTTGAGGAAGTTCCCTCTACTATTTTTTTCCAGAGTTTTTATCATGAGTAGATGTAGATTTTTGCCAGATGCTTTTTGTACATTTATTGATTTTTCTTCTTTAGCTTGTTAATATGGTGGATTACACTGATTGGTTTTAAAATACTGAGCCATCTTTGCAAACCCAGAAAAAACCCTATGTGGTCAAGATGTATAATTATTTTTTATCTATTGTTGACTTATACTTGCTAACATAATTTATGCATCTATATTCATGGAAAATATTGGTCTTTAGTTTGTTTTTTGGTACTGTCTGTCTGGTTATGATATCAGTGTAAGTAACTTCATAAAATGAATTATAAAGTGCTTCCTCTTCTTCGGTTTTCTGGGAGAGATTTTATAGAATTGGTGCTAATTCTTCTTTAAACATTTGATGGAATTCTTCAGTGAAATCATCTGGGTCTGAGATTTTGTGTGTGTGTGAGCTTTTTTTTTTTTTTACATCTTTATTGGAGTATAATTGCTTTACAATGGTGTGTTAGTTTCTGCTTTATAACAAAGTGAATCAGTTATACATATACATATGTTCCCATATCTCTTCCCTCTTGCATCTCCCTCCCACCCTCCCTATCCCACCCCTCTAGGTGGTCACAAAGCACCAAGCTGATCTCCCTGTGCTATGTGGCTGCTTCCCACTAGCTATCTGTTTTACGTTTGGTAGTGTATATATGTCCATGCCACTCTCTCACTTTGTCACAGCTTACCCTTCCCCCTCCCCATATCCTCAAGTCCATTCTCTAGTAGGTCTGTGTCTTTATTCCTGTCTTACCCCTAGGTTCTTCATGACATTTTTTTTTCTTAAATTCCATATATATGCGTTAGCATATGGTATTTGTTTTTCTCACTCTGACTTATTTCACGCTGTGTGACAGATTCTAGGTCCATCCACCTCACTACAAATAACTCAATTTCATTTCTTTTTATGGCCGAGTAATATTCCATTGTATATATGTGCCACATCTTCTTTATCCATTCATCTGATGATGGACACTTAGGTTGTTTCCATCCCCTGGCTTTTGTAAATAGAGCTGCAGTGAACATTTTGGTACATGACTCTTTTTGAATTATGGTTTTCTCAGGGTATATTCCCAGTAGTGGGATTGCTGGGTCATATGGTAGTTCTAATTTTAGTTTTTTAAGGAACCTCCATACTGTTCTCCATAGGGGCTGTACCAATTCACTTTCCCACCAGCAGTGCAAGAGTGTTCCCTTTTCTCCACACCCTCTCCAGCATTTATTGTTTCTAGATTTTTTGATGATGGCCATTCTGACTGGTGTGAGATGATATCTCATTGTAGTTTTGATTTGCATTTCTCTAATGATTAATGATGTTGAGCATTTTTTCATGTGTTTGTTGGCAGTCTGTATAGTGTGTGAGCTTTAAAATCACAAATTAAATTTCCTTGTTAGTCACAAGGTGAGTCAAATGATCTATTTCCTATTAGGTGAATTGTGATATTCTTAGAATTTTGAGTTGTTGCTCCATTTCATCTTAGTTGTCAAATTTACTTTTGTAGATTTCTTTGAATTATTCTCTAAGAATCTTGTTTATGCCATCAAGGTCTCTAGTGATATCTCATGTGTCTTCCTTTTTACTTTGTCACTCTTGCCAGAAGTTTGTCAATTTTATTGATTTTTTTTCAAAGAAACAACCTGTTTCATTGCCTTTCTATATTGTTTTTATGTGTACAATTTTATTTAATATGGTTCTTTATTATTCCCTTCCTTCTTTTTACTCTGAGGTTTTTTTTTTTTTCTTTTTCCTTCTTTTTCTAGAATCTAGAAGTTGGATTATTGGTTTGAGACTTTTCTTATTTTCCAGTGAATGTGTTTAGCTCTGTAAATTTCTCTCTCAACACTGCTTTACCAGTTTCTCACAAATTTTGATATGTTATATATCCGTTTTCCTTTACTTTAATATATATTTTGATCTTGCATGAGACTACTTCTTTTACCCATCAATTATTTAGAAAAAGTGTTGTTTAGTTTTCAAATGTTTGTAGAGATTTCCTTCTCAACTTTCTGTTACTGATTCAGTTTGATTCCATTGTGGTAAGAGAACATACTCTGTATGAATTCAGTTCTTCCAAAATTCTGAGGTTTGTTTTATGATCCAGGCTATGTCCTGTCTTGATATGTTACATGGGCACTTAAAAAGGATATACAATTTTCTGTTGTTGGGAGGAATATTCTGTAAGTATTGAGTAGGTCTTGTTGGTTGATGGTGTTTTGAGATGATTCTGTACCCGTCTTGATTTTCTGTCTAGTTGTTTTATCAGTTGTTGAAACTCCAGCATTGAAATCTCCAACTGTAATTACGGATTATTTATTTTTCCTTCTGTTATTTTTGGCTTAATTCTGTTATTTTTGGCTTAATATATTTTGCAGCTTTTTTTTTTTTTTTTGGTACATACATATTTAGAATTGCTACTTCTTTTTGGAGGATTGGTCCTTTCATCATCATATAATGCTCCTCTCTGTCTCTGATAATTTTCTTTCCTATGAAGTCCACTTTATCTAATACTCATGTAGCCATTCCTGCTTTCTTTTTATCAATGTTTGCATTATATATCTTTTTCCTTGGTTTTACTCTCAACATGTCTACATTGTTATATTTAAAGTTACTTCCTTGTTGACAGAATAGAGTTGGGTCATATTTTTAAATTCACTCAAGATCTCTATTTTTTAATTCATGTATTTAGACTGCTTCCATTTAACGTAATCATTGCTATTTTAGGGCCTAAGTCTGACATTTTACACTTTGTTTTCTGTTTGTTCTCTTGTTCTCTCTAGTTTTCATTTCTCTCTTTTTCTTCCTTCTTTCCTGGTGGTTATTGAACATTTTTTGAACTCCATTTTGATTTATCTGTAGTGTTTTTTTTTTTTTTGCGGTATGCGGGCCTCTCACTGTTGTGGCCCCTCCCGCTGCGGAGCACAGGCTCCAGACGCGCAGGCCCAACGGCCATGGCTCACGGGCCCAGCCGCTCCGCGGCATGTGGGATCCTCCCGGACCGGGGCACGAACACGTGTCCCCTGCATCGGTAGGCGGGCTCTCAACCACTGCGCCACCAGGGAAGCCCCTATCTGTAGTGTTTTTGAGTGCATCTCTTTGTATAGCTTTTTTAGTTGTTACATTATGCCTACATATCTTATCACAGTTTACTGATTTCACCATTTTACCAGTTAGAGTAAATTGTGGAAACCCTACCTCCCTTTATATCTTTTTACCCTCCTCATTTATAATATTTCTTAAATGTGCCCTCTACATATATTTAGAACCTCATCAGACAGTGTTATAATTTTTACTTCAGCCATTAAAAATAATTTGGAAAACTCAAAAGGAGAATGTCTGTTGTCTTTACTAATATTTTTGCTAGCCATGTATTTTCTTTTTTTCTTATTTCTTCTTTCACTATTTCCAAGATTTATTACTTTATTATTTCTTTCTGTTTTAGAGAACTACCTCTTTAGCAATTTATTTAAAATAAGTCTGCTGGTCATAATTCCTCTTAGTTTTCCTCCATCTGAGAATGTCATGTTTTCTCCTTCATTCTAGAAGCATATTTTTCACTGGATCTAGTTTTCTGTGTTGAAACTTCCTTTCTCTCAGCATTTGAAAAATGTTGTGCCATTTCTTTCTGGCCTCCATGGTGTGATGAGAAATCTACTTTCATTCAGATTGCTTTCCCCTGTAGGTAAGGTGTCATTCTTCTTTCACGGCTTTCAAGATTTTCTTTGTCTTAAGTTTTCAGAAGTTTAACTGTGATATATCTTAAAATGGATGCATTTGGAGTTATTCTGTTTGGGGTTTGTTCAGCATCTTGAATGCGTAGCTTTATGTGTTTGGCAAATTTGGATGTATCCAGTTGCTATTTTAGCACTTTCTCAGCCCCTCTTTCATCTTCTTTTTCTCTGGGACTCTGACAGCATAAACATTAAGTCTTTTGCTATCATTCCATACATCCTTGAGGCTCTGTTCATTTTTTCTTCTTTAGTCTATTTGTTAATCTACTGTATAGAGTGGGTAATTTCCATTGTTCAGTGTTCAAGTTCCCTCATTTCTTCTGTCTCTTCATTCTTCTCTTGAACCCATCTATTAAGGTTTTTTATTTTAGTTATGTTAATTTTCACTTCTAAAATTTCCATCGGAGTCTTCTTTGTATCTTCTGTTTGTTTGCTAAGATTTTCTATTTTTTTAATGAGACTTTCTACTTTCCATTTTTTAAAAGTGTGTCCATAATTGCTGTTGAGGCATTTTATGATGGCTGTTTTAAAATCTGTGTCAAATAGTTCTAACATCTTTGTCCTCTCAGTGTTGGCATCTCTTGATTAAACTTTTTTCATTCAGTTTGAAACCTTTCTAGTGCTTGGAGTGACAGGTTTTTGTTTTTTTCTGAAGTTTGGACATTTGGGGTATTATGAGAGTCTATGACTTATTTTAAACCTTCTGTTATAGTTGGTTTCCCCTGACACTGCTGTGTTAGATGAAGGATTCCACCTCATTATTGCTAGTTTGGCATAAAAGTTCAGGTTCCCTACTCAGTCTTTGCCAAAACCCAAGGGCAGAAAGTTCCGTGTTAGGAGCTGGGAGAGGGGAGGAGTTGGGCGTTCTGGTTCCCCACTAGACCTCCACTGATACCTCCCTCAATGGTAGGGATAGGAGTGCCTCATTACTCCTCCCCGCATGATGTCTACTGATACCAACAGCCACCAACCATGGGCAGAAGGACTCATTTCCACTGGGTGATAATGAAAATCCTGAGTCTCCACTAGTCCTCCTCCTATACCACCCCAGCAGAGGAGAGTGGCACCTTATTACCACCCAGTGGGAGTGGAAGGCCAGGCTCTCTCTGAGGAAGGGATGGGCTCATGACTTCCTGAAAAGCATGAATGTCTAGCTTCCTTCTTAGTCTTCTCTGAAACCACTGTTTGGGGTTGGGATGCCTTGTTGCTTCCTCAGCAGCATGGAAATCTAGGCTCCGCACTTGGCTTTTGCTGGTGAAAGTAGGAGTAGGGCTACTGAATTTCCTATGTTGTTTGGTGGAGTGAGATGGTTAGTATCTAAATGTTTCCTCTCTTGTTAGGCTGCCCCTTTCATAGTCCTTTGGCTAGAGGAAGCAAACTTTCGTTGGAACTTTTGTTGTCGGGGTCTATTGCTGTGTCTGGGTTGCCAGTGTCTTTAGCTCCAAGTCTGAGATATATAGGGCCAAAAGAAATATCAGAAACTCACCGCAGTATTGTTCCTTGAGTCCTGAGGGCACTAGTTAGTCGACCTCTTATTCCCACCTTTCAGATTCTTCTTATGGTTGTTTCATATATATTATACAGGGTCTTTAGCTGTACCTCATGGGAGAAATAGGTAAAAGTACATTTATTCCATCTTTTTGGAAGTGGGCATTTCTAGACTGCCCGATTTTTCATGATAAGCTCAAGACCCAGATTTTAATATAAATTCTCCTGTTTTGTCTTTTTTTATATTGGAAATTAATAGTTAAATAGCAGGCTAAATGCGAAATGTCTACAGTCCGACAGTCTGTGCACTCTGCTCGGTTTCCTAAGAAATTAGCTTTCACTGGCTAAGATTTGTCATTTTCTTACCTCATTTTATATAAATGTCTATCATTTATCTGGAGGTGACATTGCTGACAAACTGAACTATCAAGGGCATAGCTAAGAAAGAGGAATTTAGTGGCAAAAGATCACTAGGCAACCAAATTAGAAGTCAAAATGTCCAGACACTAAATTTCGTGTACTTTATAAATAGGTAATAAGCCTTTAGGCTCCCTCTTAGAGCGTGATTTTAAAAAAATATGTGTAAAATAAAATCACATACATACACATGTAGAAAGTCAGCGCACTTTCCAAAGCATGATGCAAGTTAGAGGAGATAGGATTTCATGAGTTAGGAACACTGCAAACATTAAAAAGAAAAAACTCACAGTGAGGCAGAAGAGAAGAAAATGATAAAATGTCATTAAAAACAGCCAAATCCCCTAAAAAACACTTGTGGCTCCTCATTATTGGTGCACACATTCTTACACATCCTCGGTAGGTGCTAAAGGTCTTCCTTTATCTGTGTGTTGTTCAGGTGTTGATATCTATCATTAGAAGTTTGAGTTTCAGGGACTCATGTGATCATCTCTACCCTCTGCCTTATGCAAATTTGCAACTACTTACCTAAGACAAAAAATTGTTTTTAATCATTCAGAGGAGAAAAAAAAAACCACTTCTTATAGAGTCCCTACCATGTTGTTAGGCAGCATATTGAGAGCTTTACCACAGTATCTACTTTAATTTTTATAAACACTCTATGCAATAAATACTATTATTTTCCACTTTCACTGTTTGAGAAATGGAGTTTGAAGGCCAGGAGTAATTTTACAAGGGCTCTGGCTTCTCAGTGGCCATGATGGGATTGGCATCCAACAAGACTCCAGTTGCCATGCTCTTAACCAGCCTGTAATATGGATTCTAAAATGTTGAGATCACACATTGGGAATTAAGGGAGAGGTTTTTGGACATCTAGAAACTGCATTAATGTTAAGACACTTGAATTCACTCTGCAGCAGCAAAAACTTCCACACTGACATTGACTGTGTCCTCTGGGGTCTTGACTGGTGACTCTCAAAGATGCTTCTCTGCTTCCTAAGTCAGGAACTGTAGGCTCCAAGAAACTGAGAATTAAACTTTTTATAAGTGACTGTGGCAACAGCACAACTGTGCTTGTTGTTTACAACAGGTATACCCTCTTTTTCATTGCCAATTGTCAAACAAAGGTGTTCACAATTACAGGCAGTTTGATACTCTGTATTAGGGAGAGTTCATGAGATCCAGAAGGACCTCTTGGTATGAAAGGACAAGGAAGGGATAACTTGGCTTCCACTGTCTTGGTGCAGATGCCATCCACATTGCTGTGCATCCAAGCTAGTCCTTTGGTATACATAGGCATCCCACTACAGCGTGGTAAATAACCAAAGAAGAGCAGAGGGGTTCCAAACTACAGATCTGCTCCCCAAGTGTTTCCTGACATATTGAGGAGGCAGTGAGCAACGGTAGCCTAGAGAAAAATCATTACACTGGCTCTGGGTTGTATTTGCCATTTTAATGAAAATTTGTATTTTCCTCTTCTGTCTAGGCCCTTCCCTATGGTCCAGGCTATTTTGCATGGCCAGTGAAATCACTAAGAACCTATCATTTGGAACTTAGTGGCATCTAAGTGTTTTGGTCTTGTTTGCTAGGTAGAAGGCTAGTGTTTTCTGAATGATGTTTGTGTACATTTCCAGGCCTCGGGTGTTAAGCAGCAGGCTGTGGGGCTCCCTGGTTGCCAGGTCATATGTTGGAAAGGCTTCTTTGCATCAGCTTACCTACGGTGTTCAGTGCTCTTCCCCGTTTTTCTTTGCCACAGTGGATATCCCAGCCATGAAAAGGACAGTATGGGTAGGCTTAGGTTGATGGTCATGGGGTTGTGCCAGTTAGACCTCTGTGAGCAAGGTGATGTCCTGTAGGTAGGTGACTAGGGGAAAGAAGAGACCAGGTGTGTCCAAGATACAGATTGGCGAAGAAGAGAAAATGGATGAGGAGTTTCCTGAAGGCTCATTAAAGAAATCAGAGGAAGATTGCATGTCAAGAATGCCTTATATTACTATTCTCCAGACGCAGCCAGGCAAATTTTATGTTAGTCGAATGTGACCTGGTACCACTACTAAAGCATCACCAGCATATATTTACGCCTCATACGCCTTTCTTTTATTTTTATTTATTTAATTTTGGTATTTGTTTTTCCCCAGTCCTTCGATAGTAAAAACAGAGTGTAATTAAAGTGGGATAAAATCAGATTTGCTTTGAACCACTTTGCAGTAAGATCTTGCATTAGAGTGACAGACTTATCATGCCATCTTCGCACATATAGAAAATCAAAAGATGAGTTATTTTGCTATTACTTTTTTCCCCAAACCTATTCAATTAAACAGCAAGAGAATTAATTTACTGTGTCGAGTTCTTCTATTAAGGCTGATTGTTTAAGTATACATTAAGCGTTTGCAGAAGAAATGATGCAGCGCTGACCAAATTTGCCTTCTTGTGTTTTTATCTGAGTCAGGGCGTGAGTCAGAACTGAAAGCAACATTTCTTAGGATCACAATCTGGGTTTTTCTCCTGTGATGTTTTTAGGTGGCCAAGTGACAAGTGCCCAAACTCAGGCCTGACTTTTCGGAAAGCATCGGCCTTCTGCCGGACCTGGATAATGGATGTCAAGGATCGGCGACACCGCTCTCTGACCAGGGGGCGGTGTGGCAAAGAGTGTCGCTACACGAGTTCTTCCCTAGACAGCGAAGACTGTCGCGTGCCCACGCAGAAGTCCTACAGCTCCAGCGAGACTCTGAAGGCCTATGACCACGATAGCAGGATGCACTATGGAAACCGAGTCACAGACCTCGTTCACCGGGAGTCAGATGAGTTCCCAAGACAAGGTATGTAGAGCTGACCGCACTGATGGTCCGAGCTGTCTTACATGCTTGCACTGTTGCACGTCGATGAGAGAGGTTGGTAGAAATGGGGAGCAAAGCAGGCCGGAATCAACTCCCCATTAAAGTTTAGTTTAAGAGAACAATCTTCTCATTAACCCATATCAAACTCCTGTGGGGATTATACAAGGGCCTCTTTTGTTCTAGACACTCAATTCTTTGACAATTTGGTAGTTGCTTTTGGAGACCTACCAGGGTAGGTTTTGACAGATGTGACAGACAGCAGACCCTTGACCCCATGAGGGTTATTCCTGAAACCATCACGGATTCTGATCTTGGGGAACATGGAATTATCTGTGATTTTTAAACTATTTTCCTTGAAACCAGCACACAAGCCTCCCAGAGTTCAAATTTCTCCTGCTTCTCACTTTGGGCTTCTTGGTTATATTCTCTTTGAACAAATGCTATAATGATAAAAACATATTTGAACCATACCCCTGATACAATAATGTTTAATTTCTCTCTTCCCCCCCCCAAAAAAAAAATGTGATGTAAATTCTGAGTTACACATTTTTTTGTTTGTTTTGGAGCACAGGTGAATTCCAATTTCAGTTCCACTGATATAATTCCCATGTACTTTCACACAAACTTAATTTTCATGTAGTATTTTGATTTCTTTGGGGAGGAGAATGTTTTCGCTCCAAGCACTAACGGTTGGCATTCTCTTCATAGTCACTGTCCGTGGAGAATTTTGTTATCACTTGTCATGAGTTGCTATAAATGTATGGACAGGTAGACTCAAGCACAAACAGTCCTGAGAAGCAGTGTGTCTGAGTTGACTCACAGGCTCCACATGTTGTGCTTTGTGTACCAGCCTTGCCGTGTATGTGATTTACATAAAGACTTAGCAAAATTACAAGTGTATGCACAAAAATACAGTGAATGCACCAGGAAGGGTCGCTCTGCCTGTGCCAAGGGTCAACGGCCTGCCTGTTGGGTTACGGCATCATGTGTTTATAACACCGATTCTGTAGTTTTTGTTCTATGTCCCTGTCAGTAAATGTTGCAACTAACTTAATTCCTCATGAGATACCTTAGCTTGCGTCTTAGTCCTTTCAGGCTGCTGTAACAAAATACCGTGAACCAGTGGCTTATAAACAACAGAAATTTATTTTGCACAGTTCTGGAAGCAGGGAAGTCCAAGGTCAAGGGACTGGCAGATTTGGGGTCTGGTGAGAGGTTTTTCCCTGGCCCACGGACAGCCATCTTTTCCTGTATCCTCATATTGCTGAAGAGGGCATGAGAGCTCTCTGGGGCCTCTTTTAAAAAAAGGGCACTGAACCCATTCATGAGGGCTCCACCCTTGTAACTTATTTACCTCCCCAAAGTCCCACCTCCAAATACCACTGTGGTTTTTGTTTCATGTAAAAAATTTTGGAGGGTCACAGACATTTACTCTATAGCAGCTTGGAATTCCATTCCTGGTGTCTTAGCTTCCTTAAGTTACTTTACTTATCTTTTATTAGAAAACACCACTTATATGTAATATATATGTATATATCCTATAATCCAGTGGTTGTTCTAAAAATAACATGTTCTCAAATTCTCCTTGTTTAGCCTAGGTTCAACTTTTATATTTAATAGAATATTCAACAAAATCAGTGGAGAAGCAGCTAAAATTGTTTTTCCACTGCCATTGTAGACCCTTGCAGAATACACTTTTTATTTAATCTTCACTCTTATTTTCTGAGTTGCCTTCATGTAAATGAAACACTTTGCAAACAGGGGGAGGGTTCCTTGAAAATTGTTCTGTATCAAATGTGTTTGATCTGTGAGTACCGTCAACAAGTGTTTTACTTTGTTAAATTCTCACCCGACCCCAAAGTGCATGTAGTGGGAATTGGAGAAAAAAAAATATATATATATATATATGAGGAATCACAGCTTAATTAAGGGAGGGCTTAAATATCCACTATGAAAAATGAGGACACCTACCTGTTATTTCCAAGAGCATCTCTAATACAAGACTCAAATATTTTGAAAGGTGATGCACGTCCAACACGGTTGAAAGCCTTTCATTTTCTGCTGTACTTTTGGTTTTATTTATGATACTACTGCATACGTTTTTGTTTCTCGTGATTCTGGGCTGAAATGTGGCCTCTCCTTCCTAACTCTCATTAAAGGTACATCCTGGCTTCTGGATCATTGTGCACCGAGCTGTAGATCCCAGATTATTGTTGAAATGTGGATTTGCCTATCACCTTTTCCCTTATTAATATTTACATAAAATGAAACCAAGTGCTTGGGATTTTATTTTCATATATACCTTTATTCTTCCTGTTTAATCTTGTTCCTCTCCATTGATAATAATGGAAGTCGCTTGGCCATATCAAACTGCTAGCTTTGCAATTAACAATTCACACATGCCTTGTGTTGTTATTGAGCCCATATTTGTTTGTGTAATGTGTTTGCATGAATTAAAAACTGTGCAGGCCAAAAGTAGAAATGAAAAGGCATTGGAAGTATTTGCATATGCAAGTGCAATTCCTTCTGAAGACATCTATGAATTTATGCATGAAAATGTAGTCAGTCTGAGTGGATCTACTTTGATGGGTTCTAAAATTGAACTCTGCAGGAAGTAAATAAGCACATATTTAAGGAGAGGAGGAACAGGAGATGCAATCTGGCAAGCAGCACTTTTTTTTTTTTTTTTTTCCCCGGTATGCGGGCCTCTCACTGTTGTGGCCTCTCCCGTTGCGGAGCACAGGCTCCGGACCGCAGGCTCAGCGGCCACGGCTCACGGGCCCAGCTGCTCCGCGGCATGTGGGATCTTCCCAGACTGGGGCACGAACCCGTGTCCCCTGCATCGGCAGGCGGACTCTCAACCACTGCGCCACCAGGGAAGCCCAGCAAGCAGCACTTTTAAAGTGAAACCTAGCCACTCCAGAGAGGGTTAAAACAAATTTTACACTCAGTAATAACAATACTTTTTAAAAACTGTCATGCATTTCCCATTTTATTTTCTTATTCATGAAATCAAAGAGGAGGATCACCTCGGCACTTATTAGTCTAGAGGTACATTAGCAAGGATCAGAGCAGGATCATCTCCTACGGTATTCTTATTTAAAACCCAAGACACTGATCGTAAAACAAACGTGCTTCTCACATACAAGCAAGTTTGGCACACACAGTTGGATGACTCTCCAGATGCTCAGAGGGGAAAGGACTTGCCAGCTAGCAGAAGTGATTTGGGGCCAGGGTCAGACCTTGTCCTGTTTCCCCAACTGGCTGGCAGCAAGTATCAAATGTGAGAACCTGCCAGGTCCCAGCAGGAGAGATGAGCCACATGTTCCCCTGAGAAGCTTATGGAAACGCCTGTCAAAGTAAAACTTCTTTGCTTGCTTTCAACACAGAATCCTCCTCTGCCTCCTTCTGTTGTGGTCTCTTCTCCTACGAAGAGACAATGCAAATTACCTGTCTGGCCTCTCTACGCTGGATCCTCCTGGTGTGAAGGGAGAAAATTATTGACCTTAGGTCTATGGCCGCTGGAGTCATTAGTAATTAGTAAATGACTAATCCTGCACTAAATAGCATCCTAGTGGTCTGAAAGTTAATGCGCCTGACAAAAGTGACCAGTGGTCTGATCCCTGGGCGGACCTAGTCCCAGCCTAATCTCTGAAATAGATGCCACTTTGAATAATGTAGGTCAGCCAAGTTCCCAGGCAGGTTGTATCAGCTTGTTCTTTTGGACCCTGAAGTTGGGTTTGGAACAGTGTGATATACAAGACATCCTCCCGTGGCTTAGGAGTCTAAAGTTAGGTTTGAACTCTGCTTTTGCATATTTATGTACCTGTGACTCTGGTCTAATTCTGTGCTTCACCAGGATTACTATCCAGCCTTCAGATGTATTAAACAACAACAATTATAATAACAAAAGAATAATGGCTAACAATTATGGAGACTTTCTTCATGTCAGGTGCCGGTCGAAGCATTTTACTTGTAGTAATTCAGTTAATGTTCAGAGCAATGTTGTACGGTAGGTAC
Organism: Neophocaena asiaeorientalis asiaeorientalis; assembly: GCF_003031525.2. Classification (NCBI taxonomy): domain Eukaryota; kingdom Metazoa; phylum Chordata; class Mammalia; order Artiodactyla; family Phocoenidae; genus Neophocaena; species Neophocaena asiaeorientalis. The sequence goes on along the minus strand of NW_020173979.1, from coordinate 7,605,243 downwards.
TATTATTAATCCCTTTTTTTATGGATTAGGAAACCTAGGCATGGGGAGATTAAACACGTCATCCAAGGTCACAAACATAGGAGGAACTGGAGACAGGTTTCACATCCAGGGAGCTGGATTCAAGAGCCGTGTTTTAAACCATTATGTTTGAGCACTTCTCAAATAAATAAGGAAACCAATGAGAACAAGCCATTCAGCTTCAGTCAAAGGCCATGAAATTCAGTGGAGAAACCTTTTAGGTATCAACACGTATAAGCCTTTTTCAGTATAGGAAGTATAATCCCTAATGTTGATGGGACACAGAATGAGCAGCACCAGCCTCAGTGCTGATCTATATTCCTGTCCTCGCCCACTCCCCTCCATGTGCACAAGCATCCAAACTCCCCGGAAGCCTGCCTTCCTACAGCTTCTCTACCGCCCACCCTGTAGGAGGAAGCTCCCAGTGTCAGTATGTGTGCCAGGCTGTGAGCACTGATCCTCTTCCCTCCCCTAGGCCATTGCTTTTTGCACCACCTCTCATCCCGGAGCACTAACCAAGAAAGGGGTCACTCTCTAAGTGCTATTGCCTAGGTAAGCAGAACGGACTGGTTTCTGGGCTATAGCCAAGGCTCGGTGGGCCAGAGAGTTCCGCCAGGCTTCTCATCCCTCTAACAGCCCTTCTTTCCAGTTAGTAGTGCAAGTCCCTTGAGAGGGGGCCAAGATTGAATTCTGTGTCTGTACCTCAGGCTGTCTGTTTGGGTCAAGGTTGAAGAAAGAACTAGAGGAAGACTGGGTTTTTGAAAGGATGCTTGCATCTCTTCTCTCCATCAGATCTAGCACAGAAACAACTTTCACTAACCCCTTGATACCCTTTAAAAATACATCAACACACACACGTACACATTTGAGGCTAGGTTTGATTTTGGCATTTCATAAACTAATTTTCACTCTTGTGATCTTTAGAATAATTTGGGCAATACGTTTCTGCTCTGTGTAATTTGGCGTAATTAGCGTAAATTAAACATGTGCTAATGAGCTGAAAACTCATGAACTACCAGTAAACTCAAGTGTTACCTGTATCGATTCAATTAATGTATAATTGTTGAAGTACATTGGAAACCTGTGAGCATTTCTGTTTATACCATTGTGTTAAAATACTTATTTTTCCACTGTACCCAAAGCAACAGTTAGGTTCTATTTTGAAAACCCCAGCCTTTCAATTTATCTGCCACAATAAACCATTATGTTTTAGGGAAGTTCAGGAGTTTGGTTGGTCAGTATTTGGAAGGCTGACCAGTACCTTGAGAAGATTGCTTTCCATTTATTCTTCCACCCCTAGGCAAGACTTCTTTTCATACCTCAACTGAGAATAGTGTTTTACTTCTTAGTCTTTGGTTGTGTTGTTGCTTTAAAAAAAAAAAACCTTTAGAAAAAGAAGGGCTCTACAACATTTCAATGTAAGATGATCTGTTATCTTCTTGCTGGCTAACTTGAATGCTTGTTGCTTCATCTGAAAGGCATATGGGAGAGCAGTTAACAGTGCAGACCCAGAGTTAAACTGTGTCTGTGTCCCAGTATTGCTGTGTTTGATCAGTATGACCTTGATCACATTCTAGAGCACAGACTAGACTAAGTCTTATTTTCTGTTCTTGTAAATGTTTCCATCAATAGGATTATTGGGATCCTTTCTTACGATTATGCATGTATGCTATGGATGTTTTCTTTCTTTTAATAAAGTGCTGAATACATGCTAGCAGTTATGATTACTACTGTTTTAATACTATTGTCAGCAAGAGTGGTGATCATCTTCCCTCCAACCCTTACAATATTGTGTGTGACAGAAATCTCCCTTCTTCCCACGCCCACACCTTCGATTTGTTTCCTGTGACTTGCAAAACTTCTGACATCTTCAAAGCCAGAATTTCTCTTCCAGTTGTTGATAGCGTGTGTTTGACTCCCTACGCACCGTACCTTTTGCTCCCAAAGATGAACATAACTCACAGGTTATTTCCCTATTTTTAGAAAGGAATGAAAAATACCATGTAGCAACTGTCAGCTGATGCCAACACACTGTAAGAGTTGCTAGTCCGACAATTTTACAAGTAAAAAGAAGAAAAAGATTGGAAAAATGCTCTAAGGTAGTGTCACTGGATACAATTTTTTTTTAAGATGTTTGTTTTATAGCATATAAATGGCATGTAAATCTTAGGAATGGGTTTAAATTACGAGAAGATTTTATGCATATAAACTCTGGATGAAAATTATTTCATTCTCATCACTCTACATGTAATAATTTAGAGTCCTTTTCACTTAGAGAGTTGAACTTATCTGGATTTTCATTGTTGTATTCACTGCCCTTCTAGGATTACAGTCTTCATGTTTCCCAGTTGCTATTCTTTCGGTAATTATGTACTGTTAATTTTGCATTCAATTTTGGATCTAACTTTCTTTGAATTGTCTTCCTTTTTCTGTTCTTTTTCCGTGGTAATTCTCCATTTCACCTGAGACCTTCCCTCTTTCTTCTCCATGGCACTTCCTTTAGAACAGTCTTGTTTGTACAATCTGAATGCTCACTGCTTCTGTTTCTCGAGACTCTTTGAGTTACAAGTAGGATAATATCTCAACTGAAATTAGCTTATGAAAAAATCTGTTGCTTTGTCTTATGTCATTGGAGAATCTAGCAATACATCTGGCCTCACACTGAAGGCTTTTTTCTCATTCTCTTTACTTGGCTTTACTTTGGAGAGAGATCTGTTGGAAGTTGTCTGTTGATAACCCCACTCTCGTATCTCTTCCCTGAGTAGCATCATTGGAAACAGTCTTCTGCAATCATCAGCAAAACATTCCTAAGGAATATTCAGATGGGCCTGGCATGGGACACACGCTCATTCCTCTGTCACTCTGACTTCAGTTGGCCATGTCTTGGGCTTAGGCTATACCTAGAGGTAGCTTATAGTGAGTACTTTCTAAGCCTCATGGAATAAATGCCATATAGGATATAAAAATAAATGTTCTGATATCAGACATAGGTAAAGAATATTGACCGGCCTGATAATACATGCCTCCAATACTAGTGGCACTCAAGTCTGAAACAAGTGCAGTCTTTCCAAGCTCCCATGTCTGCGTTCCCAACTGCCCTTGGAATATGTTTCATAGAAAATCCAGTAGAGAACTTAATTTTCTTTTCCTCAAAATCTGTTTTCATTTTTTCCCCGTTTTGGGGAATGGTATCATAACTCCTGCCTTTAAGGTAGAATCTTCTAAGACTGTCTTTTTTTTCCTGGCTTCTTTATATCGATGTTCACTACGTCATGACCATTATCTTTCTTAATTTATTTTATTTCCAAGTTTCTCATCCCATGGGAAGCTTCCAACATTTCAATATTGTCCCACTGCTTGACCATTTAAATTGCCTTTTTCCATCAGTCTTTCCCCTGGCATGCTTTTTTGTATCATGGATAGTCTTTGAGTTTCTAAAGCACTGCCTTATTTTTTTTATTAATTTATTTTTGAATTTTTAAATTTTATTCTATTTATTTTTTTTATACAGCAGGTTCTTATTAGTCATCCGTTTTATACACATCAGTGTATACATGTCAATCCCAATTGCCCAATTCATCCCACCACCACCACTCCCGCGGCTTTCCCCCCTTGGTGTCCATACATTTGTTCTCTACATCTGAAGCACTGCCTTATTTAATAAGGGGTGCCCGCGAGGCAATCGTGTTAAGTTATGGGACACAGCAGTGAATAAGGCAAACATGGTCACGAACCTCACAAAACTCAGCAATCCTAAAGAGGAAAGAAATAATAGACATAGAACTAGATATGGTCTGATAAACAGCGCAAAAGGGAAAATACTGGATGGCTTTGGAGAGGTATCTAACCCAGAATTGTGCATCAGGGGTCCTTTCATACCCTTGAAGGATGAGGAAGAGGTGGGTGATCAAAGAGGCAAGAAAGAGCATTCAGGCAAAAGATAGAACATATGCAAAGATCTGGATAGGACAAAGATGAGTTGTTCCAAGGATCTAAAAGAAGTTCAGGTTAGCTGAATGTGGTGTGGGGACAGATGAGATGGAGTGGGAGAGAGAAACTGGCTCCTGGAGGCATTTCAGAGAAACGATGCTTGCTTCAGTTGATGGAGTATGTTACAGGGAGACAAGATGGTCAGTGAAGTGGGGTAGGAGACTGTGTTTTATTTAGGCAAGGGAGCCTAGTAGCCTGAACTGGGATAGTAGAGATGACTTGAGAGGTGTTGTTGGGGAGCAAAGACTGTTGACTTTTTAGGACTCTGTAAAAGTGGAGGCAGGCATAATGTTCTGGATCTCTTGGGCATTGACCGTTCTCTTCTCCTGCAGAGAGAATACTGCCTTCCTGATGCCAAGATTACTGAAAGAGCCAGAGAAGGTCACTGCTTGTAAATAATCTCTTAAACGGAAATGCCTAAGATAGTTAGTTCAAGTTCCCCTGGAATGGCAACACAAGCCAGAGTATAGAAACGTGGTATTATAAGAATTTGGATGTTTTTCTCGCTCTTATTAGCCTGCCTATGCAAAGAGTAGTACCAGCAACGGAGTACCTCTTATGGATCCAGGGCAAGGAAAATATAGGAAAAGGATTATGTTTCATCTGCTGCCCTGTGTGACCACAGTACATTGCTCGTTTTCTCTTATTGGCTAAATAAATCAGGAACTCATACCAGATGTGTGTGTGTGTGCCTGAGTGGGTGTTTCATTCCTGCCAGTTGGTAACTTGACTAGCAAAGCAGAGGATGCTGAGAATATGAAATCAATACTTTTCTGGCAATTGAGGGGGCAAGCAAGGTGAGGGAGGGAAGAGGAGTCCAGGACATTGCCGAAGTTTCTGGTTATGGCAACTGACTAAATGTTCCTGCTCATCACGGGGGCTTCAAACAGAGGAGGGGCTGGTTCGTGGGTTAAGATAGGATGTGTAACTGTGGACCTTTCGAGTTTGAAGTGCCCTTAGGCCGTGCACGTGTAGATGTCTAATAGGCAGTTAAATGTACAGCTCTGAAATTCTGCTGAGATGCTTGAGCTGGATAGAGATTTAGGAGTTGACAGCTAATAATTTTATGGGACTTGGTGTGATCAGCCAGGAAAGAATATACAAGGAGCATAGATAAAGGGGTTCATGTGAGAACACAGGCAATCAATGGACAGGAAGAGGCCGAAGATCCTGCAGAGAGAGTAGAAAAAAACTTTCCTTTCGATGCTCTACTTAGTCTAAATTTGACTTAGCATTCATTCCAGGTAAAAATAAATAAAACAGCACCTGTCTTATTTCCCACTCCACTACCAAGAGTTGGCTTCCTTTTCATCCCCTAAATCAGAGGTCACGACGTCAAGGCGCGCAGGCCATGCTTGGCCCCTAGGTGGCCTACAGGTTGCGTTAGACGTTTAGAATGGCATGCGCATAGCCAATCCATTCACGTTCCCGTTTGCTACAGGGGCCCACCCCATCACTGCTTTTTATCTTAGCACCCGTCCTCCTCTTCAGTCACTTATGTTGCATGCCAGGGCCCTCTAGGCTGTTGCCATTGAGAAAGAGCATGAACTTTCCCGTGTCCACACTCCTTCCTTGTAGAGTATCTACCTGCCTATTCCAGATCTGTTAGTCCCACAAGGCTTAACCTCCGGATCACCTCTGTGGAGAGAGCTCAGCCCTCGGAATCCTGCTGGCCCTTCCTGACTGTTACTGTTGTCATTAGCTCTTTATGAGTGACTCAGCCTCCCCAGCATGTGTATGCTGGGACTCCTGTGAATAGGAGATAAACAAAGTGCTTTGCAGCTTTCTGTTCTGACTGGTGGAGGCTGCAACAAGAGAATTTATTTTTATCAGTGGCTTGTTTCCTGTTCTAATGAGAAGAATTTAAAGCTCCATGACTCAGAAAAGGAATCCACTTAGAAATCTGGGTTGTGTTTCTGTCCAGCAGGACAGTATCAAATCTCACATTGTGAAATGCCAACCTGCAAGAGTTTTCTGCAACATACTTGGACGCACATATATTGAGTTTCACTACCATTTGCTTTTTCAGAGTATTGGTGATCCAGTGATGCTATTGGCTTTTCTAGGCTGGTGCTACATACTGCAGTCCTGTCTCTGCAGGGACCTACTATGTCATACGTGTAGGCAGCCTTTGGTGCAATGCGATTGGTGACAGGATATAATTCCGACCGGAAGCTTTAGAAAAACGGCACTGTGAGAGGTCGAGTAATTAATTGCCTGCGTCTGTCTCAGGATGCCTTACAGTCTGGGTCCAGGAGGGGTGCTGCCCCACCCGTTGATGAATCGTCATGCTGATAGTATCAAAGGAGACATTACATTTTCAGTGTCATAGTTCTAGGACCCGTTGATGAATCGTCATGCTGATAGTATCAAAGGAGACATTACATTTTCAGTGTCATAGTTCTAGGTTTTAAATTTAATTTTCAGCCCTGGCAATTCCAGAAGCATCCCTAGGGACATATGAAGAGGAGGGGGCTGGTGTCTATCCAACATGAATTCACGTTCATTTCTTGAGCACCTTAATCGGCACACGTATCTCACAAGACCTCTTTTTCTGCTGCAGCCAAACTCCATCATAACACCAAGTTACTCAGTATTCCTCCTGCTTTCCTTTCCACTCAACCTCAAGTCAGATCTACTTTAGTAATAAATCTCTGCTGGGAGCCATCAGAACAAATACTGAGTGTGTGCAAAGATATTAAAATAAGTGCAACACAGACTTATTTAATAATGTCCAATAGCCTTTTATAATATTTGGAATATTTTACCAAAGTTACTATGAGAATTATCTTTAACACATTTTCTCCAGGATAGAAAGATCTTTCTGGGAATGGAAAAAAAAAAAACACACACACACACACACAGAAAAGTCAGATGGGCTCTGTTATATTCTCGGCTGAACCTGTTATTCTTCTCCCTTTTCCAGATCTTTTTCTTTGGCCAGAACCACCAAATGTGAGGCTTCCCTTTGTTCACCCTGATTTCTGAATAGTAGGCATCGGGCAGTTGCTGTCCCAGTGGGATGCATTTTATTTTAAAAATAGTTTGAACTGCCTCCTTTTCAATTCCCCCTCTTCCATGGCCACCTTGACTGTATAATAGGTGCCTCTCTGTCTCTCCTTGTACAGTTCAGGTCCACTCCACATATGGGGAATTAAAGCGCTCAATTTATTTGCAGCACTGTGAACCAAAATGTTGAATTTATTTAGAGAGTCATTCCAGTGGATTAAATTTGTTTCTATGGATCTATTTGCTGTAGCTGGAACATTGACAGAAGAGAGGAATATTACTTTAATGTCCTCAAAAAAAAAAAAAGATCCAGTCAACTGCAGGATAAATATCCATAGCCCCCCAAAAGCCCTCTCAAAATGACTGCAAATTCAGGTGACCCCATCAACTTTAAAAAGGTCCCCGTCCACCTGGGAACCTCGGGTTCAAATGTTCCTTAGTTCACAGTGGCAATTCAGTTAAAGCTCACACTCTTGACCCCCATTTATATTGGTTGCAAAAGCCCAGCCAGGAGATGACCCAGTTAACACTTTGTGCTTCACAAACCGAGAGCTTGAACAGCAGGGAGGCTACAGCAAAGTGCTGAGTTGTCCTAGCTGAGCAGTGAGGGGACAGCAAGTGGGGCCACCCCCTCACTTCATTTCTGTTTCTGGACCAGTGGCAACTCATCAGACTCTTCTGGGGAGTTTTGAAAAGTCCCCATGCCCAAGCCGATTCAATCAGACCCTCTGGTGGGGGAGTGGAGGAGGGGTGCAGAGTTGGATATAGGCTTGAGTATTTTTAAAACTGTACTTTTATATAAATGAAACATCTCAAAGGATTGAGTGCAACAGGACACAGACTACAGATTGTAACAATTTCTTTGGTAACTAATAGCATTTCAAGCTTACAGGGCTTTATGCTTAGCATAGTGACTTGGAATCTCACTTTTCATGCAGAAGCCCCTAATTCCAGTTTTAATAGCACCTCATAATTCTTAGGGGGTTTTGGTTAATAAATGCCATGTAGCCAGGAGTGCATTACCTCATGTTTCCGAACCAAACCAATAATGAGCAACCATTTGACTCTGTGTCAGTTATCATAGGTCCCTGGTTGCCAGGGTCCACCTATTTGTTATGAGTCAGAAGAAGCAAAGGGACTGATTCTTCTAGAACCCCTGCTTCTTGTTGTACATTTTGTTAAACATTAAAAGCGAGGTTTAATTTGAGCGCCTGGCTTGGAATGTAGCACGTAATAAATTAATTGTGTCAATTGATCCAACATCTTCAATGTCAAAGCAGTCACGACAAATTGAAACCTACCCTCAGAAGAAAGACAGCCAGGTTACATGTATGGTGAAAGGTGAAGCCAGTGAGGAAGGATAATGTTAATATTGGGTTCCTACCTACTTTTCAATGTGAATATTTATTGAGCCTGAGAATAGTTCAAGTGAGGTTGAAAGTCTGACACTCACAGGGAAGGTAACATATCAAGAAACCAAGCAGACTGGGTTTTCACCCATGTGTCACGGTGGAGACTGTCCTGATTTGGACTGTGCCTCTCAGCTCTGGTAATTTGGTGCCTTTGGGAATTCAGCTCTAGTGTTGTTAGATCTTCTGACTTTTCAAGAAAAGTGAGAAATCTGGATTTTATTTTCATAAAATTCTCAGATTTTATTTATTTATTTTTTTTGTGGTTCACATTGCTTCTTTGTTTTACTTTTATTGGAGTATAGTTGACTTACAGCTTTGTTAGTTTCAGGTATACAGCAAAGTGATTCAGTTATACATGTATTCATCCTTTTTCAGATCCTTTTCCCATATAGGTTATTACAAAATATTGAGTAGAGTTCCCTGTGCTATACAGTAGGTCCTTTTTGATCATCTGTTTTATATATAGTAGTGTGTATATATATGTTAATCCCAAATGTTGCTGGAATGGCCACTCCTGGGGCAGTTTAAATAGGCTCTGCACACATGCTGGCCTCATCTCCTGCCCCGGAATTTTCTGATGATAAAGTACTGAATGCCGTCAAGGACGGGGACAGTGGAGTGTAAGAATGTCTACCGTTGGCAGCTGTGGGGCTCCCTTGACCAATAAGTTCAGAAGCCAGTGGATAGGAAGCTAAGGATAAGTGCCCCTCCCCTTCATCCTGAGAAGCACAGCCTAAGGTTCCAGCTCCACCATCACTAAACACCCACAGCAATGACCAACTCTATGACAGATTCTTATATTGGTGCTCCCTCCTGTCCTGTTTTTCATCCTGTCCTTCACTCTTGTTCCTTTGAATCACTTCCCAAATAATATACTCGTTCACAAGAATTTTTCTCAGCATCTGCTTTCAGGGCAAAGTTGGTTAAGGCCTTTGGCAGCTACATCGTTTTAAGCATCGTCATGTAGGCCAAAAGAAGACTATCTATAGAAAAGATGTAGCTCCTGGAGCTGCCAGCGTAGGACTTCTTAGCTGGGAAACGGCTGATTTAAAAAGAAGGCGTTGAGCTTGTGATAAAGATGTGGCTTGGTACTTACTAAATTTTAGAAGGTTTGTGATTTGGTTTTTTGGATTTTGTTTGCATAAGAAATGTACTTTTCTTTCCTGTTTCTTTGGTTGGTTGGTTTTTCAAAAACTTTTAATAAAGTTTTAATTTTAGAATAGTTTTACATAAAAGTTGTAAAAATACAGAGTTGCCTGGTTGGTTGTTTTTTGTTCTTGTTGTTTGTAGTGCATGTGAGATTTCTAACTGCATGCCTAACAAACCTGATATTGCTCTTTCCCCTTAGAAGCTATTATATCAGATCTCAGAAAGTGCAGAATAGCAGGCCTACCCTGCAAGTTCCTTGAGGACGAAGACAGCGCCTCATTCAACTTTCCGTCCCCTTTAATACCAGCCAGAGTGCCATGCACGGGGACATTTAATAAATATTTGTTGAACAGGGGATTCCCATCACACATTAGAATCTGGAGGGATCACATCCGGTCCCTAAGCACTGCCTGCAGCCCCCACATCCCCTTTTCACCTCCCCACAGGGCAGCTTTCCCCCTGTGTCGTTTCGGTTTGGCCGCGGCAGATTGGGAAAGAACATCGGAAGGCTCAGGTTTTTTTCACTCGGGGCTGGCTTTGCGAGACCACCCCCCCACCCCCTCCCCCACCACATTCTCAGGCATGATCAAGTGATCTTGGTGCCACACCAAGCCAGAGCTGCCTCTTGGCCACCTCTGGTACCCGGAGAGCTTTCTAGGACGTGCCTGTGCCGTGCATGTCACGATGTGTTTTTATCCAAACCGTGAGTGAAAGCCAATAAGTTTTGCTTCTTTTCTACATCCTCTAAGCACACATCCTGCTTATTTACTGGGTGGCTAACAAAAACAGCAATGATAACACAAGCTATAATTTCAGCCTCGGTTCTCAGAAAACCTTTACAAGGTCCTTTTATTAACCCTTTTCAGGAAACACAAGCGACTTGATCACAAAGCCATAAAACATAGAAAATTAATATCTGTGTGAACAACTTAACTTTTGTTCAACCTTGGTTTACATCTCAGGAGAATGATTAGTCGAAGAATGTTAAATTATGCAGTAGCTTAAGCTACTTGCTTTCAGTCTTTAACAGAATTAGAAGAATTCAGCATTCTATGTACGGGATTCAGCACATTTTATAAAGGGACTGGGTCAGGAATGAAATGAACAGAAGCCACCTTCTTTCATAGAGTTTTGTCGTGTCCTGTTTTTTTAATTATAATACTTTCTGGTTAAGTACTTATGAAGTACCAGGAATCCTTTCATGCACCATACATGTATCCATTCAATATCTCCCCAATTTTAGAAGTGAAGAAACAGGTACAGAGATCATAGATGATTAAAGCTAAGTGGACAGTGGGAGTTCACTGGAGGATTTTCAGCTGCAGAGCAGTATGATATCATTTACCTTGTAGAGAAGTCCCTGGCTTCTCTGTGGGAAACAGATCCTAAGGTAGTTAGAGAGGCAGCAGGGAGAATAGGTAAAAGCCATCCAGGGTTGCTCAAGGGAGAGAACATCCAGAGTCCTACATGGGGTTCAGGTGTGTCTGATGGAAGTTTGGAGTCTCTGAGTTCAATTCATACATGAAGGTAGTAAACTGACCCCTTGTACTAGATTTGCTGAGTTTCGGATATGAGCAATGGACATTTCATAGAGCACGATGAAAGCACATTTCAATTAGATCTTGGCCCTTATCCATAAGTCTTACTTTCTGGATGAGAACGGTGGGTCCAACCCTTTTGTTCCTTATCTCAAACCAGGTGCCCTCTGCTAGCCTCTACTCCCCTGCCCTCTATACACAATGAGTACTGAGTTCCTACTCCTCAGTCACCCTTAGTGGAGAGTGATTCCTTGGCTTTTCGGAGCTGATTTAATTCTGGTATATCATAGTTGTTTTTTTTTTTTTCCTTAAGAGAGAAGAATCTTTTTTTTTCCTTTTTCTTTTTAAAGACCAGACAATCCTCTGTCATCTAAAAACATACCCATCCCTGGTTGTATGGCCTATCACAGCTTCTTGTTCACAGGTAACTTTCATAGAGAGATGCAGAAATACCAGCTAAGCCAAGTGTTGAGGAAACAAAGCAAAGAAGTGGCTAAGAGCTCAGCTTGAAAATTTGCCATTTGCATGACTGACTTAGCCCCCAGGCCAAGCAATTATTCTGAAAACTCTGTCTTTTTGGAATTTTCTGGCACCATCATCCATTTCCCCAATTCTCTATCACCATAGTACTCTCCTTTTTGTCTAAGACAAAGACAAAAGAGTTGTAACAATAATGTTAGTAGCTTAAATGTACTGAACAATTACTGTCTCATCATAACCTATGAGCTTTGTACATGAAAATCATCACTACTCTTAAGGACTTACCGAGGTTTAGAGGGTTTAGTTACCCTACTAAGGACAGGCCCCTTGTATGTAAGGAATGGAAGAGAACTAAACTTAAGCCATCTGATTTGAGTGGCTGCTGTTTGTAGGGGCTAGAAGATGTTTGTTGATTGACTGTGTAACAAGCATACTTCCCTCTACACTTGCTGGAGGGAAGAAATCAAATCCAAATGTTGAGATGGTCTGAACAGCCAGGCTGCTGAGAAGCAGAGTATCATTACAGCTATTAAGACAATGCAGAGGGTTATTTTGGTGTTCAGATCTGTGCAGCCAGATGGAAATCATAGTTCAGGCTTAGTGTTGTCAGACAGCAGAGGCTTTGGGCCAAGGGGAAGGCATGGGTGAGTGATTTTTGACTGTTTATCTCTAATGTGTGTGGCCAGTGTCACTCCCATCTCTGATGGCTGTGATTTATTCTATTATACTGTCAGGATTAAAACACCTTAGCAGGAGAGAAATAAAGGGAGGGATACAAATGCTGTGTCATTGATGTGACAGATGCTATTTCTCTGGAAAGCATGGACGATGAGGGCATGGAAGCTCTCAAAAGTGCCACGGCCGGAGAATACCAGAACCAGACAGACCCTTAGGGACCATCTGTTTCAAACCACTCATTTGACAGATAAGAAAACTGAGACTCTGGGGCTTCTGTGGTGGCCAAGATCACATAAGCCTCTAAGTTTAGAGCTGGACCCCTAGTTCCCACCTCCTAGTTCAGTGTTCATCCCGCTCTGTCGTCAGCTGGTCAAGTTCATGGTTCCTTTCCCTAGATTCATTGAGTAGAGTTTTACATTATACTTATGAGTTTTACATTCTACGTGAAGTAAAGACTCTGTCTGTATTTTAACAAGGTTAAAGAAAAGTAGGAAGCATGAGCTGGAAATTATTCCCTTTGCTCTGCAGTATCCATGCAAGTATTATCATTTTAACCCCAGAGCGGTGGTCCTTAGCTCTCCTCCTTGCTATCTTTTTTGGCTAGCGCCTTTCCATTCCCTGAACCAAAGGAAACCCTTTGCACCTCCTCATTCCTGTTAAGTGGTGAGCTGAGCCATTCTTTGCCTGCTGTAGCCGCCAGCTCCTTGCTGTGTTCTCACCCATCCTTACCTCACGGTCTTCATCTCCCGTCTCTCTCCCGCTGTTTCCTGTGTGAATAGAGAAGCTGGATCAGAGCAAGTCAGAGTTCCAGCCTGCCAAGAAACCCCAGTGCCTGTCTCTCCACCTCCTGCCTCCCTCCTCACTTGTTACTCTCTGCACAGATTTTCCAGCAACTCAGATATTCTGAACTCCTTGAAATCAGTAAAAGGTCCCAGAATTTGAAGCAGAAAGACGCGGCTCCATGCCTCAGGCAGACCTCGGGGAGCCACGTGATGCTGGACGAGTCTTAGGTCTCTCTGGGGCGAAGTGTGTTCCTCTGTACAATTGGTGTCTTAGTCCCTACTCCAAAGTGTTATTTGGGGGGTAGTCTTCATTAATGGAGAAATACTTTGTGAACAGTGTTCGCTACCACCAGATTGTTACCGTGAGTGAAAATCCTAGTGGCAAATGACTTTGGAAATGCTACAGTTCTATTTGCAAATCCCCATAAGCTCGAACGCATTCACCTGTTGACACAGACCTCCTGTGGGAAAATCTGTCCCAGCCCAGAAGGCTGAGCCCAGGAACCCCCAAAAGCTGTTGGATCTTTCGGGTGTCAGAGAGTGCTGTGTTTTCCTCTAGCCTCACTGCCCACCAGCGCCATTCTGTGTCCACCCATAAACAGGGCCAACTTGCCAACTCTGAATTCTGCTTATCACTTAGTGGAGAGGTAGCATTTCTTGTGGCCCAAATCTCACCAAGCCTCCCATGTAAAAATACCATCAGGCTCTGCCTGTACTCTTCTCTACGAGATAATGCTGCCGCGGCATGGGTTAAGACCGCAGCGTTTAGCGATTTCCATTTCTCTAGGCACGGACGTGGACACCTACATGCAAAAGTAGCCCTTGAAAGACAAACCAAGGGAACCGATTGCAGGGACGAGGGTGGCGGCAGGGAGGTGGGCATTCCTGATCAGTCAGAGCTCAAACTCATCTAAAGCGAACCAGCCACATAGTAAATGGGACATTTAGAGTTGCCTAGAGTTCTAAACTATCTAATTTTGTAGGAGCTAAAATCTTTATCTGTAAGGGGGTGCTTTGAAATTAAAAAAATCACTTTTCTAAGAGAATGTTTCTGTTGCCCCTAATAATTTTCCTACTTTGTGTCCCTATGCTGAGGCAGGTAAGCTTGCCGTGGATGTAGTACCTACCGCAAAGAAAAATGGGAGGAACAAAGACCGCTGTTGTCCCTTCTCTCTGATCCCAGTGGGTTGGTACCAGCATAAAAGGAATCTTTTCCAAAGCTCGAACTAGGGATGGATCCCTCAGAAAAATGAATGTCTGTAAACAGCTTGAAAACCTCATCCACTGTTTGCTTTATTTTCACCCCCATTCAAACCTTAGGGCTGTGAAAAGGATTCGAAACTTCAAATCCAGGCTAGTTACTTTAAACCGTAGGAGGTCACTCAGTCAACAAACACTTACCTATGGCTGGCTGGCTTTGTCACTAGTTTTGTTTGGGAGCTGGGGATACAGACATGAAAAAAGGTATAGTCCAAGCTCTCAGGAAATTCACAAGTCCATGCCAGAGAGGTAAAAGGGCTCTATAATGCTAATATCAGACAGAAACTACCCCGGCCCACAGAAGCACAGAGTATTGCCACAGCAGAAGGGAAGGCTTCTTCGAGATGGTTGAGATTTTGCAGTGCGAGTCAAGGTTGAGTTTGCTGAAGGTTTCCTGAGATCCATTTAGGTTTGCTGTAGTATGAACTAGATTACTAAAATAGACAGAGAAAATAGCATCCCGATATTTAAATATATATGATTACCCTTTCTTTATAAGTACTTAGCTGGAAGTGTCTTAGGATGAATACTAAAGCGCCTATCTGTGAATGTACACCATATTGGAAACAGATTTACTGTCCCAAAGTGTAATGCTTACTCAGCCATCTGATGAGATTTGAGCACTGAACAGTTTGAGAGGGATGCATAGAGCTGTTTTATTACAAGATGCTGTTATGAGTTATAGCAGCTTTCCTTATGCTATACGGCTGTCGCCAAACAAGTTACATGAATATAAGCAGTTTTATTTGCAATTTTTTGCTTACATTTTCTTAGCGTATTCCGATTATGGCTTCTCACAGCCCGACTCATGCTCCTGTGGCAGTTCCAGTATATTGCTTTATTCAGAGCCAAAAGGAGCCTTTAAAAATATTTGTAGAAAGTTCTTCTCTGAGTATGCAGTGTTTGTGTTTAATGGATGCTATCACCTGGCACTTGTTTAAAAAAAAAAAAAAAAAAAAAAGACTTTTCACTCTTGAAAATATGTGTTTATTTCAGAG
Organism: Neophocaena asiaeorientalis asiaeorientalis; assembly: GCF_003031525.2. Taxonomy (NCBI): domain Eukaryota; kingdom Metazoa; phylum Chordata; class Mammalia; order Artiodactyla; family Phocoenidae; genus Neophocaena; species Neophocaena asiaeorientalis. The sequence goes on along the minus strand of NW_020173979.1, from coordinate 7,589,929 downwards.
CAAACTTAATAAACACATTAATTAGCCTCTCATTTGATGCAGTTTTGGCGACCTCTGAGTAGGAGGTTTTGTGTTTTAGAAGAGAAAAATAAATAGCATTTTGAGTTTCATTTGATCAGGACTGAATCCAAAACAACTAAAATAAGAAAGAATTAATTTCACATGAGAGATGTACACCAGGCTTGGTTGTTACATACACATTATAGGCTGGAAAATTAGTGATGTTGATTCCCCTTGAATGTGTGAAAGTAAATCAGAGAAATTGATGATGTTAATAAAAATGATAATAACAGTAAATTTGTCTATACTAAATGCAAATAATTGTTAAGCTGGCACCCGAATGAACCTTAGACAGCTAGGGACTTAGTTTCAATCCCATTTATTTTTATTTTATTAGGTATCTTTTTAATCAGATTGTTATTAATAATTACAATCAATATGTAGCATACAATGCTCAGAATTCAGCGTCTTCCTTCATTTTGCTGTTTATTTTTGGAAAACAGTGTGTTCATTAGTGCTTGGCTTGGCCCAGTGTTTGAGAGATCCCGGACATTTGCACGGGACTGCGTGCATAACCAAGCTGCAATGACAAGGTGGGGAGGGCACAGGCTGCTGCATGGAGTTTTGCATAATTTAGGGGATCAGTCTTTAAGAATCTTTCAAATTACTAGCACTGGATTTTTGTTTTTCCTGTATGAAGGAAATTCACATCCATTGTAGAGAATTTGTAAATAAATATATAAAGAAGAAAATTATAACAACCTATTATTTTACCTCCCAACAGTGATTACTATTATCATTTTGGAATCTTTATTTTCTAGCCTTTTAGCTGTTTATGTATTTGTGTAATGTGTTTTCAAACTTGGAATTATATGTACTATGTAGTACCCTATTCTTTTTATTTATCATGTCATGAATGTTTTCCTTTTCTTAAAATATTCTTCTGAAATAAGTTTTCCTTCACAGCTAGCTGTGTGGCATTGTCATATGGATATAACCACACTATGCTTTTCATTTGATCTTTTTCTTCCAGTGGAATTTTAGCGTTCGTGCATTTTTTATTACAGTGCTTCAGTGAACATCGTTCTACATAAAAATCTGTGCATGTCACTAATTTCCCCTGAAAAACCTGTATTTTAAATTATGCTAATGTAGAAGGAAAAAAGAACAAGTAGGCCTGACTTTAATGTAGGTTTAAACATTTAGGTACTTTTTAAAACAAAATTAAAATTCAACTTACAAATCATATCCCAATGTCATATTTTATAATGTATCATTTTGTTGTAATGATACTTTGCTAAACCAATTTTAATTTGTATGAGTATAGGGATCCTGTGTCATATTTCTCTAGAGCCCAGTTAAGGAGGGGGTCTGTGAGGTCAAATGACTACCCCTCAAACCTCAGGATTTTTGTAATGGCATCCTAATTGCTAAATCCTATGAAATTGAGGATTGTAACATATGGTTGCAGGATATACTTTTAATTTCACTTGACCATACACATATATAGTTATATACATATGTGTATAAACATACACATACTAAATCTATGTTAGATAAATCACACAGAACATACTACATGTATTAAGCACATTAAAATATGTATTTATATATCTATGTTCATGAACATACATAAAAATCATATTTATTAAATGTGTGTTATATTATTTAAAGAGTTTTTACATAGAGTTCGGTGATTTGATTGGGTTTGGTTGTGATGTGTTTTAATCAGATGGTCATTAGAACGGTTAATGATAAATTCTATAGGTCGTATAGTAATCTGATCTACTGTTAGTTTCTATTTGCCCTAACTATAAAATATCGCTGAGAGTTTATCTCTGAAGGAACTCCTGCATCCTGGTCCAAAATGCACAAACGCCAGAACAGAAAAGATGGAGTCAAGAGACAAAGGCAGGGATTGCTGGATTTTTCTGTCTCATTTTGTATGTGTCTGTGGGAAGCTTTCCACCTATACAACAAATCATCCCTAGGGAGGACAGTGTCATGATATGAGAAAGGAACGAAAAATGAAATGATGTCTGATTCCCAAGGGAAAAATAGGTCTTATGTGAAAATTAATCTCAGTGTGTTACAACAGTTGCTATATAAACCTGAACAAAAGGAAAAAAAAAAAAAAACCCTGTGAGAAGATGCTTTTTCCCACTGAAGCTATCTTTCATAGCCATCTCTGTAGTTTTGTGGGGCACTACCAAGGTGTTGCAGTATAAGGGCTCAGACGCTGTGCAGCCAGCGCATGTGCTGCCAGATGGGACCCTGGCAAGAGGACCACACTGTCCTCAGGAAGCCTCGACCCTTTACCCAAACTCTGACACTAATTTACTTTCATTTCCTTGGCAAGTCAGTTACCCTCTTTAAGTCTCAGTTTTCTTCCCTAAAGTGAGGCCAAGAAACATGAATGATCCTTAAGACCCCTCTCAGATCAGTATATCTAGTCATAATTAATTTCGCAATTAATTATTAATACCACAGTGTGAGAGATCCGATGAGCAAGACCGCAACTATATTTAAATGTACAGATACAGGTGAGTGCCATTTGGAGTAAAGAACCTCCAGATTCCCCCCTGCGAAAAGTGTTTCCTTTCTCCTCCACCTACTTCCTGCCCTGAATGTCATTTTCATGCTCACCAAGATCCTCTATCAGATTATGACATTCCTCTTCTTTGATCCAAGTGGATTCTGTTTATAAATATTGAATGATTGACATAGCTTCCCAGTACCGCCTTACAGTGGCAAATGGTGTTATAAAGAAATTTGGCATTTTGGAAAAATTCATATGGATATTAATTATATACAGGAGGAGTCAAAAATATCTTTCCTTACGTTTTTACTTCTCACACTCCGGAGGAATTGAATGTTTGTTCTCCTAGTATGCTTATCAGTAAATTCTTAATTTTGTTAAGGAAAAAGAAATCCAGGGCAAGTGCTTACATTATCACCATCATCTGCTTGAAGCCTGAATTTCATTAAGTAGATTGTTAATAAAATGAGGAATGATATATCACAACTGCAATGCTGTGTCTCCCAAAGTTAATGAAGAGTTATAATTTTCTAGACGACAAATTAAAAGGCTGTTAAAATGGTTGTAAGACTGTCAACAGATTTAGCAGCATTCCAATTAAAATAGTGCATTAAAGAGAATTAGAATCTTGAATTTGGAGAAATGAGAAAATATGTTTAATATGTGATTTAATATAGTTGGGAGCCCCAGAATCTTTACATAAGATGAGATGGATATCATCTTAAAGATGACATGACACAGTTAACAAAAAAGTGGGACATCACTATCTAATACAGTTTCACAGACTTGTTCAATAATTTGCTTGCCTCAGACATTAAAATTATGTTTTTTTAAGTTGTAGAAATAATATTAGAGTAATAATTATCTAATATATAAAATATATTAGTATATGCATGTTATATGTATAATATTAATATACATTAGTAATATATACATTTTTATATCACCCACTCCTAACGAATCATTGACTTTCATTTTTCCTTTTGATACTCATCCTTCTGGATACATAGAATAGTTGATAGAACAGAATGCATTTTTACATAGGATAGTCACATTTTTACATGCTTTTTTTCAATTATACTTTAGTCTTACTTATCTTCAATGATTTCCTTTTTAATCACTGAATGCCACATATAGGATTGAGGCACTACATTTGGCTTAACCGTTCCCTGGATGTTAAGTAATTAGGTCACTTCATGTTTCAGTAAATAATTTTGTATTTACTTACAGTAAGTTTCTAGAAATAGGATTAATGGGTGAAAGAGAATGGACTCTTTTGTGACTCTTGAAACATCAAATGACTTTCATCATTTTACACTACCACCAGTAATTTAACTATGGTTGTAATTCAGCTACAGGCTGAACAGCGTTAGATGGCATCATTATTTTATGATTTTTGCAAAATTAATAGGTGAGATGGTACCATATGGTTAACTTATTTTTAACCAATCCGCCCCAAGAATTTCACTGGTAAATTAGATAACATGACCATTTTTCTCTACTAATTTAGCTTTCTAAGTTTTATTCTTTGACAAGTGGTAATATGTAAGGTGGCCTGCGTATGACGCCATAATTTTCCATTAGCAGGTTTTTGAGATATTCATGGAATTGAGATTAAGTTCAAACAAAGGTAGGCATCTGTTGCTAGGAATAATAATATTTAATATAGCAAGACAGCAAGTGTTTAGAAAAGTGTTATAAAGTCAATAACAGGCGTAGCGAGGATGATTTTTTTAAGTGGGATTAAACTTGAAAATTGACGCTTCCTAATTAGTATTTCAGGAGCTATAAAATCCCACCTATTCTAAAACAAAGAAGAGGAAGAAACAGGAGGAGAGAGAGCACTAACAAACAGCACATAGATGAAGTGGCACATTCCTACCTACTCTCTATAAAATCTAAAAGCTCTGCACACCCTACTTGCCACTCCCTATTCCCCTCTATCCTACCTCATGCCTCCTAATCTGACATTTACTGATTAATGTATTTGGCTGTATACCCCAAGAAGGTAAGCTCCATAAGGGCACAGACTTTGTGTGTGTGTGTGTGTGTGTGTGTGTGTGTGTGTGTGTGTGTGTGTGTGTGTCTTTTGCTCACTACTGTATTCTTAGGGCTTGATAGAACAATGCCTGCCGCATAATGAGTGCTTCATAAACACTTGCTGAGTGAATGAATGAATGAATGAATGAATGAATTGTGGAATATCAGAGAAGAGAAGTTGCCCAAACTCTAGTTGATACATCAGACCTGATACAAATAAATGACTATTCCAGGATAGAGTTGTAAACAAGGAGATGCAGTATTGGGACCATGCAGCAAATGATGGTGACAGAAGGCAACCAGTGAAATAGAAGATAAGATTGGATCCTGTCTGCATCTGTCTAAGTGTGCCTTCATTGCTTTCTGAGGAGGGATTGAAGATAGATTCCAGAAGCTCACTGTATATTATTATCAGTTAGGCAGGGATATACACACACATCCACATATTCATGTGATATATCCATGAGTACACATAGCTACAAGCATATATCCACATAAAGGCACATATCTACACACATACATGCTTCTGTGAGTGTATTGTTTAAGTTAACTTGAGTAAACTCTGCAGGGGGTATCCTGGTGAGTAGAATCAGTTCATCTCAACTAATATTTTCAAATCTTTTAAAAGCCTTTTAAGAGTGTCTTGAGATACTGCAATGGGCAGGAGCCTGGAATAACTGAATTTCAATTGGTAATTGCAGCTCAGGTTCTGGTGTTCATACTATGTAGGCCAGAGTTAGAGCATCCTGTAAAGAGTTATGCTTTCTTATGGCTAATGATGCTTTTCTGAGAGCTCTGCACACAGAGAGCACAGTCGGGTGGGGCTCCAGCCTTTCTCTGCACTCCCTCCCTATTACCAATGTCTTCATACGTCTCAGTCTTCTTCTCATCATCCATTCGTTACTCTTTAACCTGTTTTTTCCATCACATCTAGGACTTGTAGTATCCTTAACCTTAGACTGCCATCTCACCTATAATTCCCCTAACCCAGCAGACTTCCCTAACTTAAAATGGCCATGGTTTTCTAAGGCACAAAGTCTGCTTCCTCTCAGCAGTCTGTACTGCAGCTAGAGAGGCTCCTTTCAGTTGGCTCGTGATTCTTTCTATTCAAGAAATGGCCCTTGGTATTTTGTCCTTAAAGTCAATTGACTTTATGATTGTATTTAACTCTTATTCATTTTTTAAAACTTTCTCTTGTACATTTGAAGTCAAATCAGCACTAAACTGTCTCTCTGGTGGTTCTATAGCTCAGCTCTCCTTTGATCCTCCCTTGGAATTGAGAGTAAGAATGCTAGAAGAGACCAGTAAGAGATCAACTCATCAACCCTACTGTTAATCACAAAGTGAATTCAACTCTTTTACCATCTACCCATCTCCCAGGAAATGGGTCCCCGAGCATCTGCCTGTTATTCCTTTTGTGTGTTGTACTCAACAGACATGTTCCATATCTCCATTTTCGTGACTCTTCTGTCAAGGACAATCTCTTAGGCACTGCCTGTCATTGTGATTATTGCCAGTATCACTGAATTAAGGTAATCAGGCCACATTCATTGCGTGCACTTGGAGCAGAAGCTGAAACCACAGGTAAAATTGAAATGCCCAGTAATGGCCATTTCAGTGTTGGTTTCCTGTACTTTTCCTAAAGTGGGCTTGCTTTTGCCTCTCCTCTTCACCTGCTGAGATCAGTGTGTGGGTGTGAGTGTCTGAGGGCTCGGGTTGATAAGTTGCTGAGGGAAAGGGGTGGGGGAAGGCCACACAGCTTGAATTAATAAATACGTAAAAATATATGGGGCTCTAGTATGCCCTACTGCCTTGTCTCCATCACTACACAAGGATGTCTTCATATATTAACTGCAGCATCAGAATTCCGAAGGCAGGGAAGCAAAAGTAGCAGCTGTGGGAGCTCCCTAAAGTGGAGCCAGGCATGACATTCTGAATTCTGAAATTGCAAACCCACAGCTCAGTGGTTGCAGCAACACAGAATGCAGATGGCGTGTTCCTTTGGATTGTCAGAGTAGTTCTACAGAACATAGAAGCGGCTTCAGTTCGCTCCTGTTGGCTCTGTCGCTGCCTTTTAACACCAACGTGTCAGTAAAGCCGTGTTGCAGTGACAATCATGTGTTGGTAACGGGGCTCAGAGGAGAGTACCTTGGGAAAGTTTGAAATTAACCATTTCAGAATGGAGGAGTCTTTTACACATGTTCCATGTTAGAGAAATGAAAAAAGGCTGCACTACATAGATTAGGGGGCTGCCATAGCTTGGATTCACTTAATGTGTGTTAGGAAATTGAAGATTAGATGAAATCCTTCATTCTTTTTCCTTTTTTTAAAATTAAAATTACAAATGCATGTTGTTTTCCCCCATAGCATGAATAAAGTGCGATAAGTGCACATTAAAACCACCTCAGTGATTAAGCCATCTCCTTTTCATCTGTAAATATCAGATAATAGAGTCAGAGTAAATACAGAGCTGTAATTGAGTTTAAGGGCTCTGCTGAAGCACTGTTAAGAATAGGGCCTAACGACTTCTCCAGAGGCAGCTGAGTCAGAAGGAATCATCGCCATTTACAAGTCACGTTTAGAGGCTTCTCCTTTCAAGGAACATTCGCCTTTTTTCCCCACACAGCCTCCCTAGCTGGTTGAGAGAATTAGGTTCCTTGAGCATTTGCAATATCCCATATTCTTCTGGGTATCCCCAAACTTACCAACGGCCTGGTGACCCTAATCCAACAAGTGGGATCTGTACATGTGAGACTTATTTAGAATTTTTTTTTTTTTTTTTTAATTTTTAGAATTACATCTTTGAGAGTATCAGCTTAGGGCTGTCTTCTATTAAGTTGAGGGACAGAGGAGCAATGGGGAGGATGTTTAAGATAATATTTTCTCAGTAGAGAGATTACTTATGTCTTGCAAAGGCAACTTGTCAACTGAGGCTTTCTCATATGGGGAATTAGAATGTCCACACCCACACTGCAGCCATGTATGTGGGACTCACATGCACAACCACAGATACAAACACACCACAACCATGCACGGTTAGAGATTTTAAAATATCTATCTGTCAGTCTGTTTACAGTGGGCCAACTTAGGATGACTAAGGACCCATCAGTGAAAGGAATTCAAGACCAAGCATATTTTAATGGGGGCAGGCAGCCTGATTTGTTTCACTGTTGTAGAATATACTGAGGTCAGATGTCCTAATTCTGCTTTTTAGCTCTATGACCAGAGGCAAGTTAGTAACCTTCTGTAAGTTTGAGTTTGTTTTTGTTTTTCTGGAGATATTAGTAATACTTTATTTTGGCTTGTTGTGGATATTCAATGAGAAAATCCATGTAAAGGCACTTAACACACATTACTTGGCATTTCAAAGTCCTCAGACAGTGTTAGCAATGATCATTATTATGTTAATTATATTTGTCCACATAACCTAGGAAAGTCATGGAGGGAAAATCAAAAGCAGACACAACTTATCCATCTGCATTTTTGTAAAGACCTTTCAGAACCTTACTGTGAAAATTGTTTAGAATCGTAAACACTTAATGCTAGAAGGAAACATCAAGTCTTAGTCTAATCCTCCTCATTTTACAGTCGAGAAAGAAATGTTCAGGGAACACTAGAAAGTGACTTTTTTTAATGTCATACGTCTATTTGGAAGAAGTGACCCTGTTTTCATTTGCATACTGGGTTTTCTCCAGTCCAGTGTGATTTCTGCTGTCACAAATAGCACTCATTTATTCCAACCTAAAAATTAACTGGACTTCTTAAGTCTTTGAAAATACAAAGACTTCAGTGTCAACTTACTATATGCAAACTTTCCCAAAACCTATTAAATGACTGGAACCATGGGAGCAGCTGGTACCGAGGATAAAACCAATTGTATATAATAATGCGTGGTCACTGCCATGTTAAGCACTACATGCAGCCGACCTTTGACCATTTGTTCTGCAAATACTTATTAAACCTTTGGTGTATGCCAGGCACTGTGCTAGCAATAATAATAGATAATACGTGTTGAACACTTACGACACTTCAGACCATGGGTTAAGGGTTGCTTGTGTAATCTAATTTGATTCAAATAGAAGCCCTATGAAATAAGCACTACTGTTATTCCCATTTTATGGTATATGAAGAAAAATCAAAATCAAACAAGATGTAAGTCCTCAGTTTATCTTACAGTGTTTGTCTTCTGGCACATAGTTGATGCTCGATAAAATATTTGTTGAATGGATAGGCTTATAGTCTAATGGGAATGAAATATGTATGAAAAAATTAATGCACTAAAACTGCCCTAGGCAGTATAAAAACCAACACACCAAACTATAGTTAGGGCTCAAAAGAGGAAATGGGATCCATTCAGGAAGAGACCTGCATAGATTGATTCTTAAATACGCAGATGAATCCTGTCTTACAGCACATTTCAGATTATGGCCTTCTTTTTTGCTGGATGCAGAAGCAGATCATTCAGGGCTGAGCCACATAGAAACAACTTTTTTAAAGTGTTATTCAGACCTTCATTTTCAAGTATTCCTTTTACTTTTAGAGGGACCTCCTTCTATAATGACAAAGACACATCTGGAGCACACCTTAATGCTAATTCCCTGTTTAAGTCAGTTCCTTAGGATAAAGAGCACCTACACTGAGTCTTTAGGGCCCCTGAAATAAATTCTCCATTTTCAAATGAACTCTCTTGTAAGCAAGAAGGGACTAGAAAATTGCTAGTTCAGTTAAAAAGATTTTTATCTTAAAAAAATTGATGCTCTTCTCTTGAGATTATATTACAATTCTAGCTGTGATGCATATTCACAAAAGGAAGAAAGTTTAGTCCAAAAGTAAGAGGCAAACTCACCTATTTGGCAATGTATCAAAGCAGGCAAAAAAAAAAAAAAAAAAAATAGAGCATTTTGTGTGTGTTCAGGCCAAGATGGGAAAGGAAGTGGGTGCCATTGTTGACGCTTCTTTCTCTCAGGCCTGCTTTCCTCTTTTTCTATCTGGAGGCTGACAGGCACAGATCACCTAGAAGCAGTGAAGTTAATTTTATGCAGAGATGAGACATTTTTCCCTTTCTGCAGACATGAGCTTTACAGGATTTATCACCTGCTGCTAGAATGAGAAGCTTCTGTGCCCGGAATTTGTCTGCTCTAACTTTCCTTGACTTTGGTTCCTCAGCCAACTGCTTGCGCCTTGTCTCCAGGCCAATGATTAGGTCGTTTGCAAAGGGAGAAGGGAAAAGAGGCAGCTAAGGCCAGGATGGCCAAATTGCTCTGTCACCCATGCCTGCTTTGTGTTTTGCTTTCTCTGTATCTTAGCCCTAGGTATCCTCCCCTGCTCAAACTTTTCTTTGTTTCCCCTTACTGTCTGCCTGCATCTTGAATCTCTTGCCTTGGTTTTTTTTGTCTTCTGGACTTTCTTTGATAATGCTTGTTTATGATGCTCATGTATTTAAGTGCCAAAAAGCATGCGTTTGTTTAAAAATACTAAGAATCAAAGAACGTCTGTAAGGGACCCACTGTGAGTCTGATCCTGTCCTTTTCATCCCCCAATGTCATAGAGAGATATTCTCGGCATTTCTCTCTCTGGGAAACATGGTGTAAACACTTGTGCTCCAAACTCATATAGATCAAGTTCAAATCCCAATTCTTTGCTTCCTGACTGTGTGACCTCAGTTATGCAACATCTCTGTACCTTTTCCTCATTTGCAAAATGAAGGTATTTCTTTGTTCTGTAGCATTATGAAGATCAAATACCATGACTCATATCAAATGTTTAGCCCAGTTTTCAAAATATCTTAATTTCCTTTTCCCCTCCCTTTTTTCCTCTTCTTATTCTCCCTTGAAGGTGGAGAAAAGTCTAACACTGTTATCCAAAAGAGAAACAAGGGGGAATGAAGAATGAAATGGTTAAACCTCCAATGTTCCTTTTCTGTACTTAACCAGCGGGTCTTTCAAGGTACTTCACAATTTGTTGAGAGAACCATTAAAGACCATTAGTAGGTCATCTGCCACTGACTCCAAAACTATAGTCTTTAAAATTCACACAAATAGGGAAATCATCCTAATAGCTCCGATCACTTTGATTTGGGCCATAAGGCCATGGTGATGGATGCACTAAGCATCGCATAAATACCAGGGTGTTTCCTTTAGCTGGCATAATTCGAAAAATACAAATGGTCATGTGCTATCATTATGTAATATGATATCATTTAAAAATGTAAAACTGTAGCAGGGGCACTTTGACCAATTGGCCCTGCATCTTTAACCATCTTGTTGAACACCCTTCCGTTTATTCTGGTCTCATCTAAATGACCCTCACATCCCAAGGTGCCTGATATTTGGTCTTGTCTCCTTCAAATCCTGAAAGGAGAATTTACATTAGTACAGTGTATAGAATTGGACTGAACTTTGGAGATTAGATAGTCTTTTAAAAGTCCTTTAACTACGAGATGTTTGATTCTAGCCCAGTCTTCTAAATGTACAGATAAAGAAACCCGTTTGAAGCAGTGAACTCACTGTGCATGGCTAAGTGGAATAAACAGCTGGTTCAGAATTTGACCACAGATCTTCTTAATCTAGGTTATGCTGAAAAATTAGGTTTGTATCCTTGTTTGCACATGAGGATATGTGTGTGTGTGTGTCGTGCATATATGTGTGTATATGTGTGTCTATGTGTATATGTATATTCTCCCCTCTAGAAAAGGTGTTGAGATACTGAGACCCCTGTAAATGTCACACTTCTGAGGGTTTTTGTTTTATTTTTTCCTAAGTGCAGTCATTTTTATTCACCAATAATAAAAATTATTTGTTCATTTTTGAAAAGTCAAACAATTCGGAAGAGTATAATGAAAGCTAAAATTGCCGGAAATTCCAGAAGTAACATCTTTAATGCTCTTGATAAATGGTATGTTGATACATTTTAAATTTCAGAAAAGCATATGTAAACCTTCCGGGGTAAAACCAGTATTTGGTTGGTCTTACTGCCAGGACTTAACATTCTATGCAAAAGCATGATGTAGGCCAACACTACTCAAAGTGTGGTCTGGGACCAGCAATATCATCACCTGTGAACTTGAGAGAAATGCCAGTCATCAGGCCCTACCCAAGACCTACTGAATCAGAAACTCCAGAAAAAGGCCCAAGATCTGGGTTTCCACAAGCCCACCTGACTGTTCTGATGGAAGATCAAGCTAGAGAGGCTTTGATATAATGCATAGTCTGAAAGATCTGAGTTGGGATTCATCTTTGCTGTGACCCTCATTAGACTGTGACCTTGAGTAAGTCAGTCACCCAACTGTGAGCCCTGGGCTCTTCATGGTGAAGTGCAGATAATATTTCCCTTGAAGTGTTGGTGTGGAGATTAGAGACAGATTATGTGAAGTATTGAATACAATGACTAGCCCATTGAAGGAACTTGTTTGATGATCACATTATATGAGGCCATCACAGCTTTCATCAGCTGTTCATTTGTATAGCTCATCCTTGAGAATACAGTTGTATGTGATCTTGGAGAGAAACATGCTGTTGTTCATATTTAAAATTTGCAAATGGCACTGCAGCCAGAGAAACGTGATTGCTGTCTAGACCAAAATGTGTACTCCTCAGAAACAGCGTGTGATTCTTCTTTGCCAACTGTCTCATTTTAAAGGAATGTAACTAATTTTTCAAAGTATTTTAATCTGTGTATTTTGAGCTAATAATTCTAGACATGAGCTTCTCCAAGGAAAGCTACAGTTGGATCGTCCTGAACTACAGATGTGAAAGTATATGGGATTCCATCCTTCTCTATTTGCCACATAGAGAAAGATCTAAATAGACCCAGGTGGTTAAATCCCTCTTCCTAAGAAGATTAGCAGTCACTTGGGTCACCATGCATTTGGGTAGAACCAAAGAAAAGGCTATTGAAATAAATATGAAATAGAAATAGAAATAAATATGACTGCACACGTTTCTAGTTTTATTTGTAATGCCTTAAGATAGTAGTCATAGAGTTGTACTATAGCAAGGTAAATTGATCTTAGGGAAGGTGGCTGAAATAAGTTATGGGGTAAAGGAAACAAGATGGACTTACTAAGGTGCCAAACAACTTCCCTCTAAGTCTACAGAGAGTCCAGATGGACTAAATTTAGCCCAACCTGGCCTAAAGTGGCAAAATGTCAGTATCTGTGCCTTTCAGTCTTATTCAAGTGCAAGCTCTCTCCAGGAGCCCCTACTGGCAGCTAGGTATAGTGATGTTTAGTAAGTCTCTGGAGAATTTGCCTTCCGTTTCTGTTCCACGTGTTTTAATCACCTTAGATTGAGAACAAATTGCTGTTAAAAACTTTCAGCAATCTCAGAAAGATTTTTAAAAATAAACCAATAAAATGTAATAACGCAATGACAATATTTAAGTAGGAAAATTATGGCAGATAAATTTGGGAAGGTTTATCTGCTAATGGCCACTTGACATTTTTAAACAGAGCATTTCAGTAAATCACTGGAAATGAGCCAACAAGAATTTATATTCATCTATTTAAATGATACTTATAAAAAAGTAAATATGGTTTAAATATAGTTTGATGCTGGAGTTTATAGCAGCAAATGTTCTAGTGTAGGTTTCTGTTCTAATTTCATATCAATTCAACAAGCATCTATTGTAGATTTCATATGAGCCAGGAAGTATGCTAGTTCCTGGAGACCCACAGAAGAGAAAAGCCCAATTCTGGAAATTAGGAATAATAACCCGTATTAGAGTCCAGCATCCTTTACCTCAAAAAACCTTTCTTGCTTGTATAACATCCTATACGAGGGGACTTACATGACTTGCAGGTCAGAATTTAAAATTGTTCCATTTCTGCTCTTAATTATATCTTGTGGAGTTTAGCTTACATGCAGTTCAAGAGCTGTATGCTGTGTAACTGTTTATAATAAATGCCAATGGAGTATTTTCATTATGTATGCATTCATTCATTCATTCTACAAATATTTACTATGCATTGTTGTAGGATAGTAGCACACCAAGATGTGTGCTACACTGAACTTACATTCTATAGTGGGGAGGTCAACCATGAATTTGTAAATAAATAAATAAGTTAATTTCAGTGAGTGGTACTTTTTTTTAAGAAGAAAAAGATAACTAGAGCACTTACAGAGTACTTTGGAGAAGAGTGCGGAAAGGACTCTTTACACAGAACTTTCTGCAGAGACCTCTGTGAAAACGTGATGCTTGAATTGGAACCCAGAGGAGGAGCAGACGCCTGTGCTGCTATGGAGATCAGAGTGGAGAGCATTCTGGGTAGAGGAATGGTCAGTGCACAGGCCAGAGGAGGGAGTATGCTCAGCGTAGTTTGGGTTTAAAAAAGGCCAGCATGAATATTAGAGGAATGCAAATCAAAACTATAATGAGGTATCACCTAACACCAGTCAGAATGGCCATCGTGAAAATGTCTATAAATAATAAATGCTGGAGAAAAAGGAGCCCTCCTACACTGTCGGTGGGAATGAAAATTGATGCAGCCATTATGGAAAACAGTATAGAGGTTCCTTAAAAAACTAAAAATAGAGTTACCATACGATCCAACAATCCCACGCCTGGGCATGTATCTGGAAAAAACTAATTCAAAAAGGTACATGTGGGCTTCCCTGGTGACACAGTGGTTGAGAGTCCACCTGCCGATGCAGGGGACATGGGTTTGTGCCCCGGTCCGGGAAGATGCCATAGACCGCGGAGCGGCTACGCCCGTGAGCCGTGGCCGCTGAGCCTGCGCGTCCGGAGCCTGTGCTCCGCAACGGGAGAGGCCACAACAGTGAGAGGCCCGCGTACCGCAAAAAAAAAAAAAAGATACATGCACCCCAACAGTCATAGCAGCACTATTTACAATAGGCAAGACATGGAATCAACCTAAGTGTCCATTGACAGATGAATGGATAAAGAAGATGTGGTACATATACACAATGGAATATTACTCAGCCATAAAAAATAATGAAGTAATGCCATTTGCAGCAATATGGATGGACCTAGAGATGATCATATTAAGTGAAATAGAGAAAGACAAGTATCATATGATGTCACTTAAATGAGGAATCTAAAAAAAATGATACAAATGAACTTATTTACAAAATAGAAATAGACTCACAGACATAGAAAATGAACTTATGATTGCCGAGGGGATAGTGGAGGGTGGGGAAGAGATAAATTAGGAGTTTGGGATTAACATATACACACTACTATATATAAAATAGATAAACAACAAGGACCTACCGTATAGCACAGGGAACTATACTCAATATCTTGTAATAATCTGTAATGGAAAATAATCTGAAATATGTATATATGTATAACTGAATCACTTTGCTGTACAGTTGAAGCTAACACAACATTGTAAATTAACTATACTTCAGACAACAACAACAACAAAAAAGAGGCCAGTGTGACTGAACTTTTATGGATGAGGGAGGGAAATTATCCTACAAGATGAGTTTGATGGAGAAAGCAGGACGTACGGATGTATTCTGGAGGCTATGTTGGGTATTTTTTGCTGTTATAATGGGAAGCCATTGGATTTAAAGTATTTAAACTACTTTAAAATACATTTACTTTGTTGTTAAACTTTTGGACTGACTGACCAAGAACCTTAGTCATTTTATACTACCCTTTTGAAATGGAATAAAGTCAAGTCTTCTATGGAACATTCATCTGAGATATTGGGAAAAACCCCAGTGCTCTACTGAGTCATTAGTTCAATTCAGGAAGTATTTATAGTTACAAAAGTAAGCTAATAAGGCTTTTGAAAGATACAATAATGATTCACAAAAAAAAGTTTCTGTCTTAAATTAGTCACATGCTATTAAGAAAAGAACTATTTATAATTACCTATGATATAAAATTTTAATGAAATAAATTGTATAATAGAAACCTAAAGGATAACCCAGCAGATTCTGAATAACATTATTCATTTATTCTACAAATATTTTTTGATTACCTGCCACATGTCAGAAATAAAACAATGGTGAACAGAACACATATGACTCTTTTATGGAGTCTGCAGTCCAGTTGGGAAGGCAGGAATAAATATGAAATATAGTCATAAATTAGAATAAATGTAATGAGAAGAAAAGAATGGCACTTAAGGCAGTACTGGCACGTAGGCACTTAATAAATATCAGTTGAATTTATGAATGAATGAACGAATCGTGGATAACAGAATAACAGGGAATGAAATACTTTACACAGCGTGGTCAGAAAAAGCCTCTCTGAGAAACTACCATTTAAGCTGTGATCAAAAGGAAGTAAAGACATTGTCAATTCAAAAGACTGCAGGGAGAGGCAGCCTCTAGGTAGAGGGACAAGTGTGTGAAGGTCCATACATGGGAAAGAATTCTAGAATGTATCAGAAAGCCAGAGGGATGATATCGAAGAGAGAGAGTGGCAAAATAGGGTAAGACCTTGCAGTCCATAAGGCGTTAAGTTACATTCTAAGTCAGTAGGTAAGCCACTGCAGGGCTTCATAGGTTTCAATGATCCTCCTAATTTCTGCCAAACAGATTGACTAAGTGGAGACAAGACCTGATAATGGAAAACCATTTATGATGATATTGTTTTAAATTAGATAAAAAATGGTGGCGGTTAGGCTGAAGTCAGAGTACAGATGAATAAAAGTGGATGGATGCAGAGGTTTTACAGATGCAGTCACTGAATGAAGTAGGATGATGTATTTTCCTTCTTCCAGTTTTTCAAGCTAAAAACTTGGGAGTTATCCTTGACATAGCATGAAGTGTGACCCTGTTTTTTAAAAAAACAAAATCTGTCTTATTCCTATGCTCAAACCCTACAGTGGTTCCCCATAACATTCAAAGAAGAAGGTAAAATTCTCAGTATGACCTATAGTTCCCTAAATCCTCTTCTCCCATGTTAAATCTCTGCCTCACTTTCCTACTAGTATCCTCCTGACAGTCTGAGCTAACCACACTGGCCTCCCAGAATTCCTACACAACGATCATGCTCTACCCCATGCTATTTGTTCTTGCTGTTCCTTCTAGATGGAATTCCCTAGATAGGCATGAAAGTGGTCTTTCACTTTCTTTGGCTCTTGGGTCAAGTATCCCCTTCACACTGAGGTCTTCCTTGGTCACTCATCTAAATGTTCAAACTCGCCTCACTAATATACTTTATCTTTTCTCTCCGCTTTATTTTTCTTCTTAGTATTCACCAGTATCTAACGAAGTTTGTATTCTGTTTATTTATTTTTACTCTTTTGCTTGTCTCCCCACTAAAATATAAACTCAGTACACATTGGTTGAATGATTAAATAAATGACAGTAGTTGCAGAAGAAGGTAGTGCCTTCCAGGATTAATGCCGTTATAATAGCTGAAGTTCATTGACAATTGGAATAAGTCATGGATTGGGTTTATTGACTCCTTGTAACAAAAACTTTCTCAGTGTGAGATAAGGCTGGATACGGGTAGGTAGATTGGGGGCTAGTCAAAAGAATATCGAACAGCTTGCCAAGAAGTGTGGGCATGGTCCTATAGATATTCAGGGTTCGTTAGGGTGTTAAAGAGGGAGGTGGTACAATGTGTCCTATGTTTTATGTTAATAATACTTTGGAGAATGGTATGAAAGAGGAAGCATGATTTTGAAATCAGGAAAAATGTGTCAGGAAATTTCCTGAATTAATCCAGCTAGAGGATGTATGTCAAGTTTCCAAACTTCAGTTTTGAACATGGAAATCAAAGGAAGAGGAAGAGATATGGGGAATGGAAATCATGTGTTACAGCAGTGCTCACTGTTGCTGTGAATGGGCTTCTTTCCCATTAAGACAATTCGTTTAGTTTCTCATATCCCCAGTTTCTCACAAAGCATTTGATTCAATTGGTCGTTTGGAATATTGAAATCTACCTTGAATCTTGTGGTGCTATTTATTATAGAAGAAACCATGTTACTGTCCTGACTCAAACATTTGAAACTGTCTTGAAATGTTTCATAATTTCAAGCAAAGTCACTGGATTTTTAGGATATCTCGGTTCTCGCTATGTTTCTGTCACTTACCAGACATGTGACCTGGATCGTGTCACTTCTCTAAATGTTGTTTACGTTATGGTATAAAGAACATCGTGGGAGAGGAAACCAGAGAGTTGTCTTTGACGTCTGGATTTGGGTCCAGGCTATCTGACTCCAGATCCTGTGCTCTTAACCACAGGCCCAAATTGCATGATCCCTGGGGTCAAAGTAGGATATTTGCATGGTTCCAAATTAATATAGGAGAAAGCTTTCAAAACACAGGGAGGATGAGCTGTTTTGACAGGAAGTGATCTTCCTGTCTAAGAGAGGCTGGATATGAATGGACATATAGTGCTTCCACCCAGCAAGTTTCCCAGGGAGATCCAAGACCTAAAACAGTAGCTGAATTAGATGGCCTTTGAGTACTTTCAGGGTCCTGTGTAAATCTGAGAACCCGAGAGTCAGCAGCTATGCAGTTTTCTACCACCTAACATCGTTTCTGTTTCCTCTTAATTCCTCTAGCAACTGGAATCCACAGCAGCTTTTTAACTTAACACTCATAGGTTTATATCTTATGTTTTCCCTTTAATTTTGAAGGCAGGGGTGATGTTTCATTCTTCTTCAGGTCTTCTCCAATGTGTAGACCCAAACTTTGCTCACAATCGACATTTAAATCATACTTCATATTTCTTATCTATTGAAGGATATTATGAAAGAATAACTTGTTCAATGCTACTTAAATGCCAGTTGAAATAAGAAATTATTTCAGAAGTGTATATATAAAAGCTGAAAAGTCCAATCAACTAGAAACTCTTTGAAGATCAAAAGCTTGATAGATGGTACCTAGGGAAATAAGACCAAGCCCTTTACCCTCAAAGCCTCAAAGCCTGAGTGTGTATGTGCCTTCAGAACTGATAGCATTGAGCGTCTAAATCTCCTTAGCCGTATCCGAGGAAGATGTATTTTCAATGCAGGAAGTTCTGTCATCTTAAGATAATCAAAAACTTTCTTTCTCTTTGTTGGGAGCAAAAGAGAATATATTTTGTTGAGAGTAAAGGAGAAGGAGGACTTCTTCCATTTGACAGATACATTTTCCAAGAGTCTGTGAAAACAATGATGGCAAATGGAACCATAAAGGGCACCATCATTAGAATAAATGTGGTAAAAGGAGCCACCATTAGAATAGATGTGGTAAAAGCAAGGCCCCTTAACAAGAGCACCACTGAGTCAGGCTGCAGGGAATGGTGAGAGAAGACAATAGGCAAGCAGAGAATCTTGTTAATGATTTGTCAGAGCCCAAGTGGTATGGAAAACAACTCAGAGTGTATTTACTCCTCCTTTTCTGTAGCCCATCACGATGTAAAATTGAGGGGGCACCTGGCATTAAATACTGTATTTATAGAAATGCAGTAAAAAAAAATCAAGATAGCATTTAGTGTATTGTTCTTATACAAAAGAGAAAGAAGGAAAAAAATTGCCTTTATCGACCAACATATTCCAATTATAATGTTTTATTTAAATAATCACAAATGGGCAATTTGTTCAAACTTACTTCTGTATTCACAGCATGAAATAGTCCCCTATCCACTCAAGTTTTTCTATGAATGTAAGATGGGATAAGTAGAACCATAATTACAGGAAAAAACTTGGGCGTTGCAATTGCAGCCCAAAGTGTTGAGGCATTTGCTTTCATGGCCTCGGCAGCTCCATTTGTCTTTGTTGGGCTTTCTTTTCCCCCTCTCTTTAGCAACGGTTTCCTTACAGTATTTGAAATTAATTATCAATACCTTTTATGCTTTTTTTGTGTGTTTTTGTTCTACATTTGTATGGATAGCTCTTGCTATTCTTTGTCAAAATTGCCTCCTTTGCCTTCTGTACGTCTCAACTGAACTGTGATTGAATCGTGGTGAGTGTTTTGTTGCTGGTAGCTCCACCCGCCTCAACAGAAACAGGCTTTGTTCCCTGGAAAACAGCTTTGTGACAACTGAACCCGAGGCTTCTGTCTTGCCAGGGAGGGGTCAGGAGATGAGAATTCTTTTCATCTGGAACTGGACACTTGGCTTTGCCCCAGTTTCATACCCATGAGCAGCAGGCATTCATAACTTGGGATTCTTAATGTGACCTATCACTTCAGGAATATCCCGTGCAGTATTTTATTTGCTTGTGCTGGGTCGAGTTCATAAACACTAATCACAAAAAAACTAATTAGCTCCACAATGAAAATGGAAGCACTGAACATCTGAGTGCTTACAGAATAGTCTTTCAGGGTTATTGATTCAGTTAGTTATCGTGTATAGTTCATGCCCTACATATTGCAGGAAAATCATAATATCCTATAGAGACACACTTTTCAAGGAAGCCAGGAATAGAAGGTACTGCGTATAAGTTTTAGGGCTGAGTCCCAAGTCAAAGAGGCAAACGGATCCTCTGAATTACATGCAGACACAGTGCCAAACCAGGTAAGGAGTTAGTTTAAAAGGTAGGATGAGGTTCAGGAAGAATTGGATGTGCATTTAAATCCCAGAAACAGTAGTGCGTGTCATGGAAATTCCAAAATGAATCCATACGTCATTAACAAAGATGAAAGAAATTTTCTATCAGTGACACAGGCAGTAAGTAAAATAGACGAAGAGGGGAAAAGTAAGTGGAGTAAGCCTATCCTAAAGAACAGGAAAACAGGGCTGAATTCCTAATGGATTATGGGGACAAAGCAAAGAAAATGGGAGCTGAATATTCTAGTGACTTCAGGGCTCTGGCTTCACCGATTTCTGACTGTGGGACCTGTAGAACTACTGACTTCTCTTCTTAGCCTCAACTTTCTCAGGTATACTGTGTGAGAATAATGATCCTATCACCTCCCAAGTCTGTGTAATGAGATACCCTTTACATAAATTTCTTACAGCAATACCTAGTATATATTATGTGATAGCTGTGATTGCTATTATAACTATAAATATTTTATCATTATTATTATTAAGAAAACAAATATTCTACACAAGTTGATCAGAGAGTCTCCCTCCCAACTTTTTTGAGCCTTTTAACTCAAAAATAATTGCAAAGAAATTTGTAATTATCACTTATTTCCTGTGTCCTCGGGCCACCTAAGATTGGGCATGTTCTTTGGGGATGGGCAAATGGTGGTATTGGAACTGGGTTAGAGTACTTCTAGGGAATTGGAAGAGAGATTAGCGTTGCTGTTGCTTTCTAGTTTGTGGTTGGTGTGGATGTTTGGTGTTCTTGTCTCTTGGCTCCAAGGTGAGGGATATGGATCCACCTGCGTGGTGGGGAAGGTATGTCTTTAAAAGTAGGTCTCTAAGCAGCAAGGCTGGCATAATGTTTACCTCTCAGAAAATTAAGGAGATTTAGAAAATCTGTGCCAACCTCCCTAAGTACACCTTCTAGGTTCATGAATCCAGTGGATACCTTGGCTTCACTCCATATGGCAGCAGTGTTGGAGAAATAATTTCAATGGAATTATAATAAACTCATCAAATCAATGGTACAGGTTACCTTGTCTACATCCAGTTATGAGTTGATGTACGTACGTGTATTATAACAAAATATATGATCTAAAAATATTTAAATAAGAACTCTACTAATAAGTATAGCGTATATTTATTGAGTACTTACTGTGTGCCAGATACTATTTTAACTGTTTTTATAAATTGTTCTATTTATTGTCCCACCAAACCCTTATGATTTAGGACTCTTTCATTCTCCTTATTTGGCAGTGGGAAAACTAAGATGAAGAGAGGGTAAGTCGCTTGCTGAAGTTAACACAGTTATAAAATAGTGGAGTTGAGTTCTAGCCTCGGAATCCTGACTCTGGACCCGTGATCGTAACGAAACTTAAAACAAAAGCTGGCCTTAAGCAATTCAGTGGTTGCCATTTGGATTTGATTGAAGGACAGTGGAACTCTTAAAATTCCTTAATGGTACTTGATGAACTTTAAAATATTCCTTCGATGTCAATATTAAAGAGTTCATCTTTTGAAAATAATTTGTTTCCAGATACACTTAAAGTATAAAATTATTAAGTAACATCTGCATGAGCGCCACCTTTGTCTCTAAAAATCGGAGTTTAGCGGCGCTTTTTAGACTTGGCCAAGCGAACGGTGCATTTGCTATTCCAGGAATTCCCATTCAGTAATGCATTCTTCTTTCCTTTCTTTTTTCTTTTTCCTCCTTCCCCTTCCCTTTTCTTACTCCCTTCT
Source organism: Neophocaena asiaeorientalis asiaeorientalis (assembly GCF_003031525.2). Lineage (NCBI taxonomy): Eukaryota > Metazoa > Chordata > Mammalia > Artiodactyla > Phocoenidae > Neophocaena > Neophocaena asiaeorientalis. The sequence goes on along the minus strand of NW_020173979.1, from coordinate 7,568,166 downwards.
TTTCTCTTTCATTCTTCCATGGTGTTTGTCATGTTCTGAAGGCTTTCAACTTTGGGTTCACGTGCTATAGGTACATTGCATTTTGGCAGTAAAAGGACCCCTTAAAACACACCCTCAGGTTTGCGGGTCCTATTGTTTGAAGTGGCGAGCTCTCCTGATATCCTCAAAGGACATGGAACTGAGGCTGTGATTTGCAAGCATTTTGCATGTGTCACCTTAGCCCTATTTGTCTTTTGAAATCAGAATTTGTGGAGGGCTTCGAGGTTCGAAACCTAACAGGAAAGGAAGGTGACAAAATCCATTGTTGGATAGAAATTCAACTCAGATTTCATCGCAAGTCACTCACTGGCGTTGCCAAACTGGAGCCTCTTAGGTTATTGTGAGCAGGGCTTAATTGTTTTAACTTGGCTGGCTAGCAGTCTCCTGCTCTGTAACTTCCTTAGGGGACGCCTGTTTTATGAACACACCCTCTCACCTCCACCTGGGTCAGTATGACCACTTCCGTTTGCACACAACATAATCGAGCCTAGTTTATCCAAGAAAATGAAACATTAGCATGACAGATGAGACCAATTATTGTAACCCCTTTATTTTAAAGATGAGGAAGCTGAAGCTGAAAGAGTGACTTATGAAAGATAATACGACTACTTAGAGGTTTAGCCATCCCTCAAGCTGTACTCTTCCAAACCCATCCCAGCTATCCGCCCCCCCCCCGTTATCACAACAAATCAAACTAATCAAACGGTGATCAGTTGCTGGTGTAATGTTAATGGTTATTAATAATGAAGGCTCTGATCCTGTATATAGTCTAAGGGACCTAACAACACATAAGCCCTCAGTGGGAGTGAGTTATGCACTTTGTGCCATGTGCTGTGTTCAACACTCCTACCGAATCACTTCAGCAGCCCTATTGGGGATCTATCATGGTCCCTCCGCCTTTGTAAACGAAGAAACGAAGCCTTGCCAGATTAAGACATTTCCTGAAATCCATAACCATGAAGTGGTGGAGTTTACTTCTAGGCCCCTATTTCCTGATGTCAACCTCTATGCAGTGCTGCCTCCTGAAGGGTTTCCAATCCATTTCTCTCCTCTCTCAAACCAGAACATGTGTAAACACACACTCACACCCACAACCGTCTCTCCACGGTTTCATCTGATGTTAGTCCTTGTGGTTTCTCCTTTCTTTGTCAAGGTAGGGGGCCAGGATTCGGGGTGGGTGCGGTCATTTGCAGTGTCTCTTTTTGCCGGCCACATGCTGTAGCCAGCTGATCTAGACCATCCCTACTTGGGAGAGCTGCTTGCAGTGTGCACCAGGCTCAGGCAGCCACAGCCTTTGATTAAGAGCATAAAAAGGCATCTCTGGTCTCTGGCTTTTTTCTGCTTTTGTTCTTGCCCACAGGAGTGGTAGGGATGGAGACTGAAGAGGTTCAGTAGGCTGGCTGTGAAGAAAGTTGAAGAAAGCTCCTTTATTACCTGAGGAATATAAATCACATGTCAGAACTTTGCAGAGGGAAAAGTGGACAGAACTGTAGAGACTTCTAAGGTTCCTTATATTCTTTTCTTTTTTATTGGAGTAAAATTGCTTTACAATGTTGTGTTAGTTTCTGCTGACAATGAAGTGGAGCAGCTGTACGTACACATGTATCCCCTCCCTCCCCCCCATCCCACCCCCTAGGTCGTCACAGAGCACCGAGCTGAGCTCCCTGTGCTATAGGGCAGGTTCCCACTAGCTATCTATTTTACACATGGAAGTGTATTTATGTCAAACCTAATTTCCCAATTCTGTCTAATCAGCTATTACAAAGCAGGGTCCAGCAAACTTAAATGCTAGTACAGCCAAACTTCCTGTGTTTTAATAGCATATATAATAGGTAGAAGAAAAGAAAACAAGAAAAATGAAGGCAAGCAAGTTTACAATCCATTTTTCTTTGGTGGTTAAGAAAAGAATTAATCAGTATGCATATAAATATTCACTTTTATTAAGTAGACAACATTTTTAGGCAGAAATAATTTACAATTTGACACTTTTACCCATTCATTCAACAAATATACTGTAACTACCTACTGCAATAAGTGAGGGATTTTTTCAGCCCACTTAGAATTCACAAAACAACAGACACATTAACAAGTAAATTATAATTAAGGGGAATAACTGCTACAGTAAAGATGTCTATAACATGATTTGGGAATCCAAAGGAGGACATAATTGTTGCTGGAGATTTTGGCCAAGATATTTTGGGGTAATTGACATCTGAGGTGAGTCTTCTGGACTGAGTAGTCATCATCCAGGTGGTAAATGGGAGGACGGAGTCCTCCAAGGCAGAGGGAGCCCATCGTGTAAAGACTCAGTGTGGCAAAAGGATGTGGACCACTGAGGAAAAGGTGGATTGTTCAAAGTAGTGGGCGGACATCAGGAAGTGGCAATGAGAAAGGAGACCAGGGGTTAGCCTTGGGAACATAGTTGAGATGATAAAAGCTTCACACCAAAATATGCTAATTTCAAATGCCAATCTCAATATGTGTTGGGATGTTTTCTCATAAATCGAATAAGATTAATTTCCTATTGTTCACCCTTATAACTAATAAAAGCTTTGCAAATAATGTTAAACAAAGTTAGATGAAATCACAGTGTTGTTTCAGAAATACCTGGCATGTGGGTAGGTATTTTTAATAAAATCTTAAAGCATAAAATGAAATTTTGTGCTTTCTCAGTAGATACCAAATCAGTTGGGCCATCTCATAATTAAAATGTCTACATGGTTACAAAGGTGAACACATTTTTCCTTATTATCACATCTGTAATGTATACCCACTGTGGTTATTCAGCAGGCTATGCAGAGCATTACCAAGTTCGTTCTTGTGGTTGCTTGCTTCTGCTTTTTTTCCCCTGTAGGACTAAGGGTTTTTTTGTTTGTGGCCTCACCTGCTTTACTGTTTAGTTTTGCTTCTTTTTTTTTTTCCCTATACAACTAAGGTTGCTATACCACCCTTAACATTGGAATGTCTCAGTGACTCAAAACAACACATGTTTATTTCTCACTCCTACTCCGTGTCCACTGTGAGTTGACTAGGGCCTTTGCTTTCCATTGTCCTCCCTCAGACATCCTGCTGATAAAGATTTCACCATCTGGAGCACTGCAGGTGGGAAAGAAAGGAAAAACAAAACATATGGAAAATCACACCTTCTCTTCTTATTAAAGACTCACTGAAAGTGACAAATGTCACCCTTGCTGACATTTCATTGGCTAAAAGGTATCATGTGGCTTTCTCTACTTTTAAAGGGGGTTAAGGAAGTACAGTCCTACTATATGCCTTGAAAGAAGAGAACCCCGATTATTTGGGGGCCACGCTAAATTTCCTGCATAATGTAGTAATCAGCTCAGGCTGCCTTAACAGAATATTACAGAGTGGGTGGCTGAAACAACAGACACTTATTTTCTCACAGTCTGGAGGCGGGAAGTCAGAGATCAAGGTGCCAGCATGGTTGGGTTCTGGTTAAGTGCTTCTTTACTGGCTTGCAGACAGCTTACCTTCTCACCGCATCCTCACATGGCAGAGAGCACTGGTGTCTCACCTTCTTTTTATAAGGGTACCAGTTCTGTCTCCTGTACAATCACTTGGAGGGCTAAGGCTTCAACATATGAATTTGCAGGAAGGGGACACAATTCAGCCCATAGGTGAATCTATCATATGTATTTTTTTATCAAGTTTGACTAAATGTAAACTTTGGGAATGACACTACTGAAATGGTTTGGTGCATATAAAAGCTGGATTGGCACTACAGTAGCATAAACCATATTGATTACATTGACAAATTATTAAACTATGTGCTCTAAAAATTGTTAGTAAATATTGTCAAGATTAGATCCTAAAATATTCCTGTATAGGCTTTTGTTTAAACTTATTTCAACAAGATTCTTAAAAAGACAAGTCAGAAGGGAGTAGAAAGGGAGCTTGCTCATCTGTCACTCCTCAACTCTCCTCGTTCCTTCTCCGTTTGTGGAATGGAGGCAGTTCTGCTGACACACTGCAGATTCTGCCTTGATGCGAGGCCATCCCTGACGATATTGTCAGTGTGTTCCTAGGTCTCTACTATTCTGGTTTAGGTCTAACTTTAGCTAAGTGATAGGTGTGCCACCGTTTCTCCGTGGACAGGTCACGGCTAGCTCTCCTGTGAGTTGTTCTCGTTTAATTGTCATTTATTATTTTCCCTCCATCTTTATGTTTTAAAATTAGGAAAGGAGGTTTTATTTTAGCTCAATATCTGAATGTTAGTCATTGGTTTGTCCTAAAAGATAAATTATTTTTCATTCCTTGCTACTGCTGAAGGAGTTTTTAGTTAGTTTTTTTTTTTTCTTCCAAAGTGCCAGGATAGCTGGTGAGAAAATCAGTCAAGCTTAATCACTAGATTTATTCATGTGTTATAACTCAATGGAATCATCTACCTGTTTCAACAAAGAACACATTTGACTGCTTCTTTTCTTCCTTTTTTTTTCTGTTTGTTCCTTGATTTTTCTGTGAACATTTCAGTCAGCTGGTTATTACTATGCCATTAAATGATTCATAGGGAGGTGGTGCATGATCTTTATGAAGTACTTCACATTTGAGATGATTGAAGAAACCTTCTGTCTTAAATTTCATGAAGGAGGAATTATGTGTCTGTGTTTTATTATTGAAGATGAGGTTGTAGGTATCTTACTCTCAACCAAAGGATGGCTCTTGTGACTGAAGGCAAAGAAACAGTTGTGACATTACTTGGCTAATTTAGCTGTGGTTTAAAAAAGAAAAAAGAAACAAAGCAAAATTTACATTTCACCAAATAGTTTCCCCAATTCATCACCCTAAATACTGTTGTTTTCCCCCTTTTCTATCACTTTTTTTCTTTTGTCTTTCATTGCTGAATGGAGTGAGGTTGCAGAACACATTAGGATCATTTTTTTTAAAAAAAACCTGTAATCTTAAAACAGTTTAAAAATGTTTTTCAAGTTTTAAATTTACAAAATTACTGCAAAGATAGTACACAATTCCTGTATACCCCCATTCCCAGTCTTCCTGTTAGTAACATCTTGCATGGTACATTTGTCATAATTAATGAACCAATATTGATACATTATTATTTACTAAAGTTCATAGTTCATTCAGATCCTCTCAGTTTTTTTCCTAATGTCCTTTTTATCTTCCAGAATCCCATCCATGACAATCCCAGCCTTGACATGGCTCCTTAGGCTTTCTTGGTTGTGCAGTTTCCCAGATTTTCCTTGGTTATAATGAACTTGGCAGGTTTTAGGAGTCTGGTCAGTTTTCATAAAATGTTCCGGAGTTGGGACCTGTCTGATAGTTTTCTCCTGGTTAGAGCAGGATAAAGTGTTTTTACAAGGAGGGTTACAGAGGTAAAAATGCCATTCTCATTATATCATGTCAAGGGTACATCCTGTCAACATGACATCATTGTTGATAGGAACCGATTGCCCGACTGATTCTAGTCTGATTCTAGTTTTTCAGGTTTCTCCACTGTAATATTACTCTTTTGGTCTTCCTTTTCCATAGTTAATTTTTTTCTTTTTTTTTTGGAAAAAAGTCACTCATGCCTAAAGAGCGGGGAGTTCTACCTCATCTAGAGCAGAGTATCTATGTGAATGATTTGGAATTCTGCATGAGAGAGTTGTTATTCTCCACATGTAATCTATTCAATTATTAATTCATATCACTATGGACTCGTGGATGTTTTTCTACGTTGGGTTATAAGCCAATACTACTTGACTTATTTTGTTGCCCAAAATGTTCCGTTTTGGCCACTGGGAGCTATTTCAGTTGGCTTTTGGGTCCCTTTGTTATATACCCATCATGTGGGTCTTTATTTTGTTTGTTTTGTTTTGAGCACTTTCTTACTTCTGACACTACAAGATATATCAGGCTTTTATATGTTTTCTTGTATATTTTCTGCCCCCAGACCTAGAATCAGCCACTTCTCCAAGGGGCCCTGGTTCTTCCCCACCAATACACACTTTTTTTTTTTTGAATACTATTAGAAACGACAGTTTAGGTGTGATTTGATGTTTTCCATTCTCTGTTTTGATTTAGCTTTAATGTAGGTTGGCCACTGAGGACTTGATGTTTCTCCCACACACTATGAAGAAGTCCTGTTTTCCTTCATTCCCATTAATGTACTATATGAGCTTCAGGTTTTGCTTCCAGATGTTTTGTTTTATTGACTAGGACCCTTAGAATCAGACTTCTTTGGCCATCTAAAAAGGGACGTACTTTTTAGTTCAACAGAGCATAGCTTTCTTCTGTAGTCTACCCAAGTGTGAGAAAAATACCAGAAATTAAACTAGAATTGATAACAGAATGCCTCTACTGAATTTTTAAGTGGATTGATGAAAGAAGTTTGCTCCTTAACATAAAATCATGACTAGTTAAATTAATTGTTCTGAGACCACTGTATTAACATTTTCATTTTTCTTTCTTTTTTTTTTGCGGTACGCGGGCCTCTCAGTGCTGTGGCCTCTCCCGTTGCGGAGCACAGGCTCTGGACGCGCAGGCTCAGTGGCCACGGCTCACTCACGGCCCAGCCGCTCCGTGGCATGTGGGATCCTCCCGGACCGGGGCAGGAACCCGTGTCCCCTGCATCGGCAGGCGGACTCTCAACCACTGCACCACCAGGGAAGCCCCGACATTTTCATTTTTCTTAAACCCTATGTTACAATGATCTGCCTTTTGGAAGATCTGTCTGAGAAATGGCATACTGCAGTAGAAGTCATTGGGCATGGGATGGCAGTTTCAAAGAGGCAAAAATTATTTATTAGAACAATTACTTTCATCATAAAATATATCAATTTTAGACCTGGAAGGAATCTTAAAAACTATGCTCCACTCAGTCATCTTAATATTGAGTAAAATGACTTACCTAAGCTCATTCATTTATGTAGCTGCCAAACTAGAATGAGAATTCAAGTGTCCTAGAATGCAAACTTCCATCTAGAGTAGAAAAAAATTTACTTCAAAAATTTACATACGAAATTACAGAGAGATGAAACTTTGATTCAATGAAGCATTTTGGTGGCTGGGGACATGACAATCTGAATTGCATTTGCTATTTTTACCTGAGATTCACTGGATAGAACCAAAACTTTGGAAGAGAAATTCATCTTTGCTTGGGACCAAATGTACAAGGAGAAATTAACTTATGTAAAGGAAAATAAAATACACAGCTAACTAGGCTGATTTTGATGATTCACCGAGAATATATCCCTTTGAATGATACTAAAAATGGAAATAAAGGTTTCCTAAGAAATGCCATTAATCTGATGGTGTTGTCTTCATCCTTTCCAGCCAGAGAGTTTGTGTCTCATAACTTAGTTTCTTATTCCTCCCTGTTTCCCTCTTTTTGATTCTTGGAAGTGGTTAGAAGGAAAGACATCTGGAAGGCAGGACACATTAGAAACTTGGAGGGGATTAAGATGTCGTGTCTGAAAAAAATAAAATTAAAAAAAAAAAAAGTCATGTCTGCTCTTTAATTTCTTGGAGCAGCATTTCTTAGCTCCTGGGCTACCAGAAAGAGGAGTGTTAACAGCCTTTAAATGAAGATGAGATCTGGGTAAATGATGACCATTTTGACCCTACAAAATCAGCCCATCTCAAGCCTCCTTTGTCCTTGTGGTGTCCCAGGCCCTGAGAGACAGAAGGACAGGAAAAGCAGCCTCATTTGAGGGTGAAGAGAGAATTTCAGCTTTCTTAAGCATCTTTCTCCTGCACTGCTAACCAGCATTTTACAGAGGACAGACATAGAGACTGGGTTCCTAAGAGCTGTTCCTCTTGTTTTGGGAACCTTTGTTCAAAAACAGGCATCACTGAGAGTTCCAGGAGGTGAGCAAAGAGTCAACTTGCTGTGTACCAAGCACTGACTTCAAGATTATGACAGAAAGTTGGTGTTCCCAGGCTCTCCCTCTATTCTAGTTTCAGTGGCCGCACGGATTGATGCATTGGCACATGGGAGAGTGCCGGGGAGCACATAGCTTTCATTGTAAGGGGACAAAAGTGTAGTCCAAAATATCAGAAAACTCACCTTCCATCGCTTATCATTTATGTATCAGTTTTGTCAGGTTTGGGGACCATGAGCATATGCAGTTGACAGAAAGAAAATTGGTACTGACAGGAGAGGATTTAAAACTGCTTCTTTAGTTGGAGAATGAATGTTTGAAGAGAGGTATTAACACAGACATTGCCTTTGGTAGAAATAAGCTTTTTCAGTGGCCTTTAAAAATTGTTATTAATATTGTTTTATGTAACTGTCATAAGCCCCAGCACTGGAAAGAAGCTAATATTCCTGATTTCTTTAAAAACTATATTTGGACAAACCAAAAGAGAGTGATTCATAGAATATCAATATAGGAGGGAATGTTATTTGGTGACCCACTGACGCTAGTGCATTTTTTTTTCTTCTGAGAAGGAACTTTTTTCTTATCTCTGAATATAATATGATTAGCTCTGATCATTTAATTCAGCTGAATAACACATAGTGAAAAACAAGCAATCAGTAAAAGGAAAGCATGACATGAGTTTTACCAAATATCTGGTTCCTAAGTAAATTCTTTCAAAAGAATCCAGTAGTAAATGTGGCCCAAGGAAATGTTTTAAGAAATTTTGCCAGCAGAACAGAAAGACCTGGCTTAATTATCAAGGGACTTCTAGTCAAGCCCACCCTTTCCCCATCCTCTCTTCCATTCTTCCTTCCTTCTTTCTTTTCTTCTACCCATTTAAATTTATTTATGGAAAACCTTCTCTCTATACGCCCAGCACTGCTGTAGGTGGTGAAAACACAGAAACTGGTTAGAAAAGTACTCCCTTCATGGAGCTTAAAGTCTGGTAATCAGCTTTCACACATGCTGCAGGATTATAGTCGATGTAAACAGTGAGACTACAGGAAAGAGTCTGCCCTAGCACCCATCAGACATTTCCTAATGCCCTCCCTTCCCTTTGGGTAGAGAGGAAAGGTTATCTCATCCCAAACTCTGGTAGCTAGCTAGTGCACAAGGGAATTCTCCCATCTGCTTTTTAAACTGGACAGGGGGCTTGTTATTCAGGAATAACTCCATTCCATCAGTCCTGCTTAGAGTTTAGAAAAGAGTTGTTCAAATCAGGCAGTTCTTTGAAAGGCCCTGGCTAACATGAAAAGAAAAAAAAAAAAAAAAACAGGAAATTTACAGTCTGAAGCCAGACTTAATGACACATAACGAATTGCAGCTCTGTTTGGGAATCTCCCTAGGTACCGTTCCTAAGGATTCCAAGTGTTTAATTGAAATTTCTTTGGGGACAGTAGTCATCATTCACTTAAGCATTATATTTATATTTGTGCGTGAAGGAAGGAAGTCAAAGGGCTAATAGACGGAGTGAGCAGAGTGGCTGCTTTTCAGCTGCAGGCCACGATGAGCCGGCAGTTCTCAGAGGAATGCCTGTCCTGGAGACAGCTTGCTTACGATGCCCTCCAGGGACTGTGGGAGGAGGACAGAGTTGTGACTGACAGCTGTTTCTTCCTGGACTGAGACAGCGTGCATGATCCTAGTGCAGCCTGTTAAATCAAACTATTTTCAGTCAAGAGGATTAGAACACCTCGAGATGCAAAAGTATTCTGTTCTAGATTTATTCTTATAAAGGCTATTCTTTTTACCCTTGCGGTTAACGTCAAGTGTTTTAATCCCAGGGGACTTGTGCCTTCACCATTTTCAAAGAAAAGTTAATGAGGAACTATTATTCTAGGAATATTTTAGCCGCTAAAATTTGTGATGGAATCAAGATAAAGTCACACTGTTACACTAATTCTGCTTTCTTTGTATAGAGATCCTACTTTCTTTCAATTCGTGATACAAGAGTCGTAGATTAGCTTTAACTAGTTTATTCTACATTCTATAAATCTTAAGTGTTGACTCTTGTTTTTCTCTGGGTTTTCCAGGTGCAGTTTTCACCTCCATGCAGGGAAATACTTACATGCAACCGGTTTAATTTTTTAACAGCTTTGTTGAGGTATAATTTACAAATCATAAAATTCTCCCATTTCAAGTGTGCAGTTGAATTAATTTTAGTAAATTAACAGTTGGGCGCCCATCACCACAATACAATTTTAGCGCGTATCTATCATCCCCAGAAGATTTCTCCTGCTCCTTTGCCCCCAGCTCCAGTTCCAGGCAACAAAGTGGTTTAATTTTAAGCTCACGTGATCACAATTTCTGCTCATCACCTGAAAGGTCTAGGTTTGATTTCCTTGGATGTGCACTTTAGTCTGTATTTTTGAATAAAGTAGATATTATCATTCTTATTTTATAAATAAGGAAATTGAGATTGAGAGAAGCCAGGAAATTGACCCAAGGCCCCAGAGCTGAGAAGTGGGAGGATTTGAACTTTGTTTAGTCTGATTCCACAGCCCTTTTGCACTGTGCTGCACCATTGCTCCACTTGGAAAATAAGCTGGTTGTGGGTTTTAATGGAAGTTGGAAATTAATCAGAGATTATTCTTGTTTTTCTTGTGTATATACCATTTCACTCTTCTTTCTCATTTCTTATTAATATATATACTTTATATATACACATATATACTATATATATATATATATATACATATATACACACGCGCACACACACATATATCATGTCTCTTTTTTTATTTTGGGTTGTGTTAGGATTTAATAGCTGCCAGTTTTCTGATGCTAACTTACTGTTGTTATTGAAAAATAAAATCGCCCATATTGAAATACAATTTTATAATGTTACTCATTAGCTAACCAGTTCTTTACAGCAGAAAGTTTATTAAGAGACACTTGCATTATTTAGAGTTTTTGTTTTTAATTTGTAGTACAAATCATCAGAGATCTAACATCAGACATATCAGAATGATGCTAAATGTTATCACGTTGGATAGGTGAGGATTTTAATAAAAACTCGGACACTGGCTCATGACACTGCAACAGAAATTAGTGGAAGTTGGTGAGAACTTCTCTGGAGCTGCCAATCTCTGGGTTCGAATCCCTGTTTTTATATGGACCAGTTTTATGTTCTTCAGCGGGTCATGTCATTTCCCTGGTCCTCCACTATTTAATATAAAATAGGTCTGACTAAATGGCAGTTACTGGCATTAGCGAATTCTCAGCAGGAAGCCAGTGTTTTATTTTTTTGGATCAATTAAGTTGTGTACATTTACTATTATAAAACACAGCTTCAAACAGTTCGATATTGACTGAATTATTTTGGATAAATCTAGATGACGGAACAAGGAAAAGTGCATATGAAGGATCCACCACCATCATGACTAATGTCCCATTCCTGTGAAGTCAGAAATCAGTAATGCTGATGCCTGGGTTCCTTTCCTCCAGGTGGAACTCTGGGAACAAGGTTTCTTTCATCTGGTGGCACTGCCATCTTGAATCCATCTTCACTCATATCTCATGTATCATAAGGGAATGAGAACATGGAAAAGGATCATTTGCCTTTTAAGGTCTCTGGTTTTTCAATGGCACCATCATTTCTACTTCACTAGGTTGACAAGAGCTAGACACACGGTCTGACCTAGATGCAATGGAAATTGAATAATAGATCCTGGCTGGAAAGCTACGTTCTCTGGCAGTTCTGTACTGTGGAAAGGGAAACACTAATTTTGGTGGACAGTTAATTTTCTCTGACACTCAAGCTGAGTTTCTAAGGCAGAAGATTAGAGGTGAGCTGACTCTGAAGCTTAATGGAGTCTAAAACGTTGAGCCAATTAAATATTCCAGGAGAGCATGGTGGGTAACTGCCTTACCTTACTCTCAGATGAGGGGATGGTCTTAGTTAGCTGTTTCTAGAAGTGTTCTGACCCACAATCATTATTTAAATAAGAAAGCAGAGCTGCTCTGGTTGAAGGGACTTTTGGAAGAGACAGCTCTAAGTAGGTCCTGCTCACTGACTGCGGGCTGGCAGCACAATCCCCGGGGATCCTGAAAAGACAGATTAAAAATCTCGGGATTCCTCCCTCTCTCTCCATAATCTGATTTAAAGTTTTCATTTTCTCTCCCTCCTCTTTTTCTTTCTTTTTTTTTTTTTGGCCGCACAGCTTTTGGGATCTTAGTTCCCTGATCAGGGATTGAACCCAGGCCCTCGGCAGTGAAAACACAGAGTCCTAACCACTGGACCACCAGGGAATTCAGGGAATTCCCTATTTCTCAAACAAAACTTATTTAAATGGTCACTACAGAAAGTCTAGAGCAGAGACGGAAGTCTGGTAGCCCAAACACCTCTTCTATTTGGATTGCACTTTTGTGAAGTTACATTTGGGGCCATCGTTTATCAATTGGTAAATATCACATAAAATCTAGATTTTAGGCTTTTCTAGAAAAATTGCCAGACCTGGCAACAGTAATTCTACCTTCTTGAATGGCAGAAATCTGCTGTAGCCTAATAACAGCTGCCTTATCCAAAGGGACCTGTGTTTTCTCCTATTTTCCCACAAGCCCCCATGGCTCCTTATTGCCCTGTACACAGGCTGACTTAGCTCCTTTATGTTAACTGCCTGGCTTCTGTAAGTCATTTAAACTTACAAAATATGATCTAATGGGAAATTGTGTGACCTCGCTGAAATTTTTATCTTTTTCAGGCAAGCAGATAATTATTAAAAACTTATGAGCAAAAATAAATTGAATCTCCACTTTGAATTGTTCTTCAGCCTATTTTTCATAGAAAGTTCTGCCGCGTGAGCCTCTCTGTCTTGAAAGACATTTATTTATAAAATGAATTTTCCACAATAATTATTCCCAATCGCCTGGGTTACTCCCTGTAGCCTTTTGGCTACGGGATTTTAGTCTTCTGCTCTGAGTTAATTGAAGTAGTGATTTTTCTCTTACCAGATGAAGGGTCTATAGAGCAACAATATATATGACAAAAAGAAAATGGCAGTTTTTTGAAATTTGGCAATCTTTTTCTTAGAGTTGTAGTTAATCATGTCTTTCTGAGGATGTGGAGTGAAACTTTGACATATGTCATGGTTGTCAAAGTCGGCATTAACACAAAATAATAAGTTATTTAATATAAGATTCAACTTTATTATTTTTTCAAGTGAGCTGTCTATCACCAAGTTCTGAAGTGGATTTCTTTCAAGTCTCCCTGTCTCCAGAGAAAAAGGGGAAAAGGCAGTGTGTCCCTGGACAGGATCTATGACTCATTATGTCAATCAAACCCCACTTCAGAAGGGAATAAAGAGATTTGTATCTCAAAGCTGTGCATAACGACTCCTCGGCTTTTCATTTCATATTTATGAGCGGTTTACTTTGAAGTGTTTATCAGCCAATACGCAGAAACATGAGGGCGCCTTGCCTGAAACCATACTCAGTCGTCTAATCTGTGAAATGCTCGCTGAGCAGACTAGCTCATCAGTGCATGCCATGCAAAAATAAATACATAAATAAACTTTTTGTTATTTGAGGTCTCGGAGCCATGTCTTTATATGAACTATAAAAAAGCAATAAATGGTGCTGAACATTTTGAAATTGGTGTAACACGGGAAACTTAGCTCTGCGATGTGCAAAAAGGAGGGAGGGGCAGATCATTTCTTGCTTGAAATAAAACCTGGTAGAATGCAGAGAAATAAAAATACACAAATATTTACGTATACGTCTCACCTGGTCTAAGGCTTTGGGTCTGTCTGAGTGCCTACTTGATGACAGTGAATAGAATAAGGTGCTTTGTTTTGTTTTGAAGATGTAATTCTCAGAGTGGTTGGGAAGATGGCACTGCCAAGATGTTGAAACCTCTATATGGAAAGCTGTTTTACATTTTTTAATCTGTATTAATACCCCATGCGTACTTTAAGATATATAAAACAGGTAGAAGGAAAAGTCAGGAAAGATAATAAAGAGGGATGCGTAGAACAGAATAAAATATTGATTCTTGATGAATGAAACTGGTACATTTTCTCTATTTTTAATCTACCTGCATATCTTTGTTTAATTATTTCAACAAATATTTATTGAGTAGCTACTATACTAGGTCCTGGCTTTACAAGGGAACAGATCAGCCAGAGTTGCTGAGGAGGATCTCGTGTTAGGGGAGGCTGAGAAGTCAACGAATCAATGTCAGTGTCAATGTCACGTATCAGTTAGTTACTGTGACCAAGAGCTCAATTCCCCACTTCTTTACATTAGATCCTCTACGTCCGTGCTCATTTCTTGCTTGTTAATAGCAAAAAGGGTATTTAAAGGAATGAGTCAAATCCACTGTGATAATTTACAAAGTATTTCATTGATTTGAACAGTTGGGAGAAAATTAAGTCTAGGAGCCTATAAGCCATTCTCTTATAAAAAGATTACTTTCCTGTTTTGCCCTTTTTCTACAGATTCTTCAAAGAGCTTTTTCCTTTTCCCAGCACCCCACCTTCCAGTATGCTAAGTGAGAAAAGTTGCTCTGATGCCTAATCTCTTGCTAGCAATATTGTATAATCACAGAATTTTAAAGATGAAAGTCTTTAGACTCAGCTAGAAAGCATGGCATGTAAGAGAGCACACAGGCTTTGGAGCCAAAAAGAGAAATGCGTGTACAGAGGCTATTCCACTCTTTATCTCAAGCCTAATGACTTCCTCCTAGTTTTGTTCTGAGGATTATGTGAGATTGTTCACATACAGTGTTTATAACCCAGTCTTGAACATACAACACAATCAGTATTAAGCCATAAATGTTTGTTGAATAAATGAATGAAGGGTGCCAGCCTTCTGCTCCCATCCTTTTATCTTCCAAAGAACCTGAGAACTCAGGGGATTAAGGGGTTTGCCAGTACTTATATATTTGCCACCCAGAATCATGTTTTCTATAGGACAATGAAATACAGTTACCCGTCCCCTGGCCCTGCCTTCCCATCCCCACCAATGTAGGTGGAACAGGAGGTAGATTTACCAGGAATATAATGTGGTATTGTAATTATATATTTGTATGTTTATCTTACTTATTAATCTGGAGGCTCCTGAAAGCAGGGACACAGGTTTGTCATCTGTGTATTTCTAGTTCGTTCTTAGCACACCTTTTCGTCTGTTTGTAGAATTGAATTGAGCCAGTCAGTTTGAAAGACGAATTGTGGGTGCCCTTGGGTCTGTGTGAGCCATATAATGGCAGTGATTCTTGGGGAGACTAGTACAAAGAAGCATAAAACCTGCCAGATACGCAGGAAAGTCAACCAAAGCCTTTGCGGGGTGTGTCCTGATAATTCTGATGGATAGGTTTTCTGAAAGGACTATTTTGATTTTCTTATCTGGATGGAGATGGAACATACTGCACGCAAGAGAGAGTGATCTGGAGCCAATTCTGAAAGAGAGGAAATTGAATCAAGAAATAAGTGTTTGAAATAATAATCTGCTTCTGATCCCTAAACAAGCTGCAATGAGAGCAGAGGAATTAATGAGGCTTCTGACCCCCGTGACATAGGCATACGGGACTTAAGCCAGTACAGCGGCAATTTCCCTGGTGGTCCGATCACGGGCTGTGAGGGAGCAAACAAAACCAATGTCGCCTCTGAAAGCAGAGCTGTCTTCATAAGGGAAAGGTTGTTTCTCAGATGAAGGCTCACGAAGTGCCAGATAGGGCAAATGTTTTTCATAAAGCACCTGGAAAAACCTCAGCAAAGAGAAACGTCTCAATAGAGAACAATTAAGTGTCACATTGGATATCATTGCCTGTCATTGCAGAGAAGTGGCAGTTTTGCTGGGAAAAGTTGACTTTTTAAGAAGTAAACAATCTACCTGGAGTGACCGCTGATTTTAATAGGAAAAAAAGAAAAGGCAGGGAAACGGAGAGAGGCGTCTTACCATCTCCCTTCTCAACTGTCAGAGGCATGCTTTGTGACCTGTGGAAAGCCCAGGAAACTCCTTATTTCTCTGTTTCTCAAGGGAGTGTAATTCTTGCTACTTTCCACAGGTGATGTTGATTCCTAAGGCAGTTTGCTTTGAAAATCTTTAATAAACGTGCTCTCCGATTACCAAACAGAAGCGATAGGTAGTAGAATCACTGGATTCCGGAAGATGTTTTGGGGAGATGAGGCCAAGGAAGTTGTTTGTAATGACTGAACAGTTGTTCTGCCAATTAGAAGAGGCAGGATGATGTTACCACTGGGGGTGCCTTTGCCAGAACACCTGCAAACGGAGGCCAGGCACTCTTCTGTGCCTCTAAAAGAGACAAGTGGCCAGAGCATTTGATGTTGATGGAGGGCCAGATGTTTTTCATGCATTCCAGGATGAATACACTAACACTATTAGAACACAATCTACTTTTTTTTTTTTTTTTTTTTTTTCTTTTCAAATCCTTTGAGGACGTTGGTGTTTTGACTCATTATGACTTTGGCCTTTTGTACACGTAAGGATGTCATGGAGGAAGCAGGGCTGGCCTGTGGTTTCTGTGGGCCCTTGGTACCTCTGCCTTTGACAGACCCTTCCTCTCTAAAAAAACATTTAAAATTATATTTTATAACTGCATTGGTATAAAGATGGATATATTATTGTCAGAGTTTAAAACATTTTCTACAAACTGAAAGTTTACTTTTTTTCCTGATTTTAAAAGAAATTAAACCATTTTTGTGGGCTCTGAAAGATATTTTGGGCCCTAGTGACTCTGCCTGTAGTCCCTACTGGATATCTTGGCCCTGGCCCTATTGAAACTGACATGTCTTTTTGTTGTGTTTACTCATGGATCTAAAAATGTGAATTTCAGTGCTTTGAGATAAAGACTTCTTGTTTTCTTTTATATATATATACATTTATTAATTTTATTTATTTATTTTTGGTTGTGTTGGGTCTTCACTGCTATACACAGGCTGTCTCTAGTTGCCGCGAGCAGGGGCTACTCTTCGTTGCAGTGCACGGGCTTTTCATTGCGGTGGCTTCTCTTGTTGCAGAACACGGGCTCTAGGCACACGGGCTTCAGTAGTTGTGACATGAGAGCTCAGTAGTTGTGGCTCATGGACTCTAGAGCACAGGCTCAGTAGTTGTGGCACACGGGCTTAGTTGCTCCACAGCATGGGGGATCTTCCTGGACCAGGGGCCAACCTGTGTCCCCTGCATTGGCAGGCGGATTCTTAACCACTGCGCCACCAGGGAAGTCCCACGACCTCGTCTTAAAGGTGGTACCTCCATCTGAGGAAAAGTAGAAGTTTGTGACACGATGCTAATTAATTTCTGTGGATTCAGAATCACAGTTACAATTTACACTTAAAGAATAGTTCAGTCCATATGTAACACATCACCCTAATTGCTCTATTTTCCCCCTAACCCATGTGCCATTCCTTTTCAAGACAGTGTTTGTACATTGCATTTATTATTGTCTCACTTTTTAAAACTGAATATCGTCACCATCATTTAATTTTTTTCATAGGAATTAAGGCAGCCCTAGTGAACGATGATGGTTCAGTGTTACGTGTGCACTCTCCCAAATTTAAATGTCAAGTGCTCTGTAGTTGTACTGAACCATCCGGTCTATGCATTGTCTCACTCTTCTGGATGTCGGCTTCATTCCCTCCACTCTCTCCTAAACCTCTAGCACCTTCCCATCCTCTATCAGAGGTGAAATCCCAAATCCACATCTACCATCTACCATCTACCCATTCCCAGCATCTGCAACCACAAACTCTGCCTTCCTGCCTGTTACTGTAAGTGAATAATCGCTACTCGTATCTCGGGAGCAACCGCCATTTGTATGCTAGATCAGAGTCCCACTGGTCTATTCAAGAATGTTGCTGCACAAATTCTCCCACCTCTAAATGAACCATTTTTTCATTTCTACCAGTACACGAATATGCTGTGACTTTCTCCAATTTCTTTTCACCTCTTCTTCCACCAGCTACTGTCACATTCCTTTACCCCTTATTGCAGTACATCTCAGAAGAGGTATCTATTGTACTGCCACCAATTCCTCCTCCCTGTTTTATTGAAATGCAATCCAATCAGATGCTCACACATACCCCTCCACACAACTTCTTTTGCCAAAATCACCAATGATTACCATGTCATTACATCGTGATGGGCAGTTCACCAATCTCATCTTAATGACCTGTCAGTAACATTTGAAACAGTTAATCACTCTCTCCTCTTTGATATACTTTCTTCACTTAGATTGTCCTCTAGCACATGCTCGTGGCTTTCCTACTACTGCACAGGTTGTTCTTTTTAATACTCCTTTACTGCTTCCTTCTCTTTGCTCCAACCTCTGAATATAAAAGTAACTCAGTGCCCAGTCTTTGGTATTCTTTTCTTTTCTACCTACAGTTATTCCACACTGGTGATCTTGTCCAGTTCCATGACGTAGAATAGCATCTGTATGCCAGTGACTCACAAATCTCTATCGCTTGTATCAGACCTGTTGCCTATAGATCCATCAACCAACTCAGCATCTCCATTTTTATGTCTAACCCATATTTCGAACTCACGTATCCAAGACTGAAATCCCGATCCTCTGCACGCATGCGTGCACGCACACACAACACACGGCCCGCTTGATCTTCTTGCAGCCTTCCCCATCGCATTCGATGGCAACTCCCTGCTAGTTTTCAGTTTGAAAGCACTGATGTCATTTCCAATTTCTTTCTTTCTGCCACGCCCTCCCATGCAGTCCACCAGGAAATCCCACTCTGCTTCCATCTGGAATGGGCTGTGATGGGCTCTTAAAATGCATTCTGAGTGGTTGATGACGCTCTTGATCCCTCGCCCCAGTCTTCTAACACAATTGTGCAGTCTCGAAAGATGTCAATTAGATGATGTCACTCCTTTCCCCCGAAACAATGTAATAGCTTTCTGTTTCACTCTGAGTAAAGAACAGTGTCCTTAAAATCACCCCAAAGCCCTTCAGGACACAGCTCTCGCTAACGCTCTACCCTTTCTCTGAAGGTTGCACCTTTGCTCACTTCATTCCAGCTACACAGTCCTTCTTGCTGTTCTAGAACATGCCAGGTGCGCTCCTGCCTGGGACCTGTGCACAGATGGCTGCTTCTTGCCCGTGTATTGGAAAGCTGACTCCCTCAAGTCCTGCCAGCCTTTGCTAAATGCTTCCTTTTCATTGAGGCCTTCCCAAGATCAGGTTATTCAAAATACTCACAAATGGCTTTTGCTACTCTACTTTCTCTCTTCTCATAGCACTTGTCACCTTTGAAGATACTAGTACTTAGTCATTACATTAACTTTGTATTGTTTGTCTACTCCAGCTAAAATATAAGCTCCACAAGAATAGAGATCATTATCTCTTTTGTTTGCTGACATGTTCCAAGCCCTAGAATAAGGCTGAACACTTAGTAAGCACTTGACAAATAGTCACCAAATGAACGAATGAATGAATAGGGCTTTTTACCTTCGTTCTTCTTGCCTAGAGTCCTATTCTTTTAGGTGTATGTATCTTCCCTTGTATTTGTGTGTTTGCTCCCATGTGGTCAGCTGTCCTTCTTCTCAGGATAACCCTCACTCTGGTGTGGGGCAATGAGATAACAGTATATGTTACAAATGAGCGTAGGTTCCACGAGTGAGGGCACGAAAATCTCTGCTCCTGCTGCTGTTCCTAGTATTGTCTAAAGCATTTTATTCAGTACCCCTATGTTCTGGCTACACTGCTAAGTGTTTTATGAGTGTAGATAACTTTGTCCCTACAGCCTTCTGAGCGTAGGTATTATTAAACCTATGTCATAGGTGAGGAGACTAATGCTCGGGGGGAGGGAGTCAATTAACTTTCTTGTGATCTGACCATAAATGGTGGAGTAGGAACTCAAACTCCAGGTTACTTGTTTGTGAAGTATTCTTAACCACAGGAATGTGGAGTCGTTCTCCTAGGGAGAAAAGTGCAAGGGTTTCCCGGCAGTGTATCTGTCATATAATGATTTGGTTGCCTTTACTTTTTATTTTTTAATTAACAGTAATTTTTAGAGCGGTTTTCGGTTCACAGCAAAACTTAGTGGAAGGTACAGATATTTCCCATATGCCCCCTTCCCCCGCACGTGCGTAACCTCCACCATTGTAAATTTTCCCCGTTGGAATGATAGACATTTGTTATAACTGATGGATCTACATTGGCACATCATAATCACCCAAAGTCCGTAGTTTACATTATGGATCACTCTTGATGCTGTACATTCTGTGGGTTTGGACAAATGTATAATGACGCGTCTCTATCATTATAGTGTCATACAGAATATGTTCACTACCCTAAAAAATCCTCTGTGTTCAGCCTGTTCTTCTCCCCCTGCCCAATTCCTGGCAACCGCTTACCTTTTTACTGTCTCCATAGTTTTGCCTTTTCCAGAATGTCCCGTAGTTGGAATCATACACATATAGCCTTTTCAGATTGGCTTCTTTCACTTAGTAATATGTATTTAAGGCTCCTCTATGTCTTTTCATGGCTTGAGAGTTCATTTCCTGTTAGTGCTGCATAATATTCTATTGCCTGAATGTACCACAGTTTATTTATCCGTTGATTGCATTTACTTTTGCTTCATGAATTTATTTCTGATTGACTGGAACTTAAAGAAGCATGCGACTGGAGGCATTTCTTTGTAGTTTAACTCAAAATATAAACGTAAAAATTTTGAATGACTGAACAACAGAAAAATTATGCTATTGCAAATATTTTAAAGTAGGGAATGGAGCTAGATTGGCCCAAGGCTTCTATTTTTAAATTATTTTAATTTTTAGGAAAAAACCTTAAACCACAGAAAATTACAAAGAATCAAGTATATAATACTCATAATTTCTAATGAACAAATGTTACTGTTTTGTGAAATTCGTTTCAAACCCTCTTTCTCCATGCCCCCCGGCCCTGAACTTCATCTCCGGAAGTAATTGCTATTAAAAACTTGGTGTAGATTCTTCCAGTTCAGATTTATCCTGTTAGTGTATATGTATCTGTATATATGCAGTGCACACCACTTATTATATTGTTCTCGTTGTGTTTTTGTAACTTGACATTTGGATTTTTAAATCCATGTCTATTGAGACCAAGACTATCACTTCCAACAGTTCTCTCCTCATAAAATTGCATCGTGTGGCAAATGGTGGCCAGTGTTAAAGCTTTGCAGCTCTTCTTGCCAGTTTCTCGGGAGACTTATTTCTTCCGAAAGTAAGCAGTGTCTGAATTAAATTACTTAACACGTTTGACTTTGGTGACAGCGTTGAGTGGATAGTGTGAAGATCGTGTTTTTGAAAACTCATCAGTTGATGCCTCTAGAGACTGAAATCCCCTTGAAGTTGTTGTCTCCATTGCAGGCCAACACATCCATCACACATTGAAAACAATGCTTGTAAGGCCCTTCGGTTGATGGCTCCATCCACTTTGGGAATATGTATTTTAGTGGTGAGATAGTCTCTGGTGTTGCTGAGACTGATTAGTTACAGCGTGGCTCACACCACCAACATAAAAGTGCTGATGGTGGAGTATTTCAGTTGTGATGACATAAGATTTTTTTCCCCCATTGGGCAAGCTTCTGCCTTCTATTCCTGAATTTCTTTTTGACTTTGAATTTATGTGACTCAACAACTCTCTGTAAGTCAACAGCTGGCAGATGCTAAATGTAATTAAAGCTTTACATGTGTTTGTAACCTACGACATGAGTTTGAAATGCAGGAAGCAAGGTGGGAAAGGAAGAAAAGGAAAACTCTTGACTCCGTTTCAATTATCCTCTCCCTGTTTAACGGATGCTAACAGGCACTAGGAAACTATGGTCTTGCTGTTTTCTACAAGCTCAATGGCTGGATGCTTAACATGGTTTTAGACAAGTATCTAAATCCTAACAGTAAACGGTGACGAAGCAGTTGATTTAAGGGAACTGATTTACA
Organism: Neophocaena asiaeorientalis asiaeorientalis; assembly: GCF_003031525.2. Classification (NCBI taxonomy): domain Eukaryota; kingdom Metazoa; phylum Chordata; class Mammalia; order Artiodactyla; family Phocoenidae; genus Neophocaena; species Neophocaena asiaeorientalis. The sequence goes on along the minus strand of NW_020173979.1, from coordinate 7,546,360 downwards.
AACAAGAGTATATCATTAACATTTCTCCCCCAAATATTTGCAGTTACGAAGTAGACCCTGATTAGTCACTGAAGCAAAATATCTGCTATACATATGTTCACTTGGTGGTACACCGTGATCTATCCATCTCACTAGATGTCAGACTGTAGATGAGTTAATTAACTCTTGAGATCTAGAATAATTCTTCAGTGATGGGAAAGTCAAAATGTTTTCAAAACATCAAGTGCATGACGGAGACAGGGACCTTCATGAGTGCTGAGAATGCAAATGTCATATGCCTTTGTCAGAATTTCAGTTAATATTGGTAGCTTCTTTACTGACGTATCAAATCTTCTTTATATTACTTTGGGAAAGCAGGATATTACATTACATAATGGAATAAGCATTAAATATATCTAAATATACGCAGCTTAACTGGAAAAAGTATTTCATTTGTATAGTGGTAGAAAAAATTTGAAAATAGAATCATACCCATCGTTTTGTAGTTTTACACTTACTGGGTAACATAATAGTAATATTCATAATAGTAGCTAATATTTATTGACTACTTACTCTGTTCTACAATGTTCTACATTTATAAATATTTGTTCATCGACGCAATGACCTTTTGAGGCAAGTACTGCTGTAATTTCCTCCATTTTACAGGTGAGAAAATTGAAACATAGAAATATTAACTAGCATGATCAAAACAACAGCAATATAGTCCTGAGAGTAAGTAAAAGAGATCTCTAAGCAGCTAAAACAAAACAAAATAAGGACTAAAAAGGAGCTGAAGTCAGAAATCTGAAGATTGAGTTGCAAGCTAACAGTAGGCCTTCAGTGTGGGCAAGCATTGCTCTCAGAGCATTTGGGAGATTAGACCTGAACTCAGAGCAAGAGGGAGGGCATGAAACTGAGATTCCTGCGTTCAGCTGGAAATTGACAAGAGACATGTGGTGAATGGTATCACTTGGCCTGAAAGGAAGCGAATACACATTTTTCAGGAGACAAGAATCCTCAATTTAGGCCCCTGTGATTTTTAAAAATTAAAATAAACCCATGTCAGCTAAAATTAAATCTAATTAAGGATGTAAGAAAACAGACCTTTATAATTAAGAGTGAGCATCAAATCAACGAACAACCAGTTTTGATCTTTAAAGTCCTAAAATGTTAGAATTTGTCAGATACATACTTTCAACTGTATATAATATGCAAGTTAGCAAGTACGATTATGATAGAAAAACGGAATAGAAACACTTAGAAAGCTATATAAATTTTATAAATGAAACACATAATTGTTGAAATAAAAGGTTTAGTACATGCAGTAAATATGAGATCAGGCACAATTAAAAAGAGAATTGGCCAAATGAAAAGATAACCAGAAGAAATTGGCAAGAGATGGCACAGAAAGAAAAAATGTTAAAAATATAATAGAGACACTAGGAGAGAAGGATGGTCTTAGTTTAAATTAGTGATGACAGTAAAGAGCATGGGAGTGAGTTAATATTTAAGAGACAATGGCTGAGAAATTTTTAGAATAAAGAAATCATAAATTCCCAGAAATTGGAGGAACAGCTTATATCAAGTAAGATTAGAACTCTAAATAGACTAATGTAACATACATATTGTAATCCCTAAAGCAACCACTAAAAAAATTATGTTAAGCGAAAGCTTAAAAGCCAATAGAAAAATTAAAGTGGAATTTAAAAAGCAACTGCTAACCCAAGTGAAGGTAGAGAAGGAAATACAGAAAGGAACAACAGAAAAGGGACAAACAGGAAGAACAGCAAAATGGTGAACCTGAATCCAGCCGTATCAAAAATTACATTAATATAAACGAACCATCACACCAATTAAAAGGAAAAGATTGTCTGAGTAGTTAAGTAGCAAGTTCCAAATATATGCTGTCTACAAGAGACACATTTTAAATACAAAGGCACAGAACAGTTGAAAGCAAAGGAAGGAAATTAGACATATAATATGTTCACTGTTAACAGTAAACTTAAGAAAGCTGAACAGTTTCGCATCAGGCAATGGTGGTCTTAAAATACACTTTAAGACCACGAGTATTACCAGAGAAAAAGATGGATATTTGATAAAAGGGTCAATTTGCCCTGGTGATAAAAAATTGTATGTGTCTAATAATATAGTTTCAAAAAGAAGCCCATGAAGAAGAAAGGTGGTGGGGGGCGGGGGAGCGGAATTGACAAAAGTAAAGGGAGAAAGAAAAAATACATGATTAGTTACAGATTTAACCCTTTCCTCAGTAACCGATAGGACATCTAGACCAAAAATATCAGTAAGGATGTAGAGGACACCATTTTTAATCATCTTGACCTTATAGACATTTATAGACCACTACATACAACTTTAGAATACACTGTATTTTTCAGTGGTACATTCAGCAACATTTACTGTATTCTGGGCTACAAAGTGAGTCTCAGTTAATTTCAAGAAGGAATCCTAGAGAATTTGTTCTCTGTCCACCAAGTACTTAAGTGAGAAATCATTAATAGTAAAGAAATCTAGACAAGTCTGAAATATGTGGAAATAAAACTACACACTTCTAAGTTACCCATGCATCGAAGAAGTACAAGAGAAATTAGAAAATATCTGGAATTGAATGATTCAAACGTATCCAAATTTGTGAGATGCAGCTGAAGAGGGGAAGATGATAAGTTTGTATTTTTATTTCAGAAATAAAAATTGTTTTCAAATCAGTGATCTACATTTCTACCTCAAGAACCTCGAAAAGGAGGAGGAAATGAAACCCAGAATAAGTAGAGATAAATAATCAAGATAAGGGCAAAAATTAAAGAAATAGAAAAGAAATGAAAATATTAAAGCCAAAAGCCGGTCCTCTGAAAAACTGATAAAATTGATAAAGCCATAGCTAGAATAATCAAGAAAAAAAAGAGGGAATACACAAATATCCCAAATCAAGGACATTGTCATAAACTGTGACAATTTAGATGAAATGGACAAATTCCTTGTAAAATATAATTAATATTAAAAAACAGATATTATCTCAAAAATTTATTATTATCTCAAAATAATATTATCTCAAAAATTTATTAGAAATAATCACTACATATTGATGATAAAACTATAATTATTCTAAACATATATGTACCTATAATATAGCCTTAAATAGAGATAAAGCAAATATGGATAAAGCTATGGGGGAAAACACCCATCACAGTAGGAAATTTCATCATATAACTGTCAGTTCTTGGTAAGACAATCAAATGGCAAATTAGTACCATGTAGAAAAATTGAATGCATGGTTAATAATTTTGTTTAATTGACATATATAAAATCTTGCATTCAGTAATTAGAGAACATGTGTTCTTCTCAAATACACATGAAATACTTATAAAAATTTAGCAGGCTATGAAGCAAATGTAAAAATTGTTCAAAAGTTTAGTAACATAAAAATGATGCTCTCGGGGCTTCCCTGGTGGCGCAGTGGTTGAGAGTCCGCCTGCCGATGCAGGGGACACGGGTTCGTGCCCTGGTCCGGGAGGATCCCACATGCCGCGGAGCGGCTGGGCCCGTGAGCCATGGCCGCTGGGCCTGCGCGTCCGGAGCCTGTGCTCCGCAACAGGAGAGGCCACAACAGTGAGAGGCCCACGTACCGCCAAAAAAAAAAAAAAAAAAAAAAAAAATGATGCTCTCTAGCCAAATACAATTAAATTAGAGATCAAAACCAGAAATGTATACAAAATACCCCAATACATTTGGAAATTTAATAAATAGGTTAATCAGGAACATGAAAATATTTAGATCTAAACAACAGTGAGAATGCTGTGAATCGAAACCTCTGAGATGCTGTGAAAGTGGTCCGTAGAGAGAAATATATAGCCTAAACTGCATACAATAAAAAGGAAAAATGGCCGAATACTGATGACGTAAGAAATCAACTTTTAAAGATATGGAAAAGATCAATAGACTATACTCAAAGAAGGAAAGAGCCAAGGGATAATTTGTATACATAAGTATAAATAAACTAGAAAATATGTAGAGATAGTAGATAGAATCAGAAAAGCAAAAATTTGTTTTTTTGAAAGACAAAAACCATTATTCAATCACTGGTAAAACCAATCCAGTTAAAATAAAGCACAAATAAATGATGTCAGGAATGAAAAAAAAAAAAGACAGCATCCTATTGATACAAACCTAGCAGAAATTTGAAGGGACTTAAAAATATTTGGATAACTTTGTGCCAATCCATTTGAAGACATAGATGAAATGGGCACTTTCCTAGAAAAATGTATTGTTCCAAAATTTTCAAAATCAACTCAAGAATTAAAAAGAGCTAATAATTCTGTAATTTTTTTTTTTTAAAAAGCAGAGTTCATTTGTAAACTGATGATGATCATTATATTATGTACATTTGTTGTGTGATTACTACGTGGCAGGTAGTGTTCTAAGCACTTTTACCTGCCTTATCTAGTTCAATGCTCACAAGAATCTTATGAAGGCAGGTGCTATTTTTACGTCTATTTTACAAATGAGTAAGTGGAGACTCATCAGAAGTAATTAATTCTGAGAATATATGGTCAACGAGTATTTTTAAAACAGACACTGGAACTCGCACTTTAACCCTAGGCCGTATGCATAGTGACTGTTTTACAGGGTTGCGGTCCTAATTAATTAGAAAACTGTATATAAAAGCATTTCGGACAGTGCCTGCCACATTCTGAAGTCCTCAGTAAAAGTAGGCTACTTACGTTCTCAAACTTAGAAGAGCTAGACCATTGGAGCTAACCCACTATTGTCCTTTGATTTCTTTATTTTTTCTAATTAATAAAAAAACTGGAGAAGCGAAGTCTCACAGGGTCAGATGACTGTATGCCTTTGTAATTCTCTTACATAGGATAACTGATTGGTATAGTTTCTAATACTGGAATGATTTTTAATCTTGTTGGAATTTTCATCAGCAGAAGAGAGTCTCCAGCTAGCTGGAGCATTTCCTTTCTATTTCTGAACTGGCAGTTGTTCAGCAGGATGCTTTGTTGTAGTCGCTTTTGGGTTTTCCAAGTTGGGCTTTGTTCAGGTTGGAATGTGTGAAAATGCCATATCAGAGGAGAATGCCACATTCACCTTTGGCTTTGAGGGGGTAAAGCTTACAGGAAAAACCTCAAATATTGGAAACTCTCCTCTCTTCACTAACCTTTGGTGTTTCTTTGATTTGGAATGTGTTTATTAACATTGGAGTGATTCTAGTTACGAATTGGATAAGTTGTGACATGTCAGACAGAGATTCAGATAGAGACCAAAATAATTATTATACAAGTTTAGAAATACCAAAATATAAACATTTAGGTGCTCTACACAAAAGAAAATTTCGATTCTTAAAGTGTATTTTTGAAATATAAATATTGGACCTAAATTTTATGAATAATAATGCATGTACATCTACTCTGTAGTTTTAAGCCACAGGATTTTTTGTGAACAGTTTTGTCAACATTTGGGAAACTATCTGAATGTGTAAAATCAGATGAACTTTAGAAGGGCATTAAGAGAGAGTTGATGTGAAGAATTTCAGTATACACAAGCATAAAATTTAGAATTCGTAAGTAGTTCCTTCATTGGCTTTAAAATTGTTACCATTCCATGTACAAATATGTAGATTTTAAATTTTTATGAAAATAATATTTTAAATAATGTTGGTAACTGATTTCGACTGATTTTTTTGTGTAGCTTACACATATCTTTAATTGCTCAAAATTTAAAGTATTGACATTCAATGTAAGATAATAATTTGGTGATACATTTTGATGAATCAAACCGAAATGAAAGTTATGTTTTATCTCTTATAATTTCGATATTTTTCTTGATAGCTTTCTATTTTGCAAAAGCTTATAGCATCTGATTAAATTCACTTTCTGTGATAAAGAGAACTATAACATTATAATTTGTGTTTTTTTCTTAAATATCTGCTAAAAAGTTTGGAGTGAGTATTCATTCCTGGCTTTAACGTGTAGAGTCTAACATTTGCTTGAGAAAAGTGACCCATGTTTATTTACAAGAGATTCTCTTTGTCTTAGGATAAATGATCCTAGAAAAAAGGCCACTTCCAAAAGGAATCAGTGTTTAGAAAGAAGCAATATTTCATATTAAATAGTAAGAATAATTTATTGTGACTTTATCTTGAGAAAATAAGATTAATTATCAAGAGTATATTTTATTTTATGTTTAATACAATTTATTATTCCAAATGTGCTATAATTATTCAAAAGGATAAAGAATAACAATTTGTGTGGGGCATGATATACATTTTATGGCACAATTGTATGACTGTACAACATTACAGCTTTCATTCCTAGTGGCATTTTGCAGCATGATCACAGGGGGTCATATTTTGCAAAAAAAATATTTGATGGATTCATTAATTTTCCAAAGGGCCTCTCATTAACCTTTTATTTAAATAATTATCTTTCCTCATTCAAGTTGAGATTTTCCTGGTTCTTGGTATGATGAATGATTTTTTTTTTATTGTATCCTGGCTATTTGAAGTATTATGTTTTGAAAATCTGGATCTTACTTAAATCTTCTGTTTCAGCAGGTCTCCTCTGACACCAAGCCAGGGGGGAAAGTGGGACCCTGAGGCTTGACTGCCAGGTGGAGGTGAAAGCCCAGGCTCCTCACGTGACCCACTTTGACAAGGGCGGGAATTGGGGTGAAGTGGGGAGGGATGCCTCCTTGTTACTGGGCAGAGTTGGGTTTTCAGCCTCGCCACTGGGACCATGCAGATACCAACCTGGTTGAGAGGGAGAGGGGCACCTCCTTAGAGTTCCCCATGAGTCCTCCAATGGTGGTGAAGCTAGATTTAACATTTATCCTCCTCTGACTTCAGCAGGGAGAGGGAGGGGTACTTCAGTACCACTGCGTGTAGATGGAAGTCTAGAATCCCCTCATGGACTCCAGTGACACCTTTGCAGGGAATCAGGGAAAGCTCTTTGCCACTGGGTGACAGTAAAAGTTCCACCTCATCACTCAGTCTTCTTTGATTCCACCCTGGTGTGTTTGTGGAGGTGGGGAAGGACCCCTCATAGAAGTAGGCTTTACTTTGGGTTTATTGTATCTGCTTCCATTGGTATTTCCAATTTGCAGATTTCTCCAGCACCACGTCTGGAATATATGAGGCAAAAAGAAAACCCGGAGAACTCAGCTACATTTTTCCTCAGGTCCCAGGACCCTAATAGATCTGTCTTCTTCTCAACCTCTTTTAGACTCATTTTATGTAGTTTTTGCATGTACTGTCCAGGGATTTTAGCTGTCTTTAGTGGGAAGTGTAGAGAGACGTGGGAAACTTTATCTTAATCTAGAACCAGAAGTCCATCATCTTTTGATCATGCCGATGTTCATTTCTGTTTTCTGTTGTTAACAGCTTAATTCTGTTAAATCTTCATTATTTTGTGTCCTTGATTACGATCCTAGTGTTTTTTAGCATCACTTTTATTGATTTCATGGATATCTGCATCTTCACAAGTTTTATAATTTAATCTCAGATTGGCACCGTATTACTTCCTGTTATCAGCAACTAACTGATGATATAGACATTAATACGGTGGTTGATATGAGAAGAGATACGAGTAGTAAGTGGGTGGGGATAGGTGGGGATTAATTTCGTAAGTGATCACTATTGACTAGTTTCATGTTATAGCAACTTTTGCTTTCCCGTGTGAAATTTCTTCCCTTAAGTTCAGGGGACTCACATAGTAAACATTTAGTTAATAAAAGTTTTCTGTATTGTACCCGCCCCCATTACTACGGTTAACTTTTATCTTCCTGCCCTCATAGTAAAAATCTGTTCAAATGCTGACATTTTCAGTGCTATTTGTATTCGCTGGTATTACCATGACATGATAATTCTGACTTAGCGACATATGTGCTTTTCCTACTTAAAGGTTATTTCAAAATGCGAGAAGTTGGGAAAAACTTAGAAAATAAAGCCAAGATCACAGTGCACTGACACATCCTTCCTTAGGATTTTTTTCCCCAAATAAGATTAACTGGTCAAAGGATGACTCCTGATACCTGTTGCAAAATTTTTCTCTAAAAAAGTTTTGGAAAGGATCCAGGTCATACACTGAGATTATGATTTAAAAAAAAAAAAGACAACTTAAAGCAAAAGAGACTAATCAATGGAGTTATTTTTAAAGACTTGCGTTCTGCTATCCTGATCACCTAACAGTTTTTAGACATTGCTGTTCTCTCAGTGTCAATATTTAGACATTGATAACACCTTAAATTATAATAAAATTCCATGATATAAATATCATTGCTTTTGTGTAATCATTCATCTATCAAAATATTGACTCTGGCCTTGACAGTGTAATATGGGGCCACATTAAGCAGTGTATTGGCAACAGCCGTAAAACACACACCTGAGATGGAAGGAGTTGGAGACATCATCCACACCCGCTTTAATTAGTGATCTAGCGAGGTTGGAGGCAGATAGGGGGTGAATATGTGTTCCATGAATGTTGCAGTATTGTGCCTCTTTTTATCCTCTGCAAGATAGTAAAGAAGGAGTGAAATGTTGACTGCTTTCCACTAGAAACCTTAGCTTGGAGAATCACACAGTGACTAGTTTCTCTCTTCTATTCAAAGCTGCCATGGAGCTTAATAAAGACATAATTATACAAGATGAATTAGAGCCAAATCAGTCTTCCATCAATGAGCAAAGTAAGTGTAAAACAATAAGTTGACATAATATTAACATTCCCCTGTACTATTTACATGCTAAGCAAAGTGGTATAACATGAGGACTTCGTCTAAGCCAAAATACATGAAAAATGTTTGTCTGAAATAAATTCACATAGAGGAGTGCTTGGGAAACTGGGTATGGTAAGAGCAAATGGAAGGGGACGTGATAACTTCTCTGTGGAGTAAACTCCCAGTCCCTCGTGTCTACCACTAGGTGAACATCTGGTGGGCAAGCTGCGACAGGATGAAGGGTTGGAGCACCGGATGACCTTTCATGGCTCCCTGGCCCTTTTCTCTATAGTATTTATCACTGTATAGATTGTACTTTTTTATGTGATTCTTTGATTAATGCCCCTTTCCCGATTAGACTGTAAATGTCACAGACTGTATTTTTATACTTCTCACTGTTATATCTCCAAGGCCTAGCACAGCACTAGGAACAGTAAATATTTGTTGAGTGATTTAATAAATGTTAGACCAGTCTTTCCTTTCTACTATATCTATGGCTCTCCAGCTTCATATATTAAACCAGCAAATTTGGGAAAGACTTGGTCCAAAATCTGCCCCAGGTACTTAGAGTGAGGTTTCTCTTCTGTGAGTTTGTTGAGGACAAAAAGATACCAAACTAGGAATTGTGGGGAGCGGGTAACATTGGGGAAGTGTGGTCCTAGTGGAAGATGAAGCTGAGGAGTTTAGAAGTTAGAGAATTTTTGAGGAAACAATTCTGTTTTTAGAGGAAAGCCTGCGTTTCTATAAGTGTGAACTTATTTAACTTTTTCTGGTGAATTTGGTATAATACCTTCAATTTTCTTTACAATGTTTCTTGGCAGCTTCAGGTATGTAAGCTTGAAGTTGAAGCTCTTGAAGTACACTTTTTTCTTTTGTAACATTGTGATTACTTGAAAAATGCATGCAAATTTTCACTGATTTATGAAGATCTCAAGTTTGTTTTAACAGAAAAATATTTTTATTTCTTATCATCAAGTAAATGTCATAACCAAAGAAGGGGCACCGCATTTATTCCACAGTTCCCCATGCCCTAGGCTCCCTGTCTATGACTTCTAATACCCAGATTGAAGAGCACGTGGGCTCCTCAGAAAGCTGAGGCTTCCTTTGCTCACAGGGCTGTTTCTCTTTTCCTGAGGAGGTCTTTGAAGCTAGTCCTGGATAATGAGATGTAAGAAAACCATCAGGAAAGTTGCCTTAATTTCAAATGGAATCATAGAGCTCAAAATTCCCACATGTGGAATAAAAACATGTATGTTTTAGTTTGGGTTGTTTTCCTTTATTGGAGGAAAAGGAAGCAATATCCCTCATGACCCTCCAGAATGAATGTGAGCTCTGAAGACAAGATGGGAGAATGCTCATATGAAATGACTGAAGAATGAGAAAAGCAACAGTAGAGAGAAAAGTATTATAATATCAGATATATATGAACTCAATAACTTTAGTTTTATAGACTACTGAAACTGAAATATACATTTTAGTGTACAATTAGAAGACAATACCTAATTGCCAAGGACGCAAACTGGAACAGAATACATTGGGTAGAGAATTTCAGACAGCATCATGAAACTGTGCCCAGGGAATAAACACTTAGAACTGCACTGAGTGGTGGTGGAAACACCCCTCTTCCCTGGACAGGTAGTAGGAACTGACCTCGCCCCCAACAGAAATATTTGCTTGGGTTGGCTCTCCAATGAACAGGTTTCACTCTCCAGAAACAATTGTGTCAAGTATTGGATTTGATCCCATTTACGCAGTGAAATAAGCTGTGGAAGTTCAGTGTGCAGTAGAGAAGGGAAGGGAAAGCCTCAGAATAAAAACACTTGTGTCTATCACAAATTAACCTTATACTAGGTTAATATAAACAGTTATTTGGGGCTTTTTAAAAATAAAATCTGAGAAATGATATCATGAATGTAGATGATCATAGTGTTAATTATATCATGAGTTTGGAGACATGAGTGGCTCTAATGTAATCAATATATAGAGAGTGAGTAAGCCCATGGCTTTGGTGTTATTTAGAAGATTTTCTTCACTTACAGCATAAGAGTGCATTTCTTCATTACATTTATTTCATTGCCCATAAATTGGGTAAGAATTAGAAAATCAGATTTACATGTCAGTAAATACAGTGGACCACATGAGTCCATCTAATATGCAGTGAAACCTTAAAATGTCTTTTTAAGAAGCTGAATGTTAAAGCACACGGATAGATAAAGCATTCACTGTGCAAAAATGTTGCCCAATTGGTTTTTGATTGAGACCATTTGACATTGCAGAGAGAGCGTAGGCTTGGGGTCTGCAGGTAGAGGTGATTCGTGGATCTGCCATTTGCCCAGGTGTGACCTTGGAGACAGTATTTAGCTTCCCTGTAAAGTGGTTAACACCTAAACTGCTGTGCTTTTATGAGATTGAAATGAGATAAAGCCTATTAGAGTACCTGGCCCCATGCCCAACACATGGTGGCGTAGATGTGTTCAATAAATGCCTATTCTCTTCTGCTTCCCTTCAAACCACAGGCCCACCCCTGCACTCCCCACATGTGCACACATTCACTGTCCTTGATAAAACCCACTTGTGGTTTTAAATTATGTTAGCAAAAAGAAATTGATACCATTTAAAAACAATATCATATCGTATCACTTATATGTGGAATCTAATTAAAAATGATATAAATGAACTTATTTACAAAACAGAAACAGACTCACATATCTCGAAATCAAACTTGTGGTTACCAAGGGGGAAACGTGGGGGGAAGTGATAAATTAGGAGATTGGGATTAATATATACACACTACTATATATGAAATAGATAACTAATAAGGACCTATTGTATAGCACAGGGAACTCTACTCAATACTCTGTAATGACCTATATGGGAAAAGAATCTGAAAAAGAATGGAGATATATATATGTATATATATAACATATTCACTTGGCTGTACACCTAAAACGAATACAACATTGTAAGTCAACTATACTCCAAGAACAATTAATTAAAAAACAAAATAAAAGTGGACTAACTCTATCTCTAGGATGCTCATTTAACTAACACCTTACCTATACTCACTTAAAAAAAAAAAAAAGAACAAACTTGGGTGTATGTATTATCACATATAAAAACACACAGTGATTCTGAGAGGAATTTAAGAGATTAATACCCAGATTTTACAGAAGAGAAAACTGGGGCTCAAGTTGTTAAGAGAGACTTGCCACAATGAGTCTTACCAGTGGAAAGCTAGGACTGGTCCCCAGGTCTCCTGGCCACCACTCCCATTTATTGGAGGATTAAGCTTCTTTGACATGAAGACAGACTGCTCAAGGATCAGATCCAGGTTTTACTACAGTCTAGATGTGTGACCTTGGGTAAGTCACTTAAATTCTCTGTTCCTCAGTTTCCTTATTGACAGAATGATTCCAGTAATATTATCCTCATCATAAAGTCGTTGTGAAAATTTTAAATGTAAATTAAAAGTTGCAGAATAAAAGATGCCTGGAGCAAAGCACGTGCTTGGTATATATTAGCTCCTCTTATAAATCCAGTGTTTTTATCAGCTACATGGTGCTACCTAGACAACAGTAAATACTTAAAATTTTTTCAAATAAAATCTGAGCATTCTGTTCTAGGATTAAAATTAATCTTAGACGTTTACTTTTTTGTTGCTCTTGTTCTCAAATATACCCCAGTATCCTAAATTCTCTTGCTTAGCTGTATACTACAGCAAATCAGGTATATTTTTTGAACAGGAAAATGTCTGTCTGCTTTTTGTAAGAATAAATTTGAAGTTTGAAAGCATTTCACAAATTTTAATCGGTCTCTTTGTTGCTGTCACCCTAGGAACTAACTTCACCCTTGCAGAGCTGGGGATCTGTGAGCCCTCCCCACACCGAAGCGGCTACTGTTCCGACATGGGGATCCTTCACCAGGGCTACTCTCTGAGCACAGGGTCTGACGCCGACTCCGATACAGAGGGAGGGATGTCTCCAGAACATGCCATCCGATTGTGGGGGAGAGGGATAAAATCCAGGCGCAGTTCCGGCCTGTCCAGTCGTGAAAACTCGGCCCTTACCTTGACTGATTCTGACAACGAAAATAAGTCAGATGATGAGAACGGTAGGCCTGCTTCTTAAATATTTTTTAATGTTCTGGGTACTGCAAAATGTGGGGCTTGGGATGTTTTTGTGTTTTAATAAAGAGGCATATAAAAACCATTCATTTTCTTTGAAATCGACCTTGTCTACCCACGCTGAGCTGGGGGAAAATTAACCAGCAAACCTCAAACACACAAAAAATGAGGAGAGAATTTTAAAATCACATTTTGATGATAGCACACTATTCAGGCATCGTCAGTTGGTCTTATTAGCAAGTAAATTGCATCGCAAAAGAAGCAACTTGATAAACTATGACCTATACCTAGAAAATGTCCTCTCTCCACAAGTTTCTAGGTCTTTGTATTGATTTCCCCTTCCCAGTAAATGGCACCCTGGGTTATTTTTTTTCATGAAGAACTCTTAAGAATCCTACCTTATCTTAGACTTTCATTTCCAGGCGGCAATGCCTCATATCCGTATTGGAGATCAAACTTGGAACAGATGCTCTGGAGTTTAATAATGACAAATAGGAAGAGACTTGTCTTCAAAAAAGTATTCTCGTCTGTGTTTACTTTTCTCCTTGGTACCTATGTAGGTTCACGGCTTCCCACACCTTCTGTCACAAATCACTGTTGCTTTATCCATCAGCTTTGTGGATGTGTTTTAATGAAATTTTGAAAATTGAATGCTTCCGATCATGAAGCAGTAAATATAGGGAAGCCTAAGCAAGTCATTAAAGAGAGAAGGTGCTTATTTGTGGCTTTCTTAGCAACTCAGGACCGTGTTGAGTCCAAAACATTTTTTAAAAGATAAATTGCATTAGGTATGGTGGATTTATTGAGAAAACATCAGATGCTATGTGGTTTGTTATGAATATATTGTGTGTTTGCTAAAAGAATTACCGTTAAAATGTTTACAAATAGATCAGTTAAGAAGGTTTCCATAAATATTATAAACCTCTACTAGAGCAGCTCTAAGTATTTTCTTTCCTTTAAAAAAATAAAAGAAAGAAATTGGTAGGCAGGCAGCTTGTTGTAAATACAAAAGCATAGCTAAATATCGTTTATTCTCCAAACCGTGTTGAAAACACATCATTTCCTGGGTAAGTTGCATATATTCTAAAAGATGTCACTGTGTTGCATTTAAATTTATGTTTAATTGTGAAATAATTTATTCTACAGTGAGGACAAGGGGATGTGTCTTCCTTATGTCTCAGTTCAGGTAGCTAATCAAGGTGTCCTCTCAAGGAAAAATCTGCACTTGACTCCTTTTGAATTTTAACAGAATTCTGACACTTGGTACATTCAGCACTCTAAAGGTGCTTATTTGTTGGGAAATTACTTTCAGAAGTTTTCATAAAGGCATACATTGAATCCATTTACTGATGTACTTTTTCCACTTCAGTGTGTGTCAGGTACTATTTAAATGGAGGCACTTTGATTGCCTAATAAATAAAATCATTTGTAATCCAAGAATTTACGGCATATCTTAAACAAGATATTTTAGCAAATGTTCCACGGTTGGAATTCTCGCTGGTCTCATGGGCACCATCTATAAAGAATTATTTGTACATATTCCTAGAATTCACACCCTTTCTTTTTTAAGCTGTATACATCTTAAAAACTCAACGAATAAGGGGAGGTTTCCAGAGAAGAAAAGGGAGCAAAAAGGCTTGCCTTGAATTTACCTACAACTGTTAGAGTTGAGGGGATTTTACAGGTAAAGATGTAAACCAACAGTAGTTGCTTTTTTCCAATATCATTTGAAACATATTCAGTTTTCACCTTGCGGCACTCTGTATAAATCCCTGTGTACTGATAGGAAATAAACCCTTAGATACAGTGTGGCGATTTTTCCCTGTAATGCTAGTTCTAATACAATCAGAATTGCATAAAGGACTTAGATAATGTACTTAGAACCAGGAAGCCGTTCTTTTCTTCCTGAATCTGGCAGAGCTTCTGAAGGGGGGATTCTGAAGCCAGAGTTCAAGCTTAGGTGATAGATGGTTATTTAAAAATGTACAGATAGAATGTGTTTCCTTTTTTTAAATTTTTTTCAATATTTCACAGATTCCAAAGATGTATATGACGCATGCTCTTTTCTCCTTGGGGGCCAGAAATAAAAACAAGAAATTGTACACGTCACATCATAAACTCCTCAACCAAATAAAAAGTGAGGTGTGAGCTACTCTGCAGCCTGAGGTGTTAACTTCAGTCAACTTCTTGCCCTTTCTTTTTGATAAATTCTATTTAGCTCCCCCCAAAAAATCAATGCGTTTTCACCTCACTGGTTTTATGAAGTTTGGGAATGTATTATCATATAGATTGACAGTTGCCCCACTGGTTCCACACCACAGCATGGACACTTACAAAGCCATCATTAATTTCTCACACTCGTACTCCGCCATGGCTTCCTCCGTAATAAACACTCTGTCCTTCAGAACCAAATCAATAACCTTTTAGATATGCTTCTCTTGAAGAGGAAGTAACGAGAATCTATACTCTGAGAAAGAAGCCCTCCAATTCCATTTTAGATTTTAAGGATATGTGGCCATGGAATGAATCTTTTCTTTGGACCCCATGTATTTTTATTTCATTTTTATGGTGGGATCTTGGGGTACAGAGATTTTCACAGCGCTTACTTAAAATTGCCTTAAAAAATTCCTAGTGTGGTTTTGCTAAGCATAGGTAGCAAGTAAAGACATATCTCAAAAATCAACTTGGCTTTCTATAGCCTAAAATATGGATCCAACCTTCAAACTCATGTAATAAAAACCCCTGTCAACAGTTCTTCGTACGTGCTGCTGTGACAAAAATGACCTACTAGTAACCAGTAACTTGAAAGTCCCATCACGCCAAACACACAGGTGAATTTGTCCTATAAATGCATTTATAAAGCAGGCTGGCTCTCGGCACCTAATGGATTTGTGTGAAGTGTGTTTGGGGAACCCAGGTGCTATTAGATTGTGAGTCCTCTTGGAAGAGGTCTGTAGTGTTCCTCTCTCCTCAAGAGAACTTGAGTGCACCCAGGTATTCGTCGCAGGTTAATGGAGACATGGGGCGTGAACTCAGATGGGAGACAGGCGTTCCCTTAGTACCAGGACACTGTCTGTAGATCGTTACCTCCAACTACATGGCCTTCATTTGTCCTAGGAGGTGAGTTTCATAAGTCTTCTTTCTTTCTCTTCAAAAAGCAGCTCTTCAGTAGATTTTACATTAGAGTATCCTGTAAGCAAACACACCCAAGACCTGCCAGTGGGTTTCTATTTCTGTCCCACTCTATTCCTCTTACATATTCTTAAATTTATTTTGTGTTTTATAATCCGCTCTACTCCTTTCTCCCCGCCCCCAAGCCACATGTAAAAATTACAGAGTGCCCGGAACAAATATAAAATCGTACTAACAGCACCAGACAGTGATAGCCAAGAGCTCATAATTTTGCTCTTCACAAAAGCAAAAATGTTCAGAGTAGGAATAGTTAAAGAGGTAAGTACAAAATCATAGGGTAATAGTTGTACTTTTGATGTTGATATGTGGCTGATTTCTTTTTCAGCCAGATTTTACGGGAAAAAACTTCCATGGTGGCTAAAGAAAATGTTCCTCAATCCCTTAAAAATAAAACAAAAATCACACTTTAATCCCTTTTGGATGACCGTTACTTCAAATTGCGTTTCTAAACTTTATCTTTTTTTTTATACTTTCAAATTTGAAAGAGCAGCACTTACAAAGAAGAATGTGAAATGAGTTATCACGGATAGAAAAAAAGTGAAGGGCGTGAGCACCAAATGTCGCAGGTTCTTAGTCTTGTCTCTTCCTAAATGCAAGGATGATTTGATTTTAATAACTCTGGTCCAGTTCCCTGCACGTCCACATACTAGCGGCTCTAGGGGCACCTTATCTTACAAAAAGTTATTCAGGGGAGTCCTAAATATATGATTATCACAGTGTTAAAATACAGCTGATAATAGTATAGAAACAGAAACAAAATTTAGGAATATCGCATTGTCACATGGCATGATACAGAAGCAAGAGGGAAACTGATTGGTATTTTGCAATTGCATCTAAATGGGACCTCAGAGATTCAGGTTTTTGGCATATTAAGCAGTGCTTGCGTAACTTTAAAGTAGAACAGAGTACTTGAAGGAGTGTAAGAGTATGTGCCTGATTTCCAGGACTGCATGTTCCAGATTATAAACTTTAGTGGCATGGTTTTTCGTTATTTATATATTTCTTTCTTTCCTTTGGTGGTTTCTTTCATGTTTGTTAATGCTCAGAGGGGCTATCAAGCAATGGCTGCATTCAATAAATACAATAAAAAAAAATGAAGCATTAAGCCTTACTTTTGGCAAGGGCAGCCTGATTATTACACATGTAATCTCCAGGCCTTCAGGGAGACATTGGGTTTGGTGGATAATCATTTGCTTTTTAAGCTGCTGAGTTTCTGATGTCTGTAGTTTCACTTCAGTTAAGAGCAAAGGCAGTAACCAGCTGAGACGCACCATGTTCGTGTCAGCTCGCGATTGGAAGCCTCTTAACTCAGAAGAAAACTCTTAACTTTTTTGCTTATTGCTCGGTCACTTTTTAGTTTAGTTGTTGTTTGTCAAGGATCAAATTAAATTTAAAGATGGGGGAGAGATGTAATCAAGTATTAAATAAAATGAGTTAAAACTAAGGAAGTTGATAGTATATATTTTCTACACACAACTGAATCAGGATGAATTGCTCAGAACCTAAAATCAAATCAGACAGGATTTGAGAAGTGCATATGAAAAGTAATGAGACATTTCAGTTACCCATTCTGAAACTGGGATGTGTGAGGGGAAGGGGAAAATTTCAAGTGATACATTTGTAAATAGAACAGAAATTGCAGATATGTACCTATTACGTCTATATGCTTATACACAAAGGAGAAAAGGTTACTGGTGATGTAATGTTCAGTATTATTCGGTACTAGCTGAAGGAACTGCCTAGAAGATTGTCCTTTCACGGTTTCCCTAAACTCAGTTTGAGGAATGTTAAAGCAGTAGAAGGTAGAGGTAAGTGAGTCACAGAATAGTCATCAGCTACAGAGGTGGTGGACTATGTATATAGTCCACGAGCGAATCTAGCCCGTGAGTTATTTCATTTGGTCAGTGCAGTGTTTAACACATTGTACATTATTAATCAACATCTTAAGAAGGGGAGATTTCATATTAGAAATTTTCATTTTTGGCTTCTCTTGCAGTGTACAAGACTCATTAACATTTGTCCAGGTTTCCCCCTGGACAAACAGGCATAGAAGCAGTAACCGTAGCAGCTCTAGACAAGCCCATTTCATCTAGTTCATCTGAGCTCCCTCCACACTACTCCTATCAGTTAAGGTCTGCCTTAGCCTTTGTAGCACTTGAATGGCCAAACTTGACCTATGTACAAACTTTAAGGAAATCAGAGTTCATAAAAATGTAGAAAGAAAGCCAGAAACCAGCAGTTGTAGCTTACTTTAACATGTGTTTAGCATAGTGATGATACTTCTTTTCTGTAAGTTTGGCTTATCTGTAAAATGGGTTTACTTTTGCTCTACCAAATTTCTAAAATAGTTTAAAGGGGTTCCAATAAAATTAAATCAAATGAAAATCAATTTAGCATGGAAATTAATAAAATAACTGTATGTGTGGGCCGGGGGAGGCTAAGTGGCTGTTACGCCATCCCCATCTTCTGAAGTAGATGCCCTGATGTATTGAACAGTTAAGGTCAGAACCTTTAATTTTAACACATATATTTAAGTTATTTTAATGTAAAAGTATCTAGATGGACTTTTAGGAAATAGATGGAGGGAGAACGTACTTTAAAAACTTTAGCTACTTCACATATATACACTGCGAAACATAAAGTAGATGGCTAGTGGGAAGCAGCTGCATAGCACAGGGAGATCAGCTTGGTGCTTTGTGACCACCTAGCTGGGTGGGATAGGGAGGGTGGGAGGGAGGGAGACACGAGGGGGAAGAGATATGGGAACATATGTGTGTGTGTGACTGATTCACTTTGTTATGAAGCAGAAACTAGCACACCACTGTAAATCAATTATACTCCAATAAAGATGTAAAAAAAAACACAACTTTAGCTACTTCAGCTGATTAAGGAAAACTCTGAGGCTTTTCAGGAGGAAGCCATTGAAAGAGGAGGAAAATGACTTCGTACTATGTTCAACTTGGTCAGGCGAGTGGTTTATGGAGTCCGTTATAATGAAGTGAAAAACAATAAAGTAAAGACTAGGAGAGGAAAATGCAGTGATATATGAAGACCTCCAGCACCCCAAAAGAGAAAGACTAGGAGCGTTGTTGGGTTATGCTGAGTTGGGAAAAAGGGGGGTCAGAAATCGTGCTCCACAAACTAAGGAACGTTCGTCTGCATGGATAAGCAGGATATCCAAGTATTGTTCAGGGACGGCTCTGAATCACAGTACAATATACTCCCAGTTCTCTTTGTATCCTAAGGATATGTGTGAAGGAGAGAAGATAATTGAAATACAAGCATGTTTACTAATGGAAGGGATTGAAATATTTGAGTTAGCATTCTTTGGAAACTCCATTCGTGGAGTTTTATACTGGCCTGGCCTGAAGTGGGTAGAAGAGATCGACACTATAGCAATACTATTTATGCTTGTGTTAAATGTGAAAAAGGAGGGTGTGGATTTACGTGGAGAGAGCTAGGCTCACAAGAAGGTTCAGGGAATATTTCTTTATAGTGTATTTTATGCAAGAAATTACACTATCACACATTCACTGATCCAGAATGATCTTTGAAATATTTTTTTTTAGAAAAAGAAAATTGGTATTTGGAAGGTAATGCACATTGGTTAAATATGCATTTTTTAATGCACACAACGTATGTGATGCTGATAAAACTATGTTCTGTTTTATTTAGTATTGACAAAAAGTAAGTAATCACACATGAGGAGACACTTCAGTCTGGGGGATCCTTATTTTATTTCTGAAAAAAATTTCTGAAAAAAAGTTGAGCTGTTGGATGCTCAACATTATACAAAGCTGTTGTGTGTCTCTTTGTATTTGTGTGTCTGTGTTGTGTGTGCATGAATTTCAGTTGGGAGGAAGGATGTTATTGAGAAGGATGGATATCAGGAAATAGAAATTGATCAAATGCCAGGGAAATGGTATCATAAGGGTATTTATGAAAATGCCAGAATGAGTACTGTTGATGTTTTGTAGTGTACAGTTTTAGGAGAAGAAAAGAGAGACCTGTGCTGACCTTCTTATAACTTGAGCTCTGTTGGTCACTTTAAGGCCTCAAGCCACTGTTCCAAGTATACCGTTCCATCCGTGTACCTCAGAATGAATGTAACAGAGCCCACTTTCTCTCAATTCCCACATAAGAACTCTTGCCTCTTGGCAACCCTGAACCAGTTTGAGTTGTCAGAGAAATCAGATGTGATTTGGTGGGGAGGCTAATTTAGTTGCAGCATAAAATGTATTCTTCTCTGTCTCTCCTCCCTTCCCAATCATGATCTCTTTCCCTAATGCTTTACCCCCCTCACCCTGCATCTAGCAAAGATCACCCCATCAGTGAACTAATTTCTTTATTCTTTCATTCAGCCCGCTTGTTAAAATTGGTGGGATCATGTTTCCAAAATGTGATTTGAACATCATGGTTCACTGGGTTGCAGAAAAAAATTAAAGCTTTTATTTAAAGGTACATTTCTTTTCCTTTATCCTTTAAAAGTTCTATTTTTTGAGTGTATTTTATAGTGCATGTAATGTATTAGTGTATGTACACACACCCACACACGTAAATGGTAGAGTACATAAATGCAGAAATGTATATATTGGAAGTGTGTCCAAAATTTTTATGTTGATGTAGATATATAACAAAATGTTAAGTGACTATTGTTTTAGACATTTTATTTCCCAGGAGATGAAGTCTAAGCAGCAGTCTCTCCTTGGAATATTTGGATAATCCATTATCTTGTGGCAACCTAACAGATTGTCTTTCTTGTTGTTCAGAGCTGTATGTACCAATCATACCTTACTCTTTTTTTGATACAATTCCCATTTTCTTCTCTCAGTTCCCCGTGTCAGCTTCCAGTTCTTTTATGGATAGATAACAATATTTACTTTGCTGTTTATTGAAGAAAGCAAGCACCCCTATACATTTATAGAGGAATCCCTGTCTCTTCTCAGTAGAGAAATAAGAATATAAACATTGGATGTATCAGCTGACTGGTATAGTAGGGGCACCTTTAAGGAGACAGTTGTAATTAGGTTGTAAATGAGGATTAGAACTCATATAAGTGGGAATGAGATGATGGATATTCTAAATGAAAGAAAACCAATGTGTATGGTGGTTTGGGAATGAGGAGATGGTGCAAAGATGATGATGATTTTTCAGGAACATTGTCTTCCCCAAAATTCCAACTCAAGTCAGACTAATGGGAACATAGTAATTTCACTGGACAGCAGTAGATATATAACAGTAGAGGTGTAAGAACTAGATGACCAAGAGCTTTGAGTTATGGTCTGACCAAGGAGAGTTAGAGAAGAACTAAAAGTTTATTTGAGCAGGAACAGTAATGTTTTAGGAAGCATCTAATTAAAGCACACACGCATGTACACACACACACACACACACACACACACACATGTTTGGACAGGAAGGTAACAAAATTAGAAGCAGTGATATCAGAGAGAGAAGCTGTAATCTAAGTAGGAGGACCCAAGAAATCTCTGGATTACATAGAGTCCTTCTTCTTGGCATTTCAGTAGGAAAAATTAATCCCTGATTAGCATATGAACATTGAATATTTATAATTAAAATATTAAAATTTGAAAAAGCATCAATTTGAAGCTCACAGAGTACAGAGAATGTTCCTTACAGAGGAATCTGTTATGCTTGCACATATAGTACAGTATTACAACAGCCAGACTCCAGTGTTTATTACTTTTAAATCACATGATTAAATAATAAAACAGCATCAAATATTGCTATGGACAGGGAAAACAGGTCATAATATTATTTTTAAAGGAACAGCTAGTGTGTTGTAGGTGAACTTTGGCTAGAACTATTCCAGGTTGATTAATAGTTTCTTGAAGATTATTTCTGTTTCTATATCCTTGTTGCTCTTCTGGAATCATATTCTCATGTAATTTGTTGAAGTTCCTCTGTAACTGTGTTGTTTCCCTTTCATCCCTAATCCTTTATATTTTTATCCCTCATTCTTTTACAAAAATCAGTCTTGAAAGAGATATATTTATTTTTTTCTTTCAAGCTTTCTATTTGTCTTTATACTTTTCTCTAGTTTTTATCTTTTTTCATTAAGTTCATTTTCACAATTCTCTCTTTTTAATTTTTGGAGTATATTTTGTTCTTTTTCTAACATTTTAAGATGAGTATCATGTTTTGCAACTTTCAGTCTTTCTTCTTAAGTAAGAGTAAATATATTTACCAGGTTCCATAGGATTTGATACAAAGTGTTGTCCTCTTCATTGCTTTCTAAAGATTCTCAGCCATCTGGACTCTTAAAATAAAATGGAATCCTAATGCTACCAATTTTTACTTTAGTACTAATAATTGCTGGAAGAAGCCAATTTTTTGTTAATTCTTTATAATGTCCGAATTGAGATATAAATAATACATAATATTAACATATATTAATACACAATATATGTACATAAATATACATATGTGGAGACTACATACTTTTGCAAAGTATATCTGAAATATATGAAAATATCCATGTATGTGTGTGTATCACCACATGTAATTCGACACCAGAAATAACCATGGTTAATATTTTGGTGCATATTTTTTGCAGTCTGTGTGCTGTGTGTATATGTGTGTATGCAGTGGAAATATTTGTACAGAGTTGGCATCATGTTTTTTTTCCAGTAAATCTATTATTATAAACTTTTTCCCATGACATTAATTTCTGCAATAGTTAAGGGGTTCATAGAATTTTTGTGGCATGAGACATTTCCTCAATTTTCTTTCAGTGGACATTTAAGTTATTTTTTTTAGAAACAATAAAGTGTAGTATGATGAGTAAAATCCTTGTAGCTAAATTCCTGTGCACATCCCAAATTCTTTTCTTATAATAAATTCCTAGAAGATTTAGTACATACATGGTTATTTAAAATGGTAATCATTTTCCACCAATTTCTTTATAGGAATGTTTACCCTTGCACCAGCACTATGTGCAAATGACCTGACACGCACACTTGTGCTCAGAAGTCACTGAAAACTATCTTAATATTTTTCCTATTTATTGATGAAAATATTTTTATCATTTATTTGAATACACGTAAGGCTGAGCAACTAATCATGTGTTTATTGTCTATTTGTATTTCTTATTTTACGATTTAGATACCTCTCCAGGTGAGAAGATATTGGAATCATCCTTCTCATTTTTTAGTTTGTACTAACTTTTTACAGTGCCTACAGTGACCCCAGAGTAAGTCCTGTTGTGCTTTGTTAGTTCTACAGATGGTTTAAAATGTTCATTTATAGGTATGAAAATCATCTGGCTACGTTCTCAAAATCATATGACTTATTTTCTGTGGAATAGAAATTAGAAATATATATACAATAGAAATATATATGTATATGTATATACATACACACACACATGTAATCTATCAGGCTTGAAAGCTGGCAAACCATTTTAAGTGGTTGCATTAACCAAAGAAGAAAAGCTATCTCTGAGTAGGGTAGGGAATTTTTTTCCGTATTGACTATTTCAGCTGTTGCTCAGAATGCAGGACTTTACTTCAGATTGTTAATTTATAACAAACCAAGGATAGAATTGCATTCCACATGATGAAAGGAAATTCACATCTGCTAAGACAATCTGCAAGGCACCTTGAGGAGATAAAATCAAGTAAATGATGTATTAAATATTCTTAAACTTCCTCCATCTATGGTGCCTTTGATTCAATGAGGATAGCAATCATAAACACAGTGGTATTCCAGCTATTGGTATTTTTACAAAATAGGTAGTTCTGCATGCAAGATAAATATCTCAGTACATAAAGAGATACTCTGAAAATAATCATGGGGAAGCAATTACTGTTATAATAAGCATATGGCTGTGCTAATATAGAGTGTTGCTTAATAATTGATGTTATAGGGGAAAAAAGAGTAGAAAAAGTTCTGTATTCTGGGGCATCCCCTAGTACATTCAGAAAGGAAAAGATCCTAGTGAAATGCAGAGCAGTTAAGAGAATATGGGCTGTCTTCCACTTCGGCTGATACACATTTATGGCTGTGAACAGCAAGGCACATTGGGAAGGCAGGAAGTATACAAATCAACTTAATCTGTCCCTCTGTGGTATTTCAGGCCCGCCACAATATAGTCCAATTTTATGTTTTTAGCCCTTGCTCCCGCTTCTCCTCTAAATATATTTTCAGCTCCAACCCAACTGGACTACTTATTTTTTCCAGAGCATACGCTTTCCTCTGGTGTCTTTGTTTGACCTGTTCCCTGTGCTTTCATTGTTATCCCCAAACCTGCCCATCTATCACATTTCCTTACATCGTCAAAGAATTATTTAAGTTGCCAAGTACTCTGGGAAACTATTTTGGTCTCTTTAACTATATATGAACTTCCACTCCTTTGAATTCTTTAGCATTTTATTTATCCATTTGTTTTGGAACTGAGGGGAAATGGTGCAGACTTCATCAAGATAGAGAGGTAAATGATTCGAGATACATTTTGGAAATACAATATATAGAACTTGATGCTGGTTTGAATGTAGGTGCCAATGAAAAAGAGCTATCAAGAATTACTGACTTTAGTGATTGAAGGGATTCCTGGTTACTAAGATGGGGAATATTTGGAAAGGATAGGATTTGGGGGCTGAACCAGAGTTTCATTTTGGACACTGTTAAGTAACATGAGACATCCAAGTAGAAAGGTAATGCGGTTAGTTGTGTAATTATTAAAAATGGAACTTAGAGGTGAGGTCTGAACTAGAGACCTCAATTTGAGATTCAACAGCATGGCAGTGGTCTCTTTGTATATATACATGGAAGAAAAAGAGCTCACACAAGGAGAAAGGCAGGGAAGGAAGAGTAAAGAGTTATTTCTTGCAACAACCAAGACAAGAGATGATAGCGTCTAGGACCAATGACGGTGGTGATAAATGGTCTGATTCTCGGTATATCTTGAAGGTAGAGGTAGTAGTATTTCTAGGTGTATTGGCCAATACGTTTGTGAAAAAGGGGTGTCAAAGGTGACTCTCAAGTCCTTTACCTATTTTCTAATCAGGTTATCTGTATTTTGATACTGAGTTTTAGGAGTTCTTTATATGTTTTGGACATTACTCCTTATCAGATATATGATTTGCAAATATTATGTCCCATTCCATTGATTGCCTTTTCATTCTCTTGATAGTTCCTTTGCTGTGCAGTAGCTTTTTAGTTTGATGTAGTCCCACTTGTCTAGTTTTGCTTTCGTTAACCGGTGCTTTTGTTGTTATCAAATTCAAGAAGTAGTCGCGAAGACGAATGTCACGATGTTTTCCTCTATGTTTTATTCTAGTAGTTTTACAATTTCAGATCTTGTCTTTAAATCTTTAATCCATTTTGAGTTGAATTTTGTGTATGGTGAAAGATAAGTGTTCAATTTCATTTTTTGCACGTGAATATCCAGTTTACTCAGCGCTATTTGTTGAAGAGACTGTACTTTCCCCACTGTATTTTTGGCACCCTTGTGAAAGATCAGTTGACTTCATTTGCATGAGTTCATTTTTGGGTTCTCTGTTCTGTCCCATTGGTCTATATGGCTGTCTTTATACAAGTAACATAATGTTTTGATTGCTGTAGCTTTATAATATATTTTGAAATCAGGAAATGTGATGCTTTGTTCTTATTCTCAAGATCTCTTTGGCTATTTGGTGTCCTTTGTGGTCCCATATGAATTTTAGGATTGCTTTTTCTATTTCTGTAAAAAACTGTCATTGGGAATTTTGAGTGGGATTGCATTGAATTTGTAGATTGCTTTGGGTAGTATGGACATTTTAACAATATTAAGTCTTTCAGTCCATGAACATGGACTGTCTTGCCATTTATTTGTGTCTTCTTTCATTTTTTTAATCAAGATTTTGTAGATTTCAGCATACAACTCTTGGTTAAGTTTATTCCTAAGTATTTTATTCTTTTTGATGCTATTATAAATGGAATTATTTTATCAATTTCCTTTTCAGATAGATTACTGTTAGTGTGCAGAAATGCAACTGGTTTTTATATGTTGATTTTGTGTCCTGCAACTTTACTGAGTTCATTTCTTACTTCTACCTGTTTTTTTTTGTAGAGTCTTTAAGATTTTCTACATATAAGATCTGCAAACAGATCATTTTACTTCTGCCTTTTCAATCTGAATGCCTTTATTTCTTTTTCTTGCCTAATTGCTCTGGCTAGAACTTGCAGTACTATGTAAAATATAAGTGGTGAGAGGGGGCATTCTTGCTTTGTTCCTAATCTTAGAGGAAAAGCTTTTGCTTTCTCCAAAGAATATATTCAGATGGCCAAGAAGTATATGAAGAAATGCTCAACATCACTAATAAGGAAGTGCAGATCAAAATCATAATGAGATATCATCTTGCACTTGTTAAAATGACCACTGTGCATTAAAAAAAGGATAAAAGTGTTGGCAAGGATACAGAGAAGTTGGCACTCTTGTACACTGTTGTTGGGAATGTAAAATGGTGTGGCCTCTATGGAAAACAACATGACATTCCTCAAATAATTAAAAATGGCATTGCCATATGATGCAGCAATCCCACTTTTGGCTATTTGTTCAAAGGAATGAAAATTGGGATCTTGAAAAGATGTATGCAGCTCTTGTCACTGTAGCATTATTCGTGATTGCATAATGTAGAAACAATCAAATGTCCATCACTGGATGAATGGATAAAGAAAATATGGTATATACATACAATGTAATATTATTCAGCCATAAAAAATTCAGGAAATCCTGCCATATGTGACAACATGAATAAACCTTAAGAACATTATGATATGTGCAATAAGCCGTTCACAAAAGGACAAATACTTCATGATTTCACTTATATGAAGTATCTAAAGTAGTAACGCTCATGGAATCAGAAAATAGAATGGGGGTTGCCCCCTAGGGGTTGGGGGCCTGGGGAAAATTGGGAGTTGCTGTTCAATGGATATACAGTTTCAGTTATGCAAGATGAGTAAGTTCTAGAGATCCGCTGTACAACATTGTGCTTATAGTTAACAGTAGTGTCCTACACACTTAAAATTTTGTTAAGAAGGTAGATTTCATGTTATCTGTTCTTACTACAATACAAAAGAAGAGAAAGGAGAAGAAAAGAAAAAAGAAAAAAATGATGCCAAGGCTTTGACTGGAGGTATGATTTTGTCCCAACTGAAATAGTAAATTCAGTCACCTGAAACTGAAGTGGAACAAAGTTTGGAGTGGAAAATGGTGAAAGACTGATTGTGGCAGCATTAATAGAGAACAGAACTAAAGACACAAATAGAGACAACAATTTCCATGAGCTCTGCTGCAACTCCAAGGAGGGGAGACAAGAGAGCTTTTTTTTTTTTTTTTTTTTTAATAAGAAGGAACTGTATATTTGTGTGATGGGTGAGAGTGATCCGATAGAGAAGAAGAGATCAGTTGATGATAGAGAAGAGAATGGGATGTCTTTCACAAGTACAGGAGGATGGGAAGTTCACCTATAGTAAAGAGAGAGGGCAGATTATGGCAGGTGGGTAGACCTCTGATGGAATTCTGGAGAATTTCTGCATTGATTACTTCTGTTTTCTCAGTGATGTGTGAACTGTGGTCATCAGCTGAGAGAAAGGATGGGGGGGAGGAGGTGTTAAATTTTAAAGACAGAAGATAAACGAGAAGAAATTGCTAGTAGAATGAAGACACTACCATTTACTACTTTTCATGGTCGGATGTGTGTGTGTGTTTGTCCACATTCTACTAACGTGCCCAGGCACAAAGTAGGTAGTGTTTGATGTACCTTGGGCTCTGGTTTTACCAGGCCAGTACCAAACACCATAATGCAATAGAGGGGTAAGTGAGTACAAGGAGTATTTATAATGGTCATAATGATTCACCCTGAAAGTTAAGCTAAGTAAGGATGAGAATGAGAACATCATAGGGTGAGAGATGGTCATAAAATCAATTGATTGGAGGGACACATGGGTGTCAAAAGATAATGGGGTCAGGGTACGAGAGAGACTGAGCTACGAAAGTAGGCAGTGCTAATTAGAAAGTGAGTTGCATGAAATTGAGATTAAGGAAGGGTTGTTGTTATCAACAATGACAAGCTAGGACCATGAGCGTGAGTAGCTGAAGCTGGATGGCAGACAGGAGGAGCAGCAAGAGCAGTTCACATAAATGGAAGTGAAAGTGTTAGAAGAATCACCTATCTGGGTACTGAAATAGCCACCACTGCAGACAGGAGGAGGAGTGAGTGAGTGATAGACAGCCGGTCGTTAAAATTATCCAGAAAGACGGAGGAGTGATGGCAAGAGGGAGATACGGTGTCAGTGAATGAGAGGTAATGTGTGTTGTAATCAGATGGCAAGAGACTCAGTGTTGAGCACATGTACAGAGCATTGAGGGAGTGTGGCCTAATGGTTTGAAGGCACAGGAAGGAAAAACTGCCACCTCTTGAGCACAGTCTGGGAGAAGCAGAATTCCAGGAAGAGTAGGATTTCCATTGGAGCAATAACATGAAATGTGCCTTCGGAGATATGGTTGAGATGTTTTTCAGTGATAAAGTACATAATAAGGACTTAAAATGGAGAGTGAAGGCAAGGCTTTTGGTGTGTGATAAGGAGAGATGGACCTCTGGAACCCAGTGGCATTTAACCCCTCTTGATGGGATTAGAAGAACTAGGAGGGGTGTGGTTTAACCCTGGTGCGCAGGTTCACTGTTGATCCTGCAGCGATATCTTCAATCTATTTCTCTTATTTAAGGCAGTGGTCACCTGGTGATGCTGGAGAAAACATGGAGTCATCCCTTAGTATAGAGAAATGGTTGTTCTTGGATAGGGGGCAGGGGACAGATCCTTTATAATATTTCCTATTCAAGTATAAAGAAGGAAGAATCATTTTCTAATATACTGTAAGAAATCTTGATGATATGGACATCTTATACATGTTTCTACATTGTCTAGCACATTGTTTATCAGATGAGTCACAAAACTGTGATAGGGAGAATAGGAAAGAAGGCAAGAAAATGAAAAAAGGAAAGAGAAAGGACAATAGAAAGGCAAACTCAAAAAGATGAAAGATTAGGAAATAATCGCTTGGTAAATTGCAATCCACTTTATAAAACAGAGTATGGAACCCAGGAAAGATAGGTTCCGTTGATTAAGAATCGAACTTAGGGCTTCTCTGGTGGCGCAGTGGTTGAGAGTCCGCCTGCCGATGCAGGAGACGCAGGTTTGTGCCCCGGTCCGGGAATATCCCACATGCGGTGGAGTGGCTGGGCCCGTGAGCCATGGCCGCTGAGCCTGCGCGTCAGGAGCCTGTGCTCCTCAACGGGAGAGGCCACAACAGTGAGAGGCCCGCGTACTGCAAAAAAAAAAGAAAAAGAAAGAATCTAACTTAGCTTGAGTGTATGTGTGTCCATGGTCTAATCTAAAACTGAAGCTTCTCATTTTGAAGAGGAATAACCCTGTGAGTTAAGAAATCAATGAGCTAGGAGTACAGGAAGAGACAGGAAGATCATTCCATACCTTCTAAAAAATATATGTGTATTGTATAATAGGGCGCAAAATAGTGTTTCTGCTGAAATAGTAGGTTAAGAAAGAGGGATGACTGTACTTTGAAAGCACAGGAATGACAACTTGATCTTGTATGCCTTTTTTTGCTTTCTGGAAAGATGTATCAAAAAAATTAGGTGCCAAAACATGACTCTGGATCATTCTCTAGGGTCTGTTCGGTGGGCATAATTCTTTTAAAATATCAAAGATTTCTCTCACTATCTTCTCTAGGAAAACTGTGCCTATATTCAAGACTGTGACCTTTGTTCAGCTTTCAATTTATTTGTGTAAAAAAAGAAAACCCCACCAAATATTATGAAGAAATTCAAGAACTACATATACTCTGTGTTGCATATTAATGTTGGTATGACATATTTATGGGAGAGGCTGGAGAGTTGAGGAGAAAAAGCCTGGAGGCCTGGGTTCTTGTCCAAGCTCTGCCAATAACTAGCTGTACGGCTGAGGACAACAGGCCTAATCTCATTAGGTGTCCACAGGTCATGGTATGAACACGTTGGGGGCAGGGGAGCATGGCTATTAAGTGCATGGATCTTGGAGTCAGGTAGATAAGGCTTTGAGTCCTAGCTCTGTCCCTTATCAGCTGTAACGACCTTGCCAATTTACCCACTAAGCTCTCAAAACTCTTCTGTCTTCTGTAAAATGGAGATAATGCTTGTACCTCTCCAATATTCTTGTTATTATCAAACGAAATGGGGTGTATCAAGCTGTTAGCAAAGTGCTAGACACATGGTAAACACTCTATGCATAGTATTCATAATTTTTGTACTACTGTTTTAAAAATAATTTTCTCGGTTGCCATATTTAATACATTTATACTGCTTTTAACATTTAGAGATTTATCACAGTCAAGTGATTCAACATGATTTCTGGTGTCTTCTTCTTAATCCCTGGCTATCGGTCGGTCCTTGGGCAGAAATGTAAATCCCTGGTCTTGTACTGATCCTGCAGTAAAGGTGATGGGGATTAGATCATTTCCACTTACAGTGTCCATCCCCCTTTTCTGGGAACCTGTCATAAGTGGGAGTTCTGCCTTGTATATCAAAAAGGGATTCTAAAAGGTGATTTCATTTGTGCCTTTATTTTGTTCTTCAAGCCAAGGGAGTTAAATATTAATTAAGGAGTCTAATCCAGTAAATATGGAGATGAAACCATCTCAGACTCACAGAGTTTGTGATAAAAGGAGCTGGGAAGGGTTTGAAGCCAACACTGAGCCAGGATGAGCAGAGCAAGAGATGTGGGATGAGATCAAAATATGCAAGAAGACCAATCACAGTTTACAGTGCAGAAGGCCTTTAACTACAGGAGGACACTGCAGTATCGCTCATTCTGAATACAAGTCATCAAACATTTATTGAATATCTACTACATTCTGGGAACTCGAAGCACAAAGATAAATTTCACGGTATCCTTGCCCTCCCTCAAGTAACTCACATCCTAGCAGGAAGAAAGAGACCTAAATGGTGATGGGAGATAGAATAGCACAGTAATTAAGCACATTTCTTTGAAATGAGATTGTCTGGGTTTAAAGCTCAGTTCTGCCGCTTCCTAGCCTTTGGGACATGGAAAATGACTTTATCTCTTTGAGCCTGAATTTTTTCATTGGTAAAATGAAAGAACCTACTACCCATGGATGTGTTGTGAAAAGCCAATGAGTAAAATGTTGAAATGGACTTAATGCAATACCTACTACCTAATATAGGCAATAATACATATCATTATAGGCAGTCATACATTAATGTTACACAGTGAAATTTTACACAGAGAAGTTACTGTTCGGGCTGGGCTTTGAAGCTGGAGGAAGATTGTTCCAGGTAAGAAAGAGAATAGATGACATCTGGAGCTGAGGACACAACAGAATCCAGAGCTGTGAATATGTTGTTATAGTTGGGGAATAAAGAACAGTCTCATAGTAGAGAAAAGAACAGCCTCTCGGGTGGGGGGGTGGAATTGGAAGTGAACAAAGGGAAGACTGGAAAGTTCACTCTGGGCCAGCTTTTGGAAAAGTTAGAATTGCATGGCAGATGCTTTGACTTTACCATATAAGTAAGTGGGGGCTGCTGAAGGTTATTAACAAAGGAGTGACTTGATTCGATTTGCATTTTAGAAAAATTGTTCTAAACATGGAATCTACATTGGGAGAAGGAGGGCTTGGACCAGAAAGAGACTAAGAGTCCATTATGGTCCCATCTGGGGCAGTGAAAGTGATGGGAAGGGATGCGGGAGAGGGAGGTTTCAGAGGCAGCTTGACAGTGGCTCACAAATGACTAGCATGGGCAAGGCTGGGTTTAAAAGGAAAGAGAAGATTCAAGAGAACTGCAATGAGTATGACTAGCTTAGAAGAAAGTTAGTAAATGAGATAGAGGCAGGGAAGAGGAGAACAAGTTCAGTTTTGGAAAATACTGAGTATAGATTTTCTTGGACTTCTCTGTGAAGCTATTAAATAAGCACTTGGAAATGCTTTAGTGAAAATAAGGCAGAATGTGAACCTGGGAACAGAGACAAGGAAACTCTCACCCACAGGTTTTAAGTGGGGCCATCTGAGGGGTAGGATGTCTGGGAAAGGGGTTGTCCAGTGATCAGAACCAAGCACAGGGACCTAGCAATGCTGCTTTTTAAAGGGCAGTCCAAGGAAGATGAATCAGCAAAGTCGATGGAGAAAGGATACTCAGAGAAAAGAGGGGTAAATCTGTCCTCCTGGAAGTAGAGATTACCAAGAAGAGCAAGGTCAACGATGCCAAAGTGTTTAATTAGGACGAAGAATGAGGAGAGGCCGTTGGGTCTGACATTGATAACATTTGATGGAGCATTCTGAAGTAAGGCTGTTGCAGATGCTTGATTAAAATGGCTAATGGAGAGGAGGGTGGAAAGAAAATGAAAGCGGAGAGCAGGCATTACATCCCGTACATCTGTAAAGACCTTGTATTCCCTGTACTAATGTTTTATATACAGTAGATAATTTAACCATGCCTCTTGCTGTGTGTATTTTGCAGGTTTCAACTTAAGTGTTGCTAAATGACAATTTTTTATCATATTCTGTCCAAGAGGACCTTGGTCTAGAGCAAAGATACTTAGGGAGAGAGGCAGATGTGTGGAATGACTCAAGTTAGAATTCTAGGAATTATGTTCGCTGAGAATCGTGGACAGTCAGTAACCCTCTCATAACTTATGTGGCATTTGGGTCATTATTATAAAACAAGAAGTCTTTAAGAGAGGGTATAAAATGTTCTGAATAAAGGGCTAACATGCTTAACTGAAAAGTGTAGCTTCTCTGTAAGCTTAATCAGTGAATTTTAATCAAAGCCATTGACCTCTGTTCTGTAGTTATGTGGTTATTCAAAAGTTGCACCAGATTTGGGATGATAGATAAGCTTCTGTGATCCATTTAGAACTAAATCACAAATCTTTTTTTCTAAGAAGACCCCAACTTTGTAGATTTGGGTGTGGGAGTGAATTTTCCTACCAGAACACCAGTCTTCCAAATTTTGACAAATGGCATAAAATGACTGAAAAATTAGTTTTTGTTCTGGTTAGTAAGTTAGTTACTTAGTTTTGACTCTTTTCAGTTGTAACTTTAGCTTCTTTTTGTCATTTGCCTAGTGGTGGAAGAGAAACTAAGGTGCAGAAGAATAGAACTCTAGAGCCTGGGTTCTCCTTCCCTCTCGAGAAAATGCATAATTAATGGCTCGTCCCTCCTTTCTTCTTTTTTCTTTAATAGAACTCGTCATTTTTTAAGCCTTTTAGTAATCTCTTCAAAATAACACAAGATTGGCACTACCTTTTTTTTTTTTTTTTTTTTAAATAAAACAGCAGTTAACGCTTAGGTTTTAGATTCGGACAGACCTGGGTTAGAATCCCACTTCTCTCATTTGAAAGTTGGGTGGTCAGCCAGTTTCTTAAGCTTTCTGACTTTCTCTTTTGTCATTGGTAAAATAACAAAAGAGAATATAAACACTCATTCTTTGAAAGTTCTTGTGGGGATTATGTAAGCCAGTGCCTTGTAGGAGTGTTACAACTTCCCTAGTTCTGTATTCGAACAAGAGGTAAAATCATAATCGTGTATAGAAACAATCAGCTCTGGAAAATCCCTTAAACTGGCTCTAAAGTAGAGAATGCATGGTTTTGTGAATGCAACCCTATACTGCGATAAGTAGGTATGAAAGTTTAATGCTTACAGTAATACACAGAACATAATAAGGTGAATGTGTATCAAGCCTGGATATATTAAGTGTATGGAGACACACATACTGTGAGCGTTAGGGGGAAATGACATGCCTGACATATGAGCAGATTCATGTCTCCCATCCCTCACTCTCACCGAAGCGTAGGGATACTTTCTTTCTCTCCTTTCTCCAACACCCACCATCAGAGAATTCTCCAGTGTACACAATGGGCTACCACTGTAAGCCAAAGGCATGTCACAGTTCCTAACACATAGTAAACACTCAATAAATAGCCATTTCTAGTTTTCATGCCTTTTGTTTTCCTAACAGAATTTTTTTTTTTTCCAAATAAAACGTTGCTCGATAGCTTAAAAAGGATCTAAAGAGCCTTCTTCAGAGCCAGCAGTATCAGAGCTCTAAGCCATGCAGTCTTGTTGTCCAATCCACCCTTGGGTGACCATGCTCAGGTGATGCAATGATGCAGGATGATTGAGCGCAGTATGATCTTTTGAGTTAATTTTGGTCTCTCTCTGTACTCTCCTGAGAGCCTGATAAAAGGAACATTTCCCTAAAGCTAATACATAGGAAGGCCTAAAAGTTCCAAATTTTGCAGCTTTCAGTGGATTTGAGGTAAACCCTTTACAAGAAACAAGGGAGAATGGATTTGGTTAGGGTTCTAGTTGCTGTCCTCAAAGAAGATTTATCAGCTTAGACATGTGTGTATGTGTGTGTTTGTGTGTGCACGTGCATGTATGTGTGCGTGATGGGTTTTAGCTTTGGTTAATAAACAAAATTACCTCAGAATAAAATATCCCTGATATTGAGAGAATAATACTATAATATTTGGTTGGTGTCCCACTGCTTTCGCAACGATGCTTTCTGGGGATGCCGAACTAAGCTGAAGTGTCTGCCACCCTTGATTTTTGGTAGTAAGATAAAGAACAGTTTAATGGAGCCTAAAGACAGAAACATAAATCCGTGTTGTTCTTAGCCTACTGATGCTGTGCTAATACATTTGCCATAGGCAAGAAGTAATTCTAAATATTAAACTAACTTTAAACCACTAGTTTGAATATCTGAATCTCCTTTCTAATGATCTCACCAACCTAGGTTTCGTCTGTATGTTTCAAAGGTCTTCATATTTTGCACCCAAAAGTATGTGTCACGGTAGAGAGACACAACAAAAAGTTTCATAAAAATTTTTTAAAGTGAGATTGGAACATTCTAAAACCTTGCTTGAGTGCCCCGCTGTTGATTTCTCCTAGGAGCGAAATATACGCGGCCACTTCTTCAGAAAGAACATATTAAAGTTGAAGTATAAGGATTTTTCGATCAAAAGGATAATGATTTTTTAAAATCTTTACTATGTGATAAATTTTTCTGAAGTCATTATAAAGATGCACAAACTTCCACTAGGGAATAACCCAGAAAGATGGTGGTGACTTTGAAATCAGTATAGACGTAACGCGAACCTCCTTCCATCCTTGGCGGAGGTGGCTTATAGCATGATCCTGCTTCTGTTTTTTAAAAAGTCATTTTCTTATCATCAAAAGATTTTTTATTTTCATTTTTAAGGGAAATGCACAGAAACAGCTACACATATTAAAATGTGTGAAACGTGATGCCCTCACCACCAGTTTCCCTCTATAAAAAAAAAAGGTTTCATGGAGAATTATGAAATCATCTCCCTCCTTTACTTACCTTTCATGAAGAAAATGACACCTAACTTTTAAACCAAATTAAATCTCAAAATGGGCCATCTGTGCCTCTCCTCTTATCTCTAAGCCAAGAGAAAGTTATTAAAATTGAAGATGGAGGGACGAGAGGGGTAGCAGAGAGAGAGGGGCACCGCAGTGTTTAAGAGGCAGGAGGGGAGATGAAAGGCCTCGGACGCTGGAGAATTTCCTGGTGCATTTCCCTGAGAAGGCACTAATGACGGTGATTTGGGGTTATACAAAATCACTGACTATCCATCCGCATTGGGTAAGATCAGAAGGTCCTAGCATTACAGTGAAGGCAGGATTCCTGCAGGCAAATATTATGATTGACTGTCACTTAGGCCTCAGGCAAGGTGAGTTCAAGCTCGTGAAAATGAGAAAGCTCTGGTGGAGCCCCTTCAAGAGAGAGAAACCTTTGAGGGAAGCCCTTTTAACCATTTTTGCCAGCAAGGCCGGAAGCAACTCCTTAGGAAGTTCGTCACAGTTGCTCTTGCAGGAAACTCTGTATTTTGCACCACATTCTCCAGTGAAAGCAAACCCAGTACTGCTGACTGACTGATGAAATCTGTAACAACGCTCTCTGGGGGTGTTGATTATCTCCATCCACTTCTTGGAGCCCTTGAGAAATTGCTCGTGGTTCTCCAAGTTTCTCCTATAACTCATTTTTTAGTAACCGCAATATTGAGGTGTAATTCACATAGCATACATTCACCCATTTAAAGTATACAATTCTCTGGTTTCTGGTCTATTTGCGGAGTTGTGTGACCATCAGCACAATCAATTTTAGAACATTGTTAGGGCTCCCCAGAGAAACCGAGTACCTTTAAGCAGTCACTCCCTGCTCTCCTCCCTCGCCCTGAGTCACCAGCCCTACGCAACCATCAGTCTGTCTTGTCCCTATGAATTTGTCTATACTGTACATTGCATCTAAACGGAATCACGCAATGTGTGGTCTTTTTGACTAGCTTCTTTCACTTAGCATCATGTTCTCAAAGTTCGCTCTCCTGTGTTACAGAATGTATCAGTATCGTTCCTTATTATTGACAAATAATATTCCATTATATGAATATGCCATGTCTATTTATCCATTCATCAGTTCATTAACATTTGTGTTATTTCCACTTCGGGGCTGCTCCCATGATTGTTGACTTTGACATCGTGTATGACTTCTGAACGGTATGACGTAACAAGCATAGGCTTTGGGGTTACCTGAATCTGGGCTCAAACCCCAGTTCTGCTGCTGCCGATTAGCTGTGGGCCCATGGTCAAGTTCCGTAGCCTTGTGTTCCTTTATTTCCTTGTTTTATACAACGAGGCATCCTGTACCATCCCATTGGCTTGCTGTGAGGATTAAATGAGATAACCGTTGAGCAATTTTCCATATCTTGACTAGGCAGTCACATAATATGAGCTTTCCCATGGAGATCTTGTATATTTTATAGAAAAGTAATCTGGGTAATGCCAGGCTATTACACCCTGTTTTAAATCAAGCAAGTGAAGACTTCAGAGACACCTCCTGGTATTGACAGTGTGCTCCGTGAAAGACTCAGCAAAGCTCCATGAGAGCTGTTTCTGTTCATCTTTTCCTAACTCAGCCTCATCGTTTAATTCCAGGTGGTAAACCCCACAGACCCTCATCTTGGATGTAGTACCATTCAAAAAAATTAAATCAATGCTGGCAACTCGCCCAAAAGAGGAGCTAGCACAGGTCTTCCCATTTCATAGCATTATCTGTTGAGGAACAGATAACGTCCTGGATTCACTAGGTAATCCAGGATTTCAGAAACCCAAGAACTAAGCCTTTTACATCTTTAAATTTAAAGTGTTGTTTATCATGTGCTGTTAAAACTTTCTCATTTGAATTTCAACCAGAGAAAAATATGCAGGATACAAATAGGACCCTTTATAGAAGTCTGAGAGCATGCCGAGAGTTTTTTTTTAGTAATTGAGTCAAAGATAGTGGCTCACCAAGTCTTTAAGAAGAAATGCCATACCTAAATAAATGCGTCTAAATGAGGTTGCAAAAAACGAATAGACTCATTTAATTAAACTTTCTTGTAAAGTTTGCTTAAAGTGTGTAGCAATTCACCTTGTCACTTCTCATCCAGGATGTTTAATGATGGGTTTGCTTTAGTTTCCAAATCAAAATCAGCTTCTCCCTCTTTACAGCCTGACATTAGGCAGCCTGTGGAAATTGCATTATTCTCCGCATGAATATTCATAGAATTAAGTATTATCGATGGACTTAAAGAGCTCAATTATTTTTTGCAATTGCATGCTTAGTTGCGTATGCTGAAGTGGAATTGATTGAATATTTCAAGGCCTGGTCAAATCCTTGAAATAGAAAATGTGAATGGGTATCAGCAGGAAACCATCATCCGTACTTTATCAGCTGGATTTTTAAGACAATTACCATCAATATTATTCCTTGATTTATAGTTCACACAATGTCTTAGATTATAATGAGCACAGTTTTTCCTCACAAAACTCTGTGAACAGAAAGTATTTTACAGATGAGGAAACTGTCCTATAAGAAGGATATCTTATCTAAGATCATACAGTAAGTACTGAAGCAAGATTAGAATCTAGACCCTTCTGACTTCTAGTTCATTATTACTTTTTCTGCATCCTATTGTCTCCCTGGGAAAGGAGTTGTTCCTATAGGTTTGAAAGTACCTACCTAGTTTCAGTTTTTATTTCAGCTCTTATATATGTCGTGGTATTGTTAGCTTAATTGCTGGACCACTGAACCACATGGACATTTGGTGGTGGACAGAATACAGCATTTCCTGATGCCAGGGGTAAATGTAATTCTTCATTAATCATTTAATACAAAAATAACGTTTTTGTTTGCAACATTAATTAAACATTCAAGGAAAACACACACCAGCAGTTCATTTGATAAACATTGAATGCAAATAAGCAAGCAAAAGAAATGAGGGTGGGTTAATTCTATACGTATTTGAAATATACCACTTGCTTTACCCTTGCTTCTGAGATGTTCAAGGTCATCTTCTTTTCTAGGATCATTGTCGCTGTGTTAGAGCATTACTATTACAGCGATGGTTGGTGGTGACTGGTTTGTAGAGATATAGGGTACTTGAAAACAGTGGTCCCATTCAAATGTCTATAGCAACCAGGTAGATAATACAGATACATGTGTTTTGCAAGTGGTGGGAACTGCAGGGGGCCAGCATGTGTGCTGAGTTAAAGGAGACATATCTTGCTCTGGTTGGTAGTTGCCACCTTGACATTAGCATCAGATCTTTCTAGATCTTCTGGTTTTCCAAATAAAGACAGAAATCAATTTTCTTTGACAGTTGTGAAATCTCTTAATATTTGAATTGATTAAATCCAATGAAATCAAATCATTTGTAGGACAAACAAAAGCACAAGCCACAGGTATTGGTCCATGGGCCATTTATTTTCAACTTCCACTGAAATGGACCTTCCTCCTGGAAAGAAAACCCATCCCCATTTAATACTGAGGTACTAAAAGTGGACAATTCATACAAAGAATCAGACTTAACCAAACCTTCATTTTTTTTCTGGAGAAACCCCTACATTTCATTGTATCCCCTTAATTCCATTGTGGCCCATTGTGATTTCTTGTTATACATAAAGACATCAAATCTAACAAATTTACCTTGAAAACCAAGCACATAGAAAAAAAAAAAAACTGGAAAAACACAATAGAGAAAATAAATTCATCTCTGCCAAACTACAATCTCTCAAATCCTTTCAACTCTCAAAATCATGGGGAATCTTGGAACTGCAGGAGTTAAGGAGTTGACTTGGAAAAAGAAATGCAATAAATATTGCTCTTTCTCAAGAATATATCTCTGTGTATGTGTGTGACATTAGTGTTTGAGCCTGAGTATGAATGAATTCGGGGTCTTTTGACAAGAAGCTTTAGCAGAAGAGTAGTCCTTACTTTCATTGTATTTCTCAAGGAATGCCCCTACTTCTTGATAACATTTCTGAGGTGCCAGAGATTCAGGTGACAAATGACATTTTTATTCCTGACATGCTACTTTTTATTATATCATTGAGAATAAAGTTCAATAAGTGACTTCTGATAATACTTTACTGCTGTCTTTATGAAAGATCGATTCCATTAAGTAGATACATTTCAGTTGCCATTACTTCAAGTGATGCCATAATATACTTGAAATGCAGTCTTTAGTTAATAATAGCAAGCTTATTGAGTGTGTTAGAGATGTGCTGAAGTACTTACTTTGGGGCTAGGTATCAGCCAGAAATAGTATTTTAGAGCCATATGCTTTCTGTGTATCTTCCCCCAAATCTAATGTATATATACTTAAAAACAAACAAACACGTTTGCAATTATTTTTTAGGGGCTGCTGTCACTTAACGTAATGAAACCATCTCACTGAATAAAAGTTAACAGACAACTCAGAAGTCATTTCGGGAGTATTTTAATGGTCTTGTTCTTCACAAAAATGAACTCAAGCCTACCTACATAGGAAAAACTTAAGAGATGTCATTTGAAAAGAATCAAGTAGTAAGAATAAGGAACTCAACCAATTTTATTTTTTAAAAGGTTTATTCTTATTATAAGGAGTAATAAATGATTGTATGTGGTGAAAAGAGATGTGTACTCATTAAGACAGGAATTTGTTTCGCTCAATTTTTAGTGCTCAAGAAAAGGAGACGGGAATATTTAAAGAGAACAAAGTGGATAAACTTACAGAAAACTTGCAAAAACAGTGCAAGAAACTTCCATATCCTGAAGGGGCAATTTCAAAAGCCATTGTGAAATTTTAATAACATAGGGAAGTGTTCACCCATCTATTGTTAAGTTAATAAGCAGTCTAAAAATTGGCATGCACATTATAGAACCAATTAAGCTTAAAAAAAAAGATAAACTCACATAGAAAGCAGACCAGAAACATGTGCTCAAAAACATTAACAATGGTGTACACACACAATAGGATTATGGATGGTTTTGTATGTGTTGTTCTATTTGTCTGATTTGTTAAATGATAAGAATATAATTCCTTTATACAGAGAAAACATTTTTTTATGTAAAATTGTACGTATATTGGTATGTTAAATGTGCTTATGCCATTTTTATTATTCAAGTATTTTTTTAGCTTATTGATAATAAGGGAAATACCAGTTATATGAGTGATCCTTGATGGAATTGCTAACAGTTAATGATGATATTTCATAGCAGAATTTTCTTGTAGTTTTGAAATCCCTCTGCTTTTCTTAGTTTTTTTTTTTTTTTTTTTAAGTTAGAAGAATTAGGTCACAAGGAAAGTATCACAGAAGAATTTGGGTGGGGGGTAGAACCTTGTAATTAATATTAATTTCATTCCCCTATTAAAAAAGTATAAATTCTGTGCTTTCATTATGATATAACTACATTGTTTTAGCATTATTTCTCTCTATCATCAGAAAATAAAATTCCTACATTTTCAAAATGGAGTATGTAGAAATATTTGTGGATAGCATGAAATCCTTTCAGTGATGATACCAGCAAACATGTCCAAGATATAATGTCAGATCTGGTTAATCAGTACAGTAAAATATGCTAGAATTAGTCTTGATTAGGAAAATAGCAGTCAAAGCATTCAACTCTTTTCACTTGCTGGGACAGATGGCCTATCTTTATGAAGGGAAATATCCAAAAACAACAACCCACTATCTTATCTTTCAAAATATGGTGCTCAGAATCATCTTGGAAAAGAGCTATTTAAGCCTAATAAGCCATATGCTCAATGAATTGATTTATTCCATTCAGTGGTATAGACAGAAAACTCTTCTTTGCAATGTCTTTATTATACCTACATGCCCTGCAACTCAATTTTAAAAATTAGCAAAGCTTCCAAATAACAAGTAAATAGTTGTAGAGGCGCAGCTTTTGTGTTGACAAAAGGGGGGAGGAGTTAAATGCATTTAAGTGAACAGTCTCTGATTTGCCAAAGATTCTCCCTATAGAGTTGACAGTGTGTTTGAAGATCAGATAAACTGACAGCTTCCTTAGTATACATAAAGCAGGCCTAAAATTATTCCAGAAAGAATCCCTAAGGAAGAATACAGCTTCCCTGTCGTTCTTTATTTCAGTTAGAGGTTGACCGGGGGCTCAGAAGGAAGTAACAATGTTTCTGGGTCCTTAAACAAGAAAGTTCATTTAATTTTTAATTTTATGTATTTTAAAGTACACTTCAGTGCATTGTATTTAGTGCTGTAAAGAATGCTGTATCAAAATAGGCAACTACATGTGTGTATGATTGAATGGAAACTGGACCTGTAAACCTCCAGCCACATCCAAGTGATCCAATATCTGAAACCAAACATTGGATAGGTATTCCTTTGTTTTAAATACTGTATTCCCTAGAAAAAATTTTAAGTATAAATTCCATGAACAGAGGAACTTATTTAGTCAATTTAGGGAAGCAGTGTTTTGAGATCAAAGAGTATGAGCCTTGTAACTGAGATGGGTTCCAAACGTGAGTCCACCATTTGCTTCACTGTGTGATGTTGGGCCAGTTACTTAAACTCTCTGAAGCTAAGAGAGTAGAGGAGAGCATGGTGATATAAGTAATCAAAACTAAAGTAAATTTTAAAAATAAATTACACCTCATTTTTATATATAGATATGTATACTTATATAACTGTGACTATTTTTTGATCATCTGGTGAATTCAATTTAAAATTGGTAGATCAGTTACTAATTCCTTTGCCCCTAGAAACACACACTATTTGAGAAAATGTGTCTTTTACTTTTAATTGTGTAACACAAACAGAATTCTGATCTTTCTGGGACATATTGAGTCTTTAACTGAAAAAGATGGAGTATCAGTCCAGAGGCAAGACCAAGAACCTGATCTAAATTCTCAGTTTTCAAAAGCTCTATGTGTTATCCCATTGTGTGTGTGTGCACGTGTGTGTGTGTGCACGCGCGTTAATGAGAGGCAACTGAATGACTTAGCTTAAAATTTCTCCACGGGATTCCAGGAGATTTGAAGAAGTCTTTCAAAATGATAAAATAATCTAGAATACATTCATGACTCTCACTATGAGTCTGCTAAACCACATTAGCAAAACTCAGTTTTGGCAAAGCATAATCCTCATTGTGCAGAATACACCTGAAACCGTGAGGGGTTAATTTTTTCATCTCTCAGTTATTAAGTGTTCTATCACACTACATATTTATAATATCACATTCATGTCTAAATGCATCTGTTTTGACTAAATTATTGCTGATCAAACCACATATGTGTGTGGAAAAGGACAGAATATAGAAATACAAATGCCAGAAAAACATCGACTACTTAAATGTGAGTATTTTCATTAAAAGACATTATCAGGGACTTCCCTGGCACTCCACTGATTGAGACTTTGCCTTCCAGTGTAGGGGGTGAGGGATCGATCCAGGGTCAGGGAGCTAAGATCCCATATGCCTCGTGGCCAAAAAACTGAAACATAAAACAAAAGCAATATTGTAACAAATTCAATAAAGACTTTAAAATTGATCCACATCAAAAAAAAAATCTTAAAAAAAAAAAAAGACATTATCAGAAGGCTGACCAAGATATGTTTTGTGGGTGCTTGTTTGGTACCTAAATCTCCAGGTACCAAATCCAGTGTAGTGGGATTTGAAGTTTGACCCAGAAGCTGTATTGAAACGTCATTTAGCTTTAACAGGTGACTTGACTCTCTCCAGTTCAGTGAACTTCTGGAATCTCCAAGTGTTTTCAGCAGTAGTTCTCAAAGTACAGTCCCTAGACTAGTAGACTCAGGTTAGTCACCGGGAACCTTGTTAGATATGCAGATTCTCAGACCCCACCACAGACATCCAGAATCAGTCTGCAATCTGTGTGTCAACAAGCTCGCCAGAGGATTCTGACGTTCACTCAGGTTTGAGAACCACTGATGTAATGTCAATCTTGTGAACCAAATGCCAACTTTGCAAATAAAATGGGTTATTTTCTTTCTTAAAAAGTATTTCATTAATTACTGAAAGACAGTCCAATTTCTCTCTCTCAGTAATCTGTCAAATTTTTTTCCCCCTGCAGATACCCTTTCAGTAAGAAAAATGATTGCCTAGTGACTTGTTACCACTTGTATTTGTGGGTAATGCCAGACTTTTTTGTCATAATGAGACTGTCTCTTATCAATCTTGGAAGCAGTGAAAGAAAATATGGAATATTTTTAACTATGTTTCTCCCTTGAATCAGAAATCAAGGAAATACTCTACCAGGGAAAATAGAAAGGTCGGGCAGTTTGCACTTCCCAGTGGTTTGAAAAAAAAATGGTGTCTGTTACATTTCTGCTAAATCAAAATTGATCTAACTTTTGGCCCAACCTAGCATAACTCCCTTTGAAATGTTTTGTCACGTCTGTCAGTTTAGTCATAGTTTAAGATGTTGCATGTTTAACTTAGGGAGATGAGTGCAGAGTCCGAAAATATGTCATTGAAAGAAAAAAAAGTGACTTCAGTTTATGACAAAAATATAGTAAAGGGACTAACTAGGCATGTTTAGAGAACATGAGTATTTGAGACCCTGCCATGTGTTCATCTCCTGGAATAGAACTAAAGATTAAAAATTTATAGTGGACTTATATCTGTAATTTAACATCATTTATGTAAAAAACTTTTATTATTATACCTAATTTTGTACCATTTGGGCATCTTTTTTTTAAAAGGCTTTATCTGTTTTTTAAAATTTTTTACTGGTTCTGATGATCATTATGAATTCAATTCTATCAGTTTTTTACATAAATCAGAAGTTGTTCTGTTAGAGGAATAATCTATTCCAGTGTTATAACTCAGTTTATTGTTTCAAGGGGGTGATGTTGGGCTCCATCATTATTTTTAATCTCTGAAATAATATATAGGTCTCATATTGAGTAAAATATAAAAAACTCTCTCTGTCTCTCTTAATGAGGCTACTCCTTTTTAAAATTTAGTTTACTGAAGTATAGTTGACTTACAATATTGTGATAATTTCTGCTG
Organism: Neophocaena asiaeorientalis asiaeorientalis; assembly: GCF_003031525.2. Lineage (NCBI taxonomy): Eukaryota > Metazoa > Chordata > Mammalia > Artiodactyla > Phocoenidae > Neophocaena > Neophocaena asiaeorientalis. Next base: position 7,501,930 of record NW_020173979.1, on the reverse strand, counting down.
TACAGCAAACTGATTCAGTTTTATGTATATATACATTCTTTTTCATATTCTTTTCCATTATGGTTTATCACAGGATATTGAATATAGTTCCCTGTGCTATATAGTAGAACCTTGTTGTTTATCCATTCTAATATATAATAGTTTGCATCTGCTAATCCCAAACTCCCAATCCATCCCTCCCCCACCCCCTCCCCCTCTCCCTCTCTGTTTGTGAGTCCGTTTCATAGATATTTTCATTTGTGTCATATTTTAGATTCCACATATAAATGATACCACATGGTTCATCTTTTTTTATGGTTGGGTAGTGTTCCATTGTGTGTGTGTGTGTATATTTATATATACACACATATATATATTATATACACACACACACATACACACACACACACACACACACACACACCACATCTTCTTTATCCATTCATCTGTCAGTGGACATTTAGGTTATTTCAATGTCTTGGCTATTGTGAATAGTGTTGCTATGAACATAGGGGTACATGTATCTTCTCAAATTATACTTTTGTCTGGATATTGTGAGGCCACTCCTTTTACATTTAGCCCAAGTGAGGCCATGTTTGTCAGACTCACTCACCACAGTGAGCACTATGAACTTGTAAGAGGTCAGGGCTCATGTCAGTGAGGGTACTAATGTAAAAGATTGCCAATTTGTGGCACCTCCTGCTGCATTATTATCCATGCCTGTGAGGCTGGTTGCCATGAATTGTCTAATTTGAATTTTCTGAACCATGCGTTCAATGCTCACAGACCTCAGGTATTTATCCAAACACATTGTAGGTTTACCTGCCTCAAATATCCAGCCATCCATCCATCCGTTGCCTTCAGAGCAGAGCAATAAAAATGAAGTCAGACCCTATGCCTTACGTATGGAACCCGTGTGATTTACAGCCAGGCTGAGTATAAAATCATAAAACTTTCAGTACGTGGTTAATATATAACCATCAAAATAACAGAGTGCAATTCTAAATTTATGAGGCTGAACTTAACACTGAATATCAAATAAGAATCACATTGATCTCTGTAGTGGATGACTTAAAAACACATTAGGTGGCATAACTGCAAGACAGTACATTGATTTAAGCATAAAATGCATAGCACGCAATACTTTACCACCTAACGTTTCTCAATAATGAACAAAGCTGTTGTATATTGATGAAAGGAAAATTATTTGTTTTGTTATATTAAGTGCTCATGAAGATTCCTTGCATTTAGGCTAGGCAAACATGATTTGAATCACACTTAGCAAAGGGTGACATTGGATGGACATTTTACTGAATTTACATTTGTTTCTCAAAATAGCTATACAGAACCATGATCTTGATAGTTTTCTCACTTTTTTTAATGTATATTTTTTAACATCTTTATTGGAGTATAATTGCTTTACAATGGTGTGTTCACTTTTTTTTTTAACAAAGAGGAAAGATTCAGACAAGGTAGGTACTGACTTTTTGTAGAAACACATTTGGCTGTAAATTTTATGAAACTAATAGAAGCAATTCCACAAGGAGTTTTAAGGTCAATATCTCTAAATGCATGAGTCTATCTTGTAAAATTATCATCATCTTCAGAAAATCTAAAAGCCTCTTTAAAAAGAGAAATAATCTTATGATAAATACAAGTTTTATAAAAACCTTTGCAGTAGAAGAATCTTTTTTAAATTTTTACATTTATTTTTTTATTGAAGTATATTTGATTTATAATGTGTTAGTTTCAGATGTATGACAAAGTGATTCCGTTTTTTATATATGTGTGTGTGTGTGTGTGTGTGTGTGTGTATATATATATTTACACATATATATATTCTTTTTCAGATTCTTTTCCCACATAGGTTATTACAAAATATTGAGTAGAGTTCCCTGTGCTGTACAGTAGGTCCTTGTTGATTATCTATTTTATATATAGTAGTGTGTATTTGTTACTCCCAAATTCCTAGTTTATTCCTCCCCCTCCCACCTTTCCCCTTTGGTAACCATAATTTTGTTTTCTTTGTTTTTTTTTAACCTTTATTTCTTTAATTTAATTTAGTTTTTTTAACATCTTTATTGCAGTATAATTGCTTTACAGTGCTGTGTTAGTTTCTGCTTTATAACAAAGTGAATCAGCTATACATATACATATATCCCCATAGCTTCTCCCTCTTGCATCTCTCTCCCACCCTCCCTATCCCACCCCTCTAGGTGGTCACAAAGCACTGAGTTGATCTCCCTGTGCTATGTGGCTGCTTCCCACTAGCTCTCTATTTTACATTTGATAGTGTATATATGTCCATGCCACTCTCTCACTTCATTCCAGCTTACCCTTCCCATTCCCCGTGTCCTCAAGTCCATTCTCTACGTCTGTGTCTTTATTCCTGTCTTGCCCCTAGGTTCTTCAGAACCTCTTTTTTTTTTTTTAGATTCCATATATATGTGTCAGCATACGGTATTTGTTTCTCTCTTTCTGACTTACTTCACTCTGTATGAGAGACTCTAGTTCCATCCACCTCACTACAAGTAACTCAATTTCATTTCTTTTTATGACTGAGTACTATTCCATTGTATATATGTGCCACATCTTTTTTATCCATTCATCTGTCGATGGACACCTAGGTTACTTCCATATCCTGGCTATTGTAAATAGAGCTGCAATGAACATTGTGGTAATATGACTCTTTTTGAATTATGGTTTCCTCAGGGTGTATGCCCTGTAGTAGATTGCTGGGTTGTATGGTAGTTCTATTTTTAGTTTTCTTAAGAAACCTCCATACTGTTCTCCACTGATAGTGGCTGTATCAATTTACGTTCCCAACGATACTACAAGAGGGTTCCTTTTTCTCCACAACCTCTCCAGCATTTATTGTTTGTAGATTTTTTTGATGATGGCCATTCTGACTGGTGTGAGGTGATACCTCATTGTAGTTTTGATTTGCATTTCTCCACAGACCAGTGATGTTGAACATCCTTTCATGTGTTTGTTGGCAATCTGTATATCTTCTTTGGAGAAGTGTCTGTTTAGTTCTTCTGCCCATTTTTGGATTGGGTTGTTTGTTTTTTGATATTGAGCTGCATGAGCTGCTTGTAAATTTTGGAGATTAGTCCTTTGTCAGTTGCTTCATTTGCAAATATTTTCTTCCATTCTGAGTGTTGTCTTTTCGTCTTGTTTATGGTTTCCTTTGCTGTGCAAAAACTTTTAAGTTTCATTAGGTCCCATTTGTTTGTTTTTATTTCCATTTCTCTAGGAGCTGGGTCAAAAAGGATCTTGCTGTGATTTATGTCATGGAGTGTTCTGCCTATGTTTTCCTCTAAGAGTTTTATAGTGTTTGGCCTTACATTTAGGTCTTTAATCCATTTTGAGTTTACTTTTGGGTATGGTGTTAGGGAGTGTTCTAATTTCATTCTTTTACATGTAGCTGTTCAGTTTTCCCAGCGCCACTTATTGAAGAGGCTGTCTTTTCTCCATTGTATATTCTTGCCTCCCTTATCAAAGATAAGGTGACCATATGTGCGTGGGTTTATCTCTGGACTTTCTCTCCTGTTCCATTGATCTATCTTTCTGTTTCTGTGCCACTACCATACTGTCTTGGTTACTGTAGCTTTGTAGAATAGTCTGAAGTCCAGGAGCCTGATTCCTCCAGCTCCATTTTTCCTTCTCAAGATTGCTTTGGCTATTTGGGGTCTTTTGTGTTTCCATACAAATTGTGATTTTTTTTTTGTTTTACTTAGGTGAAAAATGCCATTGGTAATTTGATAGGGATTGCATTGAATCTGTAGATTGCTTTGGGTAGTATAGTCATTTTCACAATGTTGATTCTTCCAATCCAAGAACGTGGAATATCTCTCCATCTATTTGTATCATCTTTAATTTCTTTCATCAGTGTCTTATAATTTTCTGCCTACAGGTCTTTTGTCTCCTTAGGTAGGTTTATTCCTAGGTATCTTACTCTTTTTGTTGTAGTGGTAAATCGTAGTGTTTTCTTAATTTCTCTTTCAGATTTTTCATCATTAGTGTATAGGAATGCAAGAGATTTCTATGCATTAATTTTGTATCCTGCTACTTTACCAGATTCATTGATTAGCTCTAGTAGTTTTCTGGTAGCATCTTTAGGATTCTCTATGTATAGTACAATCTCATCTGCAGACAGTGACAACTTGACTTCTTTTCTGATTTCGATTCTTTTATTTCTTTTTCATCTCTGATTGCTGTGGCTAAAACTTCCAAAACTATGTTGAATAATAGTGGTGAGAATGGACAGCCTTGTCTTGTTCCTGATCTTAGTGGAAATGGTTTCAGTTTTTCACCATTGAGAACGATGTTGGCTGTGGGTTTGTCATATATGGCCTTTATTATGTTGAGGTAAGTTCCCTCTATGCCTATTTTCTGGAGAGTTTTTATCATAAATGGTGTTAAATTTTGTCGAAAGCTTTTTCTGCCTCTTTTGAGATGATTGTATGGTTTTTCTCCTTCAATTTGTTAATACGGTGTATCACATTGATTGATTTGCATATATTGAAAAATCCTTGCATTCCTGGAATAAACCCCTCTTAATCATGGTGTATGATCCTTTTAATGTGCTGTTGGATTTTGTTTGCTAGTATTTTGTTGAGGATTTTTCATCTATATTCATGACTGATATTGGTCTGTAATTTTCTTTTTAGGTAGTATCTTTGTCTGGTTTTGGTATCAGGGTTATGGTGGCCTCACAGAATGAGTTTGGGAATGTTCCTTCCTCTGCAAATTTTTGGAAGAGTTTGAGAAGGATGGGTGTTAGCTCTTCTCTAAATGTTTGATAGAATTCACCTGTGAAGCCAGCTGGTCCCGGACTTTTGTTTCTTGGAAGATTTTTAATCATCGTTTCATTTTCATTACTTTTGACTGGTCTGTTCGTATTTTCTGTTTCTTCCTGGGTCAGTCTTGGAAGGTTATACCTTTCTAAGAATTTGTCCATTTTTTCCAGGTTGTCCATTTTATTGACATATAGTTGTTTGTAGTAATCTCTCATGATCCTTTGTGTTTCTGCAGTGTCAGTTGTTACTTTCCCTTTTTCATTTCTAATTCTGTTGATTTGAGTCTTCTCCCTTTTTTTCTTGATGACTTGGCTAATGGTTTATTAATTTTGTTTATCTTCTCAGAGAACCAGCTTTTAGTTTTATTGATCTTTGCTGTTGTTTCTTTCAATTCTTTTTCATTTATTTCTGATCTGATCTTTATGATTTCTTTCCTTCCGCTAACTTTGGGGTTTTTTTAATTCTTCTTTCTCTAATTGCTTTAGGTGTAAGGTTAAGATGTTTCTTGTTTCTTGAGGTAGGATTATATTGCTATAAACTTCCCTCTTAGAACTGCTTTTGCTGCATCCCATAGGTTTTGGATCATTGTGTTTTCATTGACATCTGTTTCTAGGTATTTTTTGATTTCCTCTTTGATGTCTTCAGTGATCTCTTGGTTATTTAGTGGTGTGTTGTTTAGCCTCTATGTGTTTGGTTTTTTGTTGTTGTTGTTGTTTGTCTTTTTGCAGTACGGGGGCCTCTTACTGTTGTGGCCTCTCCCGTTGCGCAGCACAGGCTCCAGATGCGCAGGCTCAACAGCCATGGCTCATGGGCCTAGCCTCTCCACGGCATGTGGGATCTTCGTGGACTGGGGCATGAACCCATGTCCCCTGCATTGGCAGGCAGACTCAACCACTGCACCACCAGGGAAGCCCGTGTTTGTATTTTTTACAGAGTTTTTCCTGTAATTGATATCTAGTCTCATAGCGTTGTGGTTGGAAAAGATACTTGATACAATTTCAATTTTCTTAAATTTACCAAGGCTTGATTTGTGACCCAAGATATGATCTATCCTGGAGAATGTTCCATAAGCACTTGAAAGTATATTCTGTTGCTTTTGTATGGAATGTCGTATAAATATCAATTAAGTCCATCTTGTTTAATGTATCATTTAAAGCTTGTGTTTCCTTAGTTATTTTCATTTTGGATGATCTGTCCATTGGTGAAAGTGAGATGTTAAAGTCCCCTACTATGATTGTGTTACTGTCGATTTCCCCTTTTATGGCTGCTAGTATTTGCCTTATGTATTGTGGTGCTCCTCTGTTGGGTGCCTAAATATTTACAATTGTTTTATCTTCTTATTGGATTGATCTCTTGATCATTATGTAGTGTCCTTCTTTGTCTCTTGTAATAGTCTTTATTTTAAAGTCAGTTTTGTCTGATTTGAGAATTGCTACTCCAGCTTTCTTTTGATTTCCATTTGCACGGAATGTCTTTTTCCATACCCTCACTTTCAGTCTGTATGTGTCCCCAGGTCTGAAGTGGGTCTCTTATAGACAGCATATATATGGGTCTTTTTTTGTATCCATTCATCCAGTCTATGTCTTTTGGTTGGAGCATTTAATCCATTTACATGTAAGGTAATTATCGATATGTATGTTCCTGTTACCATTTTCTTAATTTTTTTGGGTTTGTTATTGTAGGTCTTTTCCTTCTCTTGTATTTCCTGCCTAGAGAAGTTCCTTTTGCATTTGTTGTAAAGCGGGTTTGGTGGTGCTGAATTCTCTTAGCTTTTGCTTGTCTGTAAAGGTTTTAATTTCTCCGCCAAATCTGAATGAGATCCTTGCTGGCTAGAGTTATCTTGTTTGTAGGTTTTCCCTTTCATCACTTTAAATATGTCCTGCCACTCCCTTCTGGCTTGCCGAGTTTCTGCTGAAATATCAGCTGTTAACCTTATGGGGATTCCCTTCTATGTTATTTGTTGCTTTTCCCTTGGTGCTTTTCATATTTTTTCTTTGTATTTAATTTTTGATAGTTTGATTAATATGTGTCTTGGCGTGTTTCTCCTTGGATTTATCCTGTATGGGACTCTCTGTGCTTCCTGGACTTCATTGACTATTTCCTTTCCCATATTAGGGAAGTTATCGACTATAATCTCTTCAAATATTTTCTCAATCCCTTTTTTTTTCTCCTCTTCTCCTGGGACCCCTATAATTCGAATATTGGTGCATTTAATGTTGTCCCAGAGGTCTCTGAGACTGTCCTCAATTGTTTTCATTCTTTATTCTGCTCTGCAGTAGTTATTTCCACTATTTTATCTTCCAGGTCACTTATCTGTTCTTCTGCCTCAGTCATTCTGCTATTGATTCCTTCTAGAGAATTTTTAATTTCATTTATTATGTTATTCATCATTGTTTGTTTTCTCTTTAGTTCTTCTAGGTCCTTGTAAAACGTTTCTGTTATTTTCTCCATTCTGTTTCCAAGACTTTGGATCATCTTTACTATCATTACTCTGAATTCTTTTTCAGGTAGACTGCCTATTTCCTCTTCATTTGTTTGGTCTGGTGGGTTTTTACCTTGCTCCTTCATCTGCTGTGTGTTTATCTCTCTTCTCATTTTGCTTACCTTATGTGTTTGGGGTCTCCTTTTTGCAGGCTGCAGGTTCGTAGTTTCCATTGTTTTTCGTGTCTGTCCACAGTGGGTACGGTTGGTTCAGTGGGTTGTGTAAGCTTCCTGGTGGAGGGGACTGGTCCCTGTGTTCTGGTGGATGAGGCTGGAACTTTTCTTTCTGGTGGGCAGGACTGCATCTGGTAGTGTGTTTTGGGGTGCCTTTGACCTTATTATGATTTTAGGCAGCCTCTCTGCTAATGGGTGGAGTTGTGTCCCTGTCTTGCTAGTATTTTGGCATAGGGTGTCCAGCACTGTAGGTTGCTTGTCGTTTAGTGGAGCTGGGTCTTAGCACTGAGATGGAGATCTCTGGGAGAGCTTTCACCCTTTGATATTAAGTGGAGCCGGGAGCTCTCTGGTGGACCAGTGTCCCTAACTTGGCTCTCCCACCTCAGAGGCACAGGCCTGAAACCCAGCTGGAGCACCGAAGCCCGAGCCTCAGCTTCCAGCCCCTGCCCACCGCAACGGGTGAGCAGACAAGCCTCTTGGGCTGGTGAGTGCTGGTCGGCACCGATCCTCTGTGCGGGAATCTCTCCGCTTTGCCCTCCGCACCCCTGTTGCTGTGCTCTCCCCCACGGCTCCGAAGCTCCCCACCTCTGCCACCCTCAGTCTGTGCCCACGAAGGGGCTTCCTAGTGTGTGGAAACCGTTCCTCCTTCACAGCTCCCTCCCACTGGTGCAGGTCCTGTCCCTATTGTTTTGTCTCTGTTTTTTCTTTTTTCTTTTGCCTTACCGAGGTACGTGGGGAGTTTCTTGCCTTTTGGGAAGTCTGAGGTCTTTTGCCAATGTTAAGTAGGTGTTCTGTAGCAGTTGTTCCACGTGTAGATGTATTTCTGATGTATTTGTGGAGAGGAAGGTGATCTCCACGTCTTACTCCTCCACTGTCTTTAAGGTCTACAATTTTGTTTTCTTTGTCTGATTTGTAAATAAGTTCATTTGGTTAAAGTTTTTTTTTTTCCCCTTTTGCGGTACACGGGCCTCTCACTGTTGTGGCCTCTCCCGTTGCGGAGCACAGGCTCCGGACGCACAGGCCTGTAAGCGGCCATGGCTCATGGGCCCAGCCGCCCCGCGGCATGTGGGATCTTCCCGGACCGGGGCATGAACCCATGTCCCCTGCATCGGCAGGTGGACTTTCAAGCACTGCGTCACCAGGGAAGCCCTGGTTAAAGTTTTTGATCGGTTAAGGGGAATTTGGAAATCCTAATAGCTACAGGTGTTCAGGTAATGTAGGTAACATAAATGGACAGAGTTGGTTCCATATGAGTTGAAAAACAGTAGCTAACACTTAGCCAGAGGTTCATGGAACCATTAGAATGCACTAGGACCCTGGTTAGCTGGAGAATAGTGCCTTACTTATCCACTTCATTTGATTGTCATGTCTGGGTCCCAGGTCTTGTGTTTTGCAATAAAAGATAGAAGTGCAGATTTATGTATGTAGACTATTAATTTTAAATCATTGAAAGTAAAATTAAATGTAAAATAATAGGTACAGACAAAATTTAAGCCCTCTTAAGTCAATTTTCACTACACGAACGGTTGGTTTATGACCTCTCATCTTAGGGCTTCTGAGGACATTGCTCCATCCAAAGGAGCAAGAGTCATTCTTTCCACTGGTGGGAGAAATCAGTGGAAGGACCAGATATATTCATATGTTCATAACGTACAAGGGAAGTATCACTTTGATAAAAGCTCAGTTAATATGAAAAGTTTCTTTGCAAGCTGATTCTCTTTCCTCATGAGTCTGTACAGGTAAAAATCATTGCCAACACAAGTGGGTAACATTTAATTAATCCACACGTTAATTGCAAAGTAAAGCTAGATGCAAAGTTGGCTGACACACTTACACACTTGAACTTTTCTGTCGATCTCTGTTCCAACCATAGGATAAGATAGGCAACTCCATTTTGATAGAAAGGTATTAAAAGGAAATTGTACTATTTTTTCAAATAAGTGACTCTTCTAAAAATGTACTATAGCTTTTACTGGACCTTTGAAAATATATGCACATATTTGTGATACTTACTTTACCTGTTGTATACCTCCTAACATTATGTTTTCAAACCATTTTTTCTTTATAATAAATTATTACACTCTTCATGACATGCAAGATGGACTGTGATGTTAAAGAATAATGTTTTCTAATTATCATTGACATTTGCAGAGAAGATTAAAATTTAATAAAATTAATTGTCCATTCTTGAATGGCTCACTTTGTAGTTAATCATAGAACTCTGATTTCTTCTACTTACTTGAAAACCTTGGAGTTCCAATGTCTTATTAATATCCAATATGAACCCGGCACTTAGAAAAAGAGTTAGTTTTGTTCCCCTGTTGACATGGTTAATATATTCTAAGCAAAAAAGTATTGATTTTGAAAGAAAATTCTGCGGTTGTAATTTCCAACTGAAATATTCAGAGGTAACCTCACCTAACTTATTAGGCAGTTGTCTTCTGGAGGTTATGTCGAATGGCGAGGAATGCAACCACCTCACCGAGGTACATCTCTAGTAATATAATTTGAAGTGCTAGGGCCCCTTGCATCCATTTCTGAATCTATTATTAGTTGATTAAATTAACTGGCTGGATCAGTACAGTGAGAAGAGACACAGTAATGATATTATAGAATTAGTATGCTATGATGAATTGTCAGGAGAAGTAGCTGTGACAGCCCTGTGGCCATATGCACTTAGCCATGCAATTTATAGTCATTTGGAGAACCAAGGACCGTTCAGTTTGGGTTAGGAAATTTGTTCCTGCTTTTGACATAGTTTGAGGGATATGTGTATAAGAGTGAGGCAGGTGCATAGTGGCAATCCAGGAAGAAATCAAGTCTCTGTTTTTAGATACTGGCATTTGGGTGATTTTCAAAGAATAAAGCACAGTATATGGATGCCTTTATTGCAACAGTGCCAATTCCTTTCAATAGATTTATGGGATAGTGCAGTTTCTTTATGGTTGTGGAAGATAATGTTACTTTGGGTAAGATAAAAGTAAATGCAATCTGGTATCACAATTTCCCTGCTTATGGAACACTGTAAATTCTCATCTGTGTATTGCATTTACAGCAATCCTGAGAACATTGCTGGGTTGTTTTGATTTAGATACATTTGGGGCTCCTAATGGCAAGGAGTTTTTAAGCAACTTAAAATATAACGTTACTTTTTTATTTTTTTTTCGCTTTGCAACTGTTTGCAAGATAAACGAACTGTCAGATGCTTCTGAAAGGCATATGATGACAGTGGTTGGTGATGCAGATACTGGTGGCATGACACCACATTAGGCCAAATTTACTGCAGGATTCCCAAAACATATACAACTGTGAGGTCGCCTCAATACTACTATTGCATGAGAATTATTCCCTGGCTGCGTTTGTTTTGTTTTTGTTTTAATGTTTACTGCGAGCATATTCAGGAGTACAATGGACATGGGTACTGACATTCTTAACTCCAAACCAGATTCATGCAGAAAACTACTCTTTTTCTTTTAGTATGCTATAGAAATTTATGTGTAATTGATCCCTTTTATTTGTCAAGCAGGACTGTCATTTGATCACAAAGCAAACCATGGAGTGTTTTTTTTTTTTTTTTTTTTGCTTTTCTTAGTATAGTTATTGCTTCCATCAACTGCTAAATTGATTCTGAAATTTCTACGAAAATCTAAAAGAAAATGTTGTCTTAGTATCTTAATGTATGCCTTAGCCCCTTCACCTTGTCCCTAACTTTAATTACCCAGAATTACAACGTTAGAAGAGCTGCTTGATAACTCTGTCAGTTGGGTTATCTCACTTTGAAGGTAATAGGAAGACACCTATCAAGCCCTCCCTTTTGTCAGTCTCACCAGTATTCTTCCAGCTCCCTAAAACCCTTATCTGGGAGTTATTTTCGACTCTGTTCTTCACCTTCCACGTCCAATTTATCACCAACACCTGCTGATTCTTTCCCAGCAGAGCCTCTTAGATCACCCCTTCTTTTCCATTTCTAGAGCCCCATCCCTGCCCCCTTTCATCATTCCACGCCTGGAGAACTGTGCCACTCTCCCACTCCATCTCCCTGCCACCTCTCTCCCCATGCCAGGAGGGCCTATATATACCAGGCTGCCAGATGGATCTCTTAAATATTGATTATATCCATTCATATTGCCTCCCCGTAGCACTGAGGCTTTTGCTTTTTCTTATTTCAGCCTAAGGGACTTGGGCACTTTTTTCCTTGTCTCTCTCTTCCCCTTTCTTTAGCACACATAATTGGCTAATTTTATTTGTCATTTATAATTTTTTGATCCAGGCACTGTGCTAAGTGCTTCCCGTGTATTATCTAGTTTAAGACTTATACCATTCCTGCAAGATAAGTGGAATGGTTCCCTTTTTATAATCAAGGAAACAGAGGCTCAGAAACGTGAAACAACTTGCCCATCAACATGCAGCTGTAAGAGGTAGAGCCAGGGTCCAAGGTATGCGAATCTGCCTTTGCAATGATACACTCAGGCACCCTTGCTGGTACGGCTCTACTGCCATTACCTTTAGATGAATTTGCATTCTTTTTTTAAAAATAAATTTATATGAAGATATTTCTAAAACACACACATGCGATCACACATTAGATGCCATATTTTGTAAACATTGGATCACTTTTATTTCCTTCCTTAATTCATGTTTTATTTTAAAATGCTCCCCCTCTTCCTTAGGATGTGAGAGGGTATGTACTTGCTGGTTTTAGCAGGATTTAAGAGCCAAGGCTGTATGGACAGAGAGGATTTGATACGTTTCTAGAGTTTCTTTTAACCTGTCAAGGGCACACCTAGAGCACCTCTTCACAGAGAACATCCACTTCTGCATTTGACATGTAACATGATGCTTTCTGTGATAGAAGCAGCAGGTGATAGAAGGTAAATGGAAGCCCATGTATGTCATTCCAAGGCATTGTAGGAAGAAAATGGGAAATAAAGGAGGAAGGATAGCTGAGAGATTCTCTGACTAAAACATTTGAGCTTCCACTGGAGAAGACAGTGTGTTAAATAGGTCCAGGGAATTTGAAGGGAACAAGGTCTTCCATTAGGACTTGGGAACAGATGTCACTTCTCAAGATGGTCTTCAAGTCCTCCTCAGGTCCCAGACAACCTTAAGGTCCCCTGAAGCATGGATGGGACTCCAAAGATCCAATATTTAATATTCATTTTTTTCTGATAATTCATGTCCCTCATTCCCTTTGTGCACATTCAGAGACTGACCCTGCTTTTTCTTTGACATTTCTGTATTTATTTTTAGTGCATTAATTTGCATTGAATAATGTGTCACTTAGTGTTTTTGCTTGTCCACGTGCAGCCTAGTCTCCATCCCAATCAAATTAAACTGCTTTATAGAGACGTATGGAATCAAAATAATTTCCATTCTTCCAAACAAGACTTTGTACCCATAGTCCCTAATGAAGGTGAACATCCAACTCACTAATTGGGTCACATTGTAAGGATGGCTTTGTTGCTGTATTTTAATGTTTCCATTTGGTAAACCACAGACTAATTATATTTTCTTCCATTTTGAAACTTGAGAAAGGCAATGTTTTGCAAACAAACCTCTGACCATTCAGCCATATCCAGAACAAAGAGCAGAGCATAAGTAGTGAAGAATCTTGTGCCTTTTGGCGGACATGGAGATTTGGATACTTGCAAAATTTTATGTGATTGTTGGATTCAATCTGTCCTTTTTTATAACTTTTTTCTATTAAAAATATTAATGTATTTTCTGGAAGGAGGAAAATATTAATTATTCTTAGGATTTGTCTTGTTTGGCTTTGAAAGGTCAAGAACAGGGAAATCAGAATTGGTAAAAGCAATTGGTGATGAGGGTGATGAGTAAATCATGTAGCATGCTTTGGTATCGAGAATGAATATAAATCATTATCCTATAAATATTTATCAATGAACAAACTTATGTCTTTTTTTAAAGTTATGATTGCTTCAGGGTAGTTTAAACTTTAACATTAAATACAACAGATCATTTTATTATTATTTTGTATAAATTTTATTTTTGGCTGTGTTGGGTCTTCACTGCTGCACACGGGCTTTTCTGTAGTTGCGGCGAGCAGGGGCTGCTCTTTGTTGCAGTGTGCGGGCTTCTCATTGCAGTAGCTTCTCTTCTTGCAGAGCACGGGCTCTAGGCACAGGGGCTTCAGTAGGTGTGGCATGTGGGCTCAGTAGTTGTGGCTCTTGGGCCCTAGAGTACAGGCTCAGTAGTTGGAGCCCGTGCACTGCAACAAAGAGTAGCCCCCTGGGGCTACTACAGAAAAGCCCATGTGGAGCCCGGGCTTAGTTGCTCCACGGCATGTGGGATCTTCCCAGACCAGGCCTCGAACCTGTGTCCCCTGCATTGGCAGGCGGATTCTTAACCACTGTACCACCAGGGAAGTCCCCAACAAAGCGTTTTGGGGAAATTTAATAATTTGAGTAATGTAGATAACCATATTAAGCAATCTAAACTTAAAATTATATATATAATAAAATATAAAATAGATCTATATATGAAAGATTATATATACAAAGATAAAGATAATAATTTACATTGATGGCTAGATATCTACAAAGATAAAGTTTCATCAGCATCATTTCCCATTTTACTTAGAGCTCTGAAAAGCCCTGCTCAGTCAGAATGCCTGAAACAAAGAGATGGCTTTGTTTAAAGTTATATCAGACATTTCAGCACATCCCCTGCCTAACATCGTGGAAAGTGCATCCATTCAAAAGCCAGACAGGCCTAGATTGCAGTCCTGAGTTTTCACATCACTTTCTGTGTTTCTTTGGATGAGTTATGCGACTTCTCTTCAGTAAACTATGAATAAAACTACCTACGTTGTAAGGCTGAGACGATCCAAGGAGGGAAAACCCAGGTCTCACTGGAACTAAAATCAGGTTAAAAGACAAATTACAAGTAAGGAGAGGAAACTCACTCCAAGTTCTACCAAACGGTAAACATTCCAGGACTTTGCAGCAACAGAGAATTTTTGTTTTTTTCTTTTTTTGGTTTTTTTTTTTTATGGAGTGAATTAGAATTAAGTTGAACTTCGAAGGAAAAATAGTAGTCAAAATGGTAAAAGAAAAGAGAGTAAAAGATAAGGGTGTAAGCAGGTACAGAGTTTTACACTCCGCAAACTGTGGTCAGTCATCTAACAAATCAGGATGCCAGAAGCTAGAGTATTTTGCAACCTGAAAAGCACATGTCCTTGAAACGTAGACAGCTAGTTGTTGCCCTCTGGGAATGTAATTGTGGGGTGTCAGATCCTTTGAGTCTTCTAGAGAATCCTGAAATCCAGTTTTTGAAAAGCCCTCTGATTTTTGAATAACGTTAATTAAATTGTTAAAGCGTTCTAGGACCAAATCAAAGAATCGTGTGGATTTGTGGATGCTTATCTCTTACTATACTGTGTGGCCCATGTCTCCCTGTAATAAGTATGACACAAGGGTGGTGTAGCTGTCTTTCCCCTCTTTTCAGCAGCGGAGCCCTGGAAGTTCTGTGACCTCACCTCCTACCAGTCCCCTTTGCCCTGCCCCTGCCCAGCCACGTTATCTTTCAATACACCAGACCACACCAGTTTAGGAAGTTTTGCCCTAGCTGCTCTCCCTGCCTGGGTTGGTCTTCTCCTGGATACCTTCCCGTCTAACCCTGTCTCCTACAAGTTCAAGCGTCAAGGCTGTTACGTATAATTGTAACTCCCTTCCCACCTCTGCTCTACCATGATATCCCTTGTCTTTTTTCCATAGTACTAAAGCCCTCCAACCTACTACATAGTTTACTTATATAACACTGATCTGTCTCTCCTGCTGGGATGGTTGGGCAGATGGAAGAAATCTTTGTTTTGTCTACTAACAAAACTAAAACTGAGCCTTTAGGTTGTACACACTCAAAGCATTTGTTGCAAAATGAAATAAGTTAATGGGTAAATGAATTCATTTATGGTTTAAAGGCCATCATAGAAAAGGATAGACATTTTTTAAAGTTCGAGACGAAACTGAATGAACCAGAGCAGAGAGGACCTTTGTTCAAATTCAGGATCGTGGGACCAGAGTAGTAAGAATTGGAAAAGGCTTATTAAATTATAAAAAGTATTTTGAGGACCCAGTTAAACAGTAATAATGTTGATGCAAAAACTTATTCTCTGATTAATAAAACTTGTGTGAAAAAAAGAAGTATTGTTGACATCTCAAAAGAAACAGTCTAATTTAGGCCGCTGATCCATGCTCTTCAGTATTATTTTTCTGACAACAGCAATAAAGATAATTATATTTGAGTGTTAATGATTGTTTTGCAAAACATTGTTCTGACAGAGTAGTCACTTATTCCAAAATTAGCATTTCCACTGTATGCACATTAACCTGGCTCTCAGTCAGTCACTTAACTTAAGTGCCTGTTTTAGCTCCATTGAACTAGAGATCAGACTAGTCTTGGTGTGGCATCTTATAGGGTGTCATCCTTGAGGTTTTTAAAGAGAGTCAAGTCCACTCAACAGGTGGCCCCTCTTTGAACCTCTAGAAAGAACTGTAACGAACATAAAGATATTCAGCGGGCAGTTTAATCTGCTAATCCAGAGCACAGACTTTGGAGACCAGTAGTCTGGGTTTAAAATGGCTCTTCCACTCTGAATTCCTAGGCAGTTCACCGTGAGACTGTTTCCTTATCCATAAAATAGAGATAATGGAAAAATCTACTACATGAGATTATTGTGAATATTGCGAGCTAACGCTTATAAAATTCCTCAGCATACTGTCCTCAGGTACCACATGGTACTTTTGGTAGTATTCCTAGGAAGGTTATGATTACCTTCTCCATTGATAAGGTATACTCGTGGCTTTAACAAGTTGTAATCATATCTGTTTGCCATTTGTGATAGTGGTGATGGTAGTTTGACAATTAGAACCGTTATCCTGTTCCAGTTGGATGTAACCTAATATCCTGGCTAAAAACCAAAAGAATATGGCTAGCATTTTCACAATACTCAAACTACTTTAGATGTCTTCAGTGTGCAGTTCAACATAGTACGTTCTCACCGTCCCCAGTCAGCATCCCAGGAGGTCTGTTTATTCAAGCAAATCAGTATATCCATGACTTCAGCTATGAACCTTTAGGAACTTCAGTAGCCCTAAGCTAATAGGTAGAAAGCGCCCTACCTACCTTTTCAAGGGGTTTTCAGCTCTTTCCCAATCTCTTATATTGCCCAAGGGCTTTGCAGCAGTGCGTCGTCACGCAGCCTCTCTGTGCATCCTGGAGTGTTCTCGAGGATGCTTGAGTCTTTATTTCACATTTCCCTTCCTTGTGAGAAGACAGTTCCAGGTGGGAAGAAGAGGGAGTTACTAGGGTGCACGCCACCGATGGCAACAGTCTATCTGATGTCCATTTCATGAAGAAAAATGGAGAGTGGAGTGACTAAAGGCCTTAATGTGAGATGCCCCCTTGAATCTTAGTGCATCCACATGAATCCTGATGCCAGGGCTGCGAGGAGCCCACTGTCAGGGTACAGAAAATGAAGACCTCTTGGCTTTCAAGTTTAAGTGCCTTGCTCAGCGGGGAGTCCAGAGAGATTTGTTCAACTGAAATGAGCTTATAATCGGGCTTTCCTCCAAAGATAAGGAAGGACAACACCCTGTAGTTTTATGATGAGCTCTTACCAGGAAAACACAAATAGATTTCTCTGTGTTGGTGCAGTGTTGACTCCTGCTCCGGTATAGAATATTTCAAACTGCAATCAGGAAAATTTTCCATTTTAGACCACTAAGAAGAAAAAGCCACACTTGAAACTAGATTTTTTTTTTTAAGCAACACACAAGAAATACAAATCGTTCGTGTCTGCCTTTTTTTTTTTTTTTTTTCAGTTTCTTCTGATTTGGAGGGGTGTTCCTAACACTTGCAATTATTCAAATGAAATGATTTTAGCATTTTTAGGGGTCATAGAGACATTTACTCAGCGAAGTTAGCTGGCTTGAAAGACATAAATTAACTGCTAATAAGTCCTTAATGAGAGCTGGATGGCATGATGTTTGAGCACTTGTCTGCATGAACATACCAACCAGCCACGCCACCTTTTGGACTCACCGTTAGTAGACTAGGTTGATTTTGAGGAGGATAAAATGCATGGCTAGATATTGTGTCCACCGTGAGGTTGGCAGGCTGTTGTTTATCACAAGATTTTAATGTTATTAATGAACTGTTAACAAGCTGTCGATTACGATGTTTATGAAAATTAGGGAAAGAGACATTGAAAGATTGATGTGCCTAGCGTTAAGAATGCCTCCTTGAAATATCACGATGTTAATAATTCCTCTTTTAATAGCTGTTCTTAAACATCTGCTCTCCTTTACCACTGAGCTCTTCCCAAGATGTGTGCAATGGAAAAGGACAGCCCACACCTTCTTCAAGGATGTGTGCAGAGAACAGCACAGATCAATCTGTAGGAAGTGTTTTGCTCTATGTTAGCAATTCTGGAATCATTTTCATTCAGCCTCGGCCATGAGTGAAGTTCAATGTTAAGTGTTCTGAAATTCACCTGTAACTATTTTATGATTCTCATGTGGGACTTACAGTTTTCCCTTTCTTCCCACTGGAGGCTATCCACTACGGTAAAAGCATTGCTTCCCACACCCCTACTCCTTAAGTGTCCTGCACTGACATCAGCTGCCCCAAATCCCAGGCCTGTTTGTAGTACTCGAGGTCATCTCTTTAGAATAAATCCTTTCTGTGGTTGTGAACTGTCAAATTAAAACTATTTCTTTCAAATTTCTGCTTCTCTGGGGACTTCCCTGGCGGTCCAGTGGTTGAGACTCCATACTTCCAATGCAGGGGGTGCGGGTTCACCCCTGGTTGGAGAACTAAGATCCCGCATGCTACGTGGTATGGCCAAAAAAAAAAACCAACAAAAAAAAACGCAACACATTTAGAAAAAACTGAATAAAATTAAAAAACAAAACAAAACAAGAAGTGTGCTTCCCTGCCTATACCCCAGACGAAATGCACTGTTTGTGGCCACTACATCCACTAACTCTATCTTTCTTATATTTTTTTTTATTTCAAATACTCTTCAGTTTGTTGACCTAATACATGCCCATGCATCCTTCAAGGACCTTTACAACTCTTATATTTCTCTATAGTTCTTTTTCTCTCCTTCCCCTGGCAGAGTACATCAGTCCCTTTTTGCAGTGTCTCCAGAGTACTTTAAACAAGTCAAGTGTCTTCCACCATCACCACCTCCTACCCTCCATCAAAATGTGAGCTCCTTCAGAATCCAGTCTGCCTCATATTCATCTTAATGAATCACATTTTTCAACATTAGAAAAGAGCCACCTCGTGACACTTTTAAAGAAATTCTGCTCAGACTTATATTTTATAATAAAACTAAGGTTATTAAATGGTTCCCAATATTTATAATAATTTTGCTGCAGTCTCATTACTTTTATTTTTAATTGTTATGATCAGAATTTTATCCAGACGGTGATAATGAGAGAGCAACCCTTTAAGAATGCTTCACCTCACAGTACAATTAAAGCAGACATCTTCTAAAGGCTCTTAATATTCCCCCCAGAAATGTGAAATTACATCTTGTTTTGTTTCGTGAAAGTCATGTTTTCATTATATGAAATTGGTATTTTATGTGGAAAAAAAAATCTTCTGTTCAGCTTTGAGCATGGAGACTTTTGCACTAGTTAGCATATTATTCCAAAATTATTGAAAATATTATTCTTGAAGTTTTTTTTTTAAACCATACTCTCAGCTCTGAGAGTTATGTTTCATAAAGAAAGTATCATAATCTACAGAAAAAATCATGCATTCATATCTAGTTGAAATGATGGATTAAGCTGTTTTATTATAAGTATATCAAAATGCGATAAATATTTGCCAATGAAATGTAGTTATCATAACGTTTTGCATAGTGCAATTTCATGTTAATGTCCAAGAGGAATATGGATGGCTTTGTATGTTTGATTATAGTACCTGCTCCGCAGTTTGAAAATTTTATTTGTAAGTGTTGAAAATGTAAATAGGAAAGTTTCAGGTATCTATGAATTATTTCTAAATACCACTTAACTCCTCCCAAGACAGATGAGGGCAGTATAAAACTGCAATTCTGATGACTGATAAAACAAGCAGGACAATTAAAGGCAATAATCCAATAAACTGAAAGAAAAAAGTGAATCAGCCTTTTGAGAAGCAGGAGGGCGCGATGGAAAGAGCTGGGCCCTGGGGTCAGCAACCATCTTGACCACCTAGTACCTTCATGTCTTCATCTATAAATGGTGGAGATCATGCCCAGCTCCTAAGATGACCCCGTGGATGAAATAGGTTAATGATAATAAACAAATAACACTCACTCCATGCTTGCTGTGTGCCAGGCCCTAGTCTCATACATGCTTCAATTTCTATTCTTTCAACTCTAAATAACATATAGTTGGTGATGTTTTGGTATGCTCTTGTTTTTTATTCCCCTTAGACATTTGTGGATTACCTTCCTGAGCATTTGTGCAATTTATGTAGAAATAAGATAAAGGACAAGGTATTCTCTTAGTCCTTAATTCTACAACTTCATAACTGTATGAACTTGGGAATATTACTTAACCTCTCTACGTCTCAGGTTTCCTCAACTGAAAAATAGCGGCCGCTGCTGCTTCATGTGGGGACAGGTGCTTTGCAAGGCTGTTGTGAAGATTAGGTGAGATCATCCCTGTGAAGTACTTAGCACCGTGCCTGACCCATAGCAAGTGCTCAGTCACCTCTTATTGTTAGTTGCACAGTCCCAGCATTATTATTACTATTGTGAAGGCTAATGCAGTCTTTAGAAACCCTGCTGTATGTAAGAAGTCAATAGAGGGAAATGGAATATTTTGTGGCTAATCATTTTTGCATGTATCACATTCCCCTCGTATTTCCTTTTGTTAGATTCCCAATCTTACAGCTCTACTTTTCATGATAGGACAAGGAGTATGGATGGCTTTATATGTTTGGTTATGGTACCTACCCTGCAGTTTGAAAATTTTATTTGTAAGTGTTAGAAATGTAAATAGGAGAGTTTCAAATATCAGTGAACTATTTCTGAATACAGAGAATAAAATCAGATGACAAGGAAAACCTGGAGTCACAGAGGCACAAGCCTGCCCGTTTTCCCCTTGACCCACTGTCTTAAAACCTTTAAATGTCCTTTTAACCTGGGTAGTGGTAGCTTTGTCTTTGCTTCCTCCACCCACACCAGTGCTGTTAGGAATTGAAGGGGCTTCAAAATAAGCTTAAGATCCAGGACTCCCTTTGTTCTGCCCCTAGACACCAAGTCCCGGAGGAACACACTGCAGTCAGTCTCTCTTTGAAATTCTAATTAATCTACATTTTAAAAGTGTTTTTTAATCTACATCACTCAGATTTTCAAGAGCTTCTCCACTGTTATTAGATGTCATATTTCCAGCCCCATGTTTGTGATGCTTCTTAACTACGGCCCACACTCCCAAATCCTCCAGAAGTCTCAAGGGTTCTAAATACATCCTTCCCAGTTTGCACTAGCATCATTTTTTCCTCTCTTGATCTCTTCCCACAAGTCAAAGAAGTCGTTCCTTGGTGACTCGTAAACACCACTTTTGGCAGACAACTTATTAATCTGGTCGTTGTTTGTGGTAGCTGCAAGATTGTCTCTTACACTGATGGGGAGAGGAGGCTCAAAGTCGATGTTATTTTTGGATTGACTTTAAACATTATTAAAGGATTCAGAAGTTTATAGAATTATGATGATATGAAAGACATAACAGTCTTGTGGGGGAAATAATGAAAATGCCCATCGTGGGAATGTATTTGCAAAAGAAAATTGCCTGCTTTTCTGTACATCCCGAGTGCCTGCAATCATCTACTTTCTTCATCTACTTTGTCCAACATGTATAATTGACCACTCAGTCAACCAAGATTTAGATTCTTCATTGTGAGCAACGCCATAGTAACGTAATCCAGCACCACTCTTCTCTGCTCTTCTTTTTTTTTTTGTCATCTAAGTTTTCTTTTTTGTTGTTGTTGTTTTTTTATTTATATTTTTATATAGCAGGTTCTTATTAGTTTTCTATTTTATACATAGTAGTGTATACATGTCAATCCCAATCTCCCAATTTATCCCACCATCCCCCCCACCTCTTTCCCCTGTTGGTGTCCGTACGTTTGTTCTTTACATCTGTGTCTCTATTTCTGCCTTGCAAACCGGTTCATCTGTACCGTTTTTGTAGATTCCACATATATGCGTTAATATACGCTATTTGTTTTCCTCTTTCTGACTTACTTCACTCTCTATACATATGTACAATGGGATATTACTCAGCCATAGAAAGGAACAAAACTGGGTCATTTGTAGAGACATGGATGGACCTAGAGATTCTCTGCTCTTCTTACTTTATCTCTCATGTTGGTGTTTTTAGGAACGGGAGAGAACGTCAGCTCCACTAGTTTAAAAACAGCATACGGCTAACAACCCCTTTCTGTTCCATATCCTCCTCATCTATCTTGCCAGCATAGCTTTTTGGCAAAGCAGTATTTTTGTCTGAAGAAGAATACATTGCATAAAAATAAAATGTTGTCCATAGGGCTGTGATTTATAAAGAGATTACAGGGAATGATCAATTCATGAAGCCATTCTAGTCAAATACTGCCTGTCTCTAGAATCAGGCTGATTTTGTGACAAAGCCACTTTGGCTACTAACTTACTACAGGATCTTGGGGAAGTTATTTCAACCTCATCTAAATTCCTCCTGTCTCATAAGTTCTGTAGTATGTTACTTCTCTGTACGCTGCCTGTCTTATAGTCAATGCTTAATAAATATGCCTGTTATTATTGCCATTCCCAATTATTGTTTAACATATTTTCCAAGAACGATGGAGGTCTTATAGTGCCTTTGAGACATATCTGGCTAGGTACTGTGAGTATTAAAGGCTACAAGTCTGCCTGTAAAATATATTTCTTGTAGAATCCTACTATTAATCACGCTAATATTGGTATTAGATAAAAATGATACTATAGCATCACTTTAAATATGTGCCCTTCTATTCAAAATAATGTTATTTAAAAATTGTATTGCAAGTGCTTTATTAAATAATATCAGATTTAAGCATTTTGATAATGTTTTCATACCATTTTGTATGTTATTAATTTAGTGACATAAATAGCTTGCCTTTCAAGATCCTAGAATAAAAATCACAAGGACAGATTATTCCAGATGTGGTTCCCCAGCTGGAGTACTGTGAGAAACAGGAGAGTGGAGAGAGGGCATCATTTGGTCAGGATGTATTCATATGTCCAATTTTTAGTTTCAAAAAAACAAAGAAAAGATAGGAAAAAAAGAGGGCTGGAGGGAGGGTAGGAGGAAGGAGAAAGAGAGAGAGTTAGTCAACAATAACAATCTCAGGTTTCAGCATCTCGTATTCTATTCTATTTTTCCATCCATATTCACTTATTGAGAATTTCCTCTGTGCTTTTTTTTTCAGCTGCTATTAATCTTTGCGTGTCTTTTAATATCTCAATTTTGAGTAAATACTCTCTTCTTGTAGAACAAAATGGTATAGAAATCGAGATCGTAGAGTCTCCCCAACAGATTTTTTTTTTTTTTTTAATAAAAAAATAGTTACTCTCACTACATGGAAACATTTAGTAGGAAATGGATCCCAACTGTCTCTAAACCAATAAGGTGCATTCATAACTCTATGCTTGGGACAGGTGCAAGCAAATTTCGGTTCTGTACATTTTTTTTTGCAAACTTTTACAGGTTATTGAGATTCTTAAAGAATGTCATCGCCTCTGTTTATTTATTTATTTTATTGCGGTACACGGGCCTCTCACTGTTGTGGCCTCTCCCGCTGCGGAGCACAGGCTCCGGACGCGCAGGCTCAGCGGCCATGGCTCACGGGCCCAGCCGCTTCGCGGCATGTGGGATCTTCCCAGACCGGGGCACGAACCCGCGTCCCCTGCATCGGCAGGCGGACTCTCAACCACTGCGCCACCAGGGAAGCCCTGCTTGTGGTAATATATGTAATCCTGTGCCAGCTGGCATCCCTGTGCCATATAATGAGCTTCACTCATTCACACACACAAATATCTGTACACCAACTGTGCCAGGCATTGTGCTAGTCACTGGGATACCATGATTTGGCATATGTTCAATGAATGCAAATTAACCTTAACCTATGCAAAACAATTGGAAAACGACATTACTTTTCTAAAATGATCACCTCTATTTTTAAAATAACATTCAGTCTTTAAATATGTTCATAATCAGTAGCACGCATTTGTTGAATACCTAAAATGTGCTAGTAGACCCATGAGCTGGAGTAGCAATTAAACTTCTTTTCTTTAAATATCATCTGTGTTCACCCACAGTTGATTACTTAAAGAAGTTTAGAAATTGAGAAAACAAGAATTTGAAATTTCACAGGTGTCTTTGCAAAAGTGAAGCATGATTAGTTTGCCTGGGATACTTTTCCAGTGCTGTCATATTGAAGGTTTGAATGAGGTATATGATGCATTTGATTTTATCTCAAAATTGAGTAGCCTTGTTTTAGGAATGGGGGGAAAAAAACGTATTTTCTTTATCCTTGGCGACCCTTATAAATGATATCCACCTTGAATAATTGTTCAATCGAAGCCGAGCTCAGTACATAGGGAAAAATATATTTCCCCTCTTTTTTAACAGTGGCCAGAGCCTCAGACAAGGTAGTGGCGTGCTTTGTTCTTTTGGACTCCCAAATGCTTGTGGTAGTTCACTGATAATATGTGCCGTCACTAATAAAGATAAAATTCTTCTTCATCAGTAATGTCCTCTGTCCACAAAATATTTATATACACATATAGTTTTACTTCTCTCTTCTAGCAAATCTATAAATGGAATTTTTGAATGGAAACCCTATGATATAAATAACTTAAAGCTTTTCTCATAGTTTTACCTGCTTTGCAATCAGCCGTTTTCTCCTTCAAAATCAGTGCCTCTCATTAAGACTACTTCTGGCAGGGATGAGGGTCTAGCATCAGTTTGTAGAAAAGTGGTCATGATTTTGCCTCTGGGTTTGTTTTAATTGTTCCTCTCTATGCAGTAAGGTTTGTGGCTTGAATAATAGAGAATTCATTTGTAAGCTTTGCCTCCTACGTTTCTCCAAAGATTGTTGTGAGGACTAAATTAACCCCAATTACTTACTGCACATCAACTCTGTGCCAGGCCCCCCTCAAGGTGCTGCAGACATAGGTGTAAACAGCACAGTTCCCATGTTCATGGAATTTAATTCCAGTGGGGAAAGCCTGAACCTGAACAGGACAAAAATCACAAGTAAGGACTGCAGAATAGAAAATGCAATATGGTAACATGTGAGTAAAGCATCAAAGATCTTCTTCAGGAAGGTCATGGAAAGCTTCTCTGAAGACATATTGTTTGATCTGAGTTGTGAATTATAAGGAGGGAGGTAGCCACGGACAAACCCAGGATAAAACAACACGTCTGAATGTCCTGAGAAGAATGGATGTGCATTGCTGGTGGAAGGAAAGGGAATCTCCATAAAGCCTTATATGACTGAGCTGGAGGGCATAAGAGATGAGACTGATGAAGGGATGGTAGCAGAATCATGTAGGGCCAGGATATATAAGGAGTTTTGATTTTATTTTAAATGAAAGTCAAACCATTGGAGGGCTTTTGGGGTGGGAGTGGCGTGGTGTAATTTACATTTAAAAATAATAACAATATATGCAATAATCTACCAAGATTGAATCTTGCCTCTGTGACTTACCTCCCTAAGCCACCATTTTGTTATCCATCAAATGGGCATCATTATGATCCTGTATGGGCATCATATGATCATCACCACTCATATGGTAAAGATGAAAAAGGCAATCAATACACACTGCTCTGTCAGCGGTAAGCCTTCAGCAGACAGAGGTATTCACAGAAACACTTAGGTCTCTCTTAAGTGTCCCCTTCATTCTCTAACCTGGACCATTCATTAATTTATTTTGTGCTCTCCTCCTCTCCCTTAATGTCTGAAATTTTTGACAATTTTCTCTGAGATTCATGGCATTTGGGCCTCTGGAGATAGCAGGGGGCCCGGTTTACTGTCTGTTAATTGTAGCGGTTCTCTGCTGGAAGTGCCATCACAACTAGAATAACCAGGGAGACTGGGAGGTGGTGCAGCCTATTAAGTGGCCCCATGGGGCTGCCCTAGCAGCAAAAATCAAAACAAACAAACATTGTCCCAAAACAGGTTTGGGCATTAGGGGGTTTAAAAATGGACATTTTCCCATTAATAACGTATCAGTTAAACTCTAATGTGCCAGCTCTCAAAAAAGTCCTTCTAACAAAACCATTTTGAATCCCAAATCATTCATTTTGCCTACATATGTCAAAGCCAAACAACGCCTAGCAGATAATTTGGTCCATAATTTTCAAGGGTCCAGGTAACAGCAAATAGAAATAAGTAATCTGCTGCTATCCCATATTTCCAATGTTTCTATACAAGCTAACTATTTCATGGAACCTGAGAAATTCAAAAGTGTTTAATGATTCAAAATGTCTAGTTGAATAGCTTATATAGAAACAATATCCAAATAATTAAGAATATTTTGCCCTCTGTTTTTAAGAGGAGTCCCAAACCTGAAACCCTACATAAATAAAGAAATTCATCCTTTAAATATAAAACAAATGAACTACGAATCTTTATTGTTAGGCTAGCCATAATATTGCTATGAAATTTTCATAGCAAGGGCATAACATTTAGATTGTAGGACATTAAAACAATTAACGAATTTCTTTTTATTTGAACCATTACATACAGAAGCAAATGATATACCTTATTTCATTGCTTGGTTAATATCAGCCTGTGCAAAAGAAGGATGTTTTTCAAAAGAGAATTACAAAATAGATAAGGTTGGTTTCCCCCATATTTAACTTGATGGCAAGGAAGGCAGGAGAATTTCTTTGGAATGTTAAGCCTGGGATGAAATTGTATCTAACTATTAGGAAAAACATGGATGGGGAAGGGGAACACATTAAAAATCTTTTATGTAAAGTAAAGAAAATTTACTTGAAAAAAATGAGATTATATCTGTACAAACACAAGATTGAGAAAACGGTTTAAATGGAAGGAAATGTAAGATAATTGTTTTGCGTTACATTATCCTCCTCCCTCCTTGCCTAGCTAGTGTTTTCTACAAATAGATTGCATTTGATCTTGAAATGTGTGTGAATACCTACCTATACGCTCCTATCCCTGTACATAAACACGTATTTATCAATTTATATATCCACATACATATGGATCACAACTTAGGAAGCACAAGGTAAACTTATTTTTCCTACCGCCTACTATTCCTAAAAGGACATTCTCATACAGAATGCCTGCAACTAATATTTTCACTACTACATCACAAGAATAAAAAAAAGTTGTATTCTTTGATGTATTCACAGTGAGGGTCATTACTACTCTACACTTAAGTAAATGATTCTGGGCTATTTTTTCATTGTATGTTTCAATGTTTTCTGTAAACTGAAAGTCTGAGTATATATCTACACTTGAGAAAAATAATGGCCAAGATAAGAGAAAATATATAGAAGTTAAATTCTAATGCAATAAAACCTCCCCTGGAAATAAACTTTTACCCCTGTTCAATTACCTGCTTGCCACCATAGATTTTTTAGGTGACATTCCCAATTTGGAAAAGTACAGTAAGTGGTTTATACCCACAAAACAGCTCATCATGGATGGACTCGCTATATTTACATCTGAGTTACAAACGTTTGAGGTTTGCAGCATGAAGCAACCAAAGATTGAAAAGCAAGGGTGTCTAATATCGCTCTAAATTATCATTTCCATAGATATAACCTTTATCATTTCTTCTCTGCACTTAAAAAATAAAAACTGGTTAAGGTAACCCCACTGCATATTCTTCTGCTTGTTGTACACTTCACTGTTACAGAGTGAATCAGCTTGGCTAAACGTACTCATTAGTGCCCAATTTGTTTCTCTTCGTCTCTTTAAAGAAACCCTGCAAGCAGTTGGAGCACTTATTTTATTTTGATTCCACAGTGGAAAATTGTATTCACATAAGTAAGCATATACCAAACAAAAATAAATCATTATTTCTTAGATGACCAATATCAGCAGGAATCTCATATACTTCTCTGCTGGAGTTGATTTCCAAATTCATTGAATAATTATTGGTGCTGCTTTTCATAAGTGAAAAACATCTTTCCCTTTCTATTCTGGTTAACTTTTAAATGCTACCTTTCCTCCTCATTTCCTCAACACTCCTGAGAATTATTTGTAAAGGAGGGGGGAAAATGAAACTTCATATTCAGCAAATGTTAAGGTGGTTAGATAGAGTATAATCCATGACAATCACTCTCCTAGCCCTGAAATTTAAAGTTTTTCTTAGGAGCCTTCGGACAAAGAGTCTCAAGTTAGACTATCAATAAACAGAATCAATACCAATTAATGCCATAATGTTTTAAGGTAAATCTGGAATTTATTAGACTGTTTTAAAATATAGCACTTAGATTATTAAAGTTCTATTTTTCGTTTGCTCTGCCAAGAGAAAAAGTACATTGTTGTTTCACTTCCCAAAGGATTAATTGAATTTTGCTAATAAACCCTGAGTAAATTTGGAACAATAGGCATAAGCATTTCTATATTCCCCCCTTAACAAAACTTATTAACAGCAGGTAACTCATATTCCTTGCCTCTCAAGTGAATTTATAAGACGCTGATTGGTTTCAAGTCAGTTTTACTACAGATTAGACATTGTGGCCACGTTACAAAAACTGTGAGAGTTCTCTACTCGGTTTAGAACTTGAATGAACATTTTTAATGGCTGCTGTGTACAGTGTATTATATTAGGCACTATTATTGAGAAAACTACCAAATAAGACTTTAAAATTAATTCCAGCATTTAGACTCAGGAAGGGTAACAGTGGCAGGTTGAGATTCTGTCTAATGTTTAGACTCTTTCTGTATGTGCTATTGCTCCTTTGAGGAATTGTTCTCCTTTTATGCTTTTGGTTGATGATCTTACATTTTTGAGCTTCTAATTAGAAGGGAAGCTGAAGCAATTTAAGGAATGATTTTTACCAAGTTAATTTTTTTCTTGAGGTAAAGCCTGAGCATAGTTAATACCCAAACATAGAGCAATGTAACATTTGTACTATTTGTATCTTTCCAGCAAATAGATATTTATATTTATTTCCATATTTATCTATTTAGCTCCTAAAGTGAAAATATAATATTAATATTAACATAATTCAAAAAATAGTAAGATAAAATCTAAGAAACATTTTGGAATAAAATATCATAATGCACATTAGTCGTTGCCCTTTTATTGAAAAAACTCCTTATTGTTAAATCGATGTATTTGCAAAAAATTCAGTCCAGTCCAGATCTATGAACCATCCAGGAATAACTCAAATATGTCTTTTTTGAAATTAAAAAGAGGTCTATGTAACTACAAAAAAAGCAATGTGATAACATACCTTTGAATTATTCTGCCGTGGAATCCCTTTATCTCTTTACCAAGAAAAAATTTTCATATGAATATGAGTTTTAATTAACATGATGGACAGGGTACTTTACAGATATTCTAAAATATCTTAATATAAGCTGTTATTAAATAAAACATATTTGAAATTATAATAATGCATTAGATAATCAAATAATTTAATAATACATGAAAACATTTTCAAACAAAATATATTTTCATTAATATTTTACTCTTAAAATACCCAAGCCAAATTGTTTCTAAATAAGTAATTATTTCATATTTCAGATATAACCTGAAAAAATGAATTTATGTTCAGTTATTGAACTTTTGAACCTCGTAAAAAATCATTTTAAAAAAGATTAAGAAATCTGCAACACAGAATGGCTTACCCCTGAATTTTATCCAGATTTAGTATAATGGAGGCTCTAGAAGTATTGATGGGACATATATAATTCATGATTTCATGTTCATAACATAGCTGAAATTTAGAATATATTGTTATTTATTGGCAATATCTACTCAAACATGAAGAGACTATTATATAGTTAGGTCAAATTCTATGAGTTTCTCTAACCTTATGGGGGAGAAAAGATAGGAAATTATAGACAAGATTTAGATTAATTTGAAGGTTGAATTGAATATGTTATATGACCCATCTATTTCCTTGTCCAAAAATTAGCAAAATAGCAGATAGAACCACTTGGCTAGAGAGAATGTATTTAGTAGTTGAATGCAACATGATGGCCATATACGTAGGTGCTCCAACCTAGAGTAATCTTCCATGTGTGTCTCACTTATTGTGTCAATTGTCTATTATTTTAAATAATTTTCCAATAAGCAGATCAACTTCCTAATGTGTGTCTTATGAATTTTTCATGGGGGAAAATGAAAGGATAGTATGATCAGAGAGATTTGGGGTATGTTCTCCATATTTGATACCTTCAGTACATGAAAGTTCTCAGGGTTCTAACAGAGAAGACATCTCTTTATCACAGTGTCTCCCAAAATACCATTTACCAAGCATTACTTATTAATATTTCTATAGAATAACATAGTGTGTGAAATCCTGCCGTATAAAATGGAGTCTACTACTAACTACCTGATAATCCAGTCTACCTTCAATTTCCCAACTTTAGTTTCATCAGGAAATCTGTACAGTAATCAGAATGAACTATGTATTTTTCCCTCCATGAATCCCCAAGATGTTCCTTTTGTGTGCCTTTGTTCACATTATTTCCTCCATACGGAATGTCTATTACCTCTCTTTCTTACCTCTGTAGGTTCAAATCTAAGTGTCTAGTAGGTGTTTCACACATATGCTCACATAGATGATATGCCAGTATGAGATTCTACGTGTGCAGCTATGCAATCAACAATATCAGATGAAGCTTGAACAAACATTTTTAGTGCCTCTGAACATTGTGTATTATGCCAGGCACTATTATGAGGAAACCAGCCAAGCAAGGTTTTTTCCATGTACCACATGAGAGAATTAGCACTGCCGTTTTCACAGGAGGCAGAGAGGATCCAGTTAGACTCAGAGAGAGGGTAGGACATAAGTTGTATCTCGATTAAATAATCTACCTGTTACCTTTCTTGCAAATGTGAGCAGAAGCTCTAAAATCATAGGCCCCCTGTCTGTAGTGAGTGGGGAGACTTAGAAAGGAGATGGTTTGCTTTGTAGACATGCTTCACCTGCTTTTGCGACTAAGAAACAGGAGTCTATGTGGGTTGCTTTCTAAGCTGTGATTCAATGAATCAACAACTGTTAAGGGCACTAAATCCTATGGTGAAAACACTTTGAATTGAATCCTGTCTCTGCTTATTGTGATATTAGGAAACTTACTTAACCTTTCTAGGCTGGTTTCTCCCTCTGAAAACTGGAATAATAATACCAATTTCCTAGAGTCCATGCATGAGTGAATAATGAACTGTATATAAATACTCAAAAGATTGGCATGTGGTTAAGTTCTCTATGTGTGGAAATATTATTAATAACATTACCCTTCTTTATCCTTTTGCTACTCCTTCCTAAGTCACAAAGACTTCAGTAGCCTTTCATGAATATTCAACACTTTGTCTGAGACTCATGAAGCATTCTTAACCATCTATATTCTTCTTGAAAAGAATAAGATTCTAAATCATTACCAAGGCCAAATTTTAAAAGATGGAACATTTTATCTATAATGCATAATTGCCAATTCTAATTCAGTTACAGTATAAAGGCATTATTTAATTTAATTTATACCTTTGACCATCTCCTATGGCTGGAAAATAATGTCTTCTTTTACATGGTAGTTCTAACCTTTCCCCAATTACCACTGTCTCATGTTTTCAGACATAATTTGTTTTCAGTAAATAGATTTTATTTTAAAAATGTCTCTCCAGCCCTTTATATGTTATAACCAGATCTTGTTTTAATAACTCTAGATAACAGGGTCCTACTCTTTCGTCTCTTCAATAGTATATTGAGATCATTCTACTTATAACAATTTAATGAAAATAAATGTTTTTGTGTTATTGAATAGAATTTCCATAATACAATGAGTTTCCTGAGATAAAAGCTTCAAGGCTAAGTGAAATGTAGAACAAGGACAATGATTCTAATGGAGAGATGGCAAAACAGTGTTTATCTAGGGTGCCAACTGCGACTCATTGGAAATGGCTTCCGGGATCCCTATATGAAAAGGATGATTCAGGCTTAGGAACAAAGACTGCCATGATGGTCCTAAGTCTAGGAGCAGGATATGGTGGATCTTGAGCTTATATTCATTTTTTCCTGTCCAAATTAAACTTATGTGTAATATCTATAGTTACTGGGGAAATGTAAAATATATGAAATACCAAGAATATTTTCCCTTCAGTATTGTAGTGACTCTTCAACCCCCTGACAAGAAAAAAGTACTATATGTAATATTAATCGTGGGCAGACTTTTTCCCCTCTTTTAATTTTTTTCTTATGTCTTCTATCTTCATCCTCTCTCCCATTCTTCCGTCTTTTTCCCTTTCCTGTTCTGCTTTTAGATTCCCTTACTTTTCTTTTCTCCATCTCTTTCATTTTCCTTCCTTCTTTAAGCTTTTCTAGCATCTACAGCGTGTGCTTACATATGAATCCAGGTGCCCAGGTAAATCAAGAGTCTGTGCCACATCTGAACAGTAACATTGTTTGGTTGTATCTAATTGGTCAATTGTAATTAGTCCTGATCACATAGAGGACTCCAGGTAGCTTTTCCTAACCAGTGTATGGATGTTCCAAACTGCTCTTCGTTAACCCCTCCCTCAACTGCCCAGCAAGCTAATGACCCAGGAGGCATCTGTTTCCCACCTGACTCCTCAAGGTCATGGAGAGCTGGCTGCTTTGAAAATGCTTACATGCTCACCCACCCATATCATCTTTCCAGGACTGCTCTCCTTTATGGAGAGTGAATTGCCTTTTGGGTTTCCTAGGTATTAATCCAACATTTACTTGAATATTAACACTTTCCAAGCCCAGACTAAAGGCAATTTTTGCCATAGTGTTGACCATATTTTAAAAAGTACTATAGCAGAGGTTATTTTTTGTTTGTTTGTTTGGGGGTGGGGGGGCAGGAGGACAAGTAATATTTTAAGGAAATTTAGCATTAGTGACCGACTAGTACCTGTCACTACGGTAGCCAAATCTTAATAATTTTCTATTCTTTGCATTCAGTCAACTCTTTATCTTTCAAGTAAAATTGCTGTGTAACTCTATGGCTGTTTTCGGAACTCACTCATCAAACTGTATTATTGTATATCTTGTATATTCTGTTAGCATGCACTTACTTGAATACAATTTTTTCAGCTATTTTTCTACACTTGTATCATCTGAACTCTGTAAATCCCCTTTTATCAAATTCTAATGAGGAAAATCAAATGCAAAGTAATTTTGTTCCCCATTTCATCAATGGATAAGTTACTGTTACTGATAAATTGTTCTGTGATATGGTCTTAAC
Organism: Neophocaena asiaeorientalis asiaeorientalis; assembly: GCF_003031525.2. Lineage (NCBI taxonomy): Eukaryota > Metazoa > Chordata > Mammalia > Artiodactyla > Phocoenidae > Neophocaena > Neophocaena asiaeorientalis. Next base: position 7,469,036 of record NW_020173979.1, on the reverse strand, counting down.
CCTTCTTCTCAGGTAGAAATGGGAGCGAGAAAAATTATCTCTACCTTTCATATGTTATGGTGGTAAAGGGCGTGGGAAGCCTTTCTCTATTGAACAGTTGTTGTTTTTTTTACTCTGCTCTATAATAATTTTATTTTTCCCCTTCTGAAAATGTGTTTCGTGCTCTTCTTGTGAAGATGGGTAAGGCAGTGGAGGGAAGTTATTCAGTTTTCTTTTGGGAGAATGTTGTAGCTACAGAGAAGGGTCACAGCTAGAGCATCATTTGCTGAGTTTCCCTAGAATCGGATGCCTTCTCTGCCATTTACTTGACATGTACCCTTGGGTCAATCTCTTATGCTTTCTGGGCCTCAGATGTTTGTTTCAAAACTTTAGTTATACCAAAGGAGAAAATCATGGAAAAGAGCATACTCTTCTCAAAAAATTGAATATTATTAAACAATTTCTTCCACTCTGAAAACCCTACATATGGAAACCCAAGCCCTTTCCTCACTTCCCTACAGGTGATCATTTTTATAAATTCCTATCATTTTTTACTTGCTTTTCTCATCCAGTGATGTTTTCTGAGATGGGGTCATACATGTCGATACATGACTAGATTTCATTCCTTTCAACTGCTTATAGCATTATATTACATGAGTGAATAATTTATTTGACCATTTACTAATGATGAATGTCCATGTTATTTGCAATATTTTGTATTACACAAAATGATATGATAGCCATCCTACGTACGTGTGGATATCTCTCCATTGGTTGATAACTAGAAATGGATTTGCTAGATTACAAGGATGTCAGTTTTTAATTTTAGTAAGTATTGTCTAGTTGCCCTCAAAGTAGCTATATCACTCGAGCTTCCACCAATAGTGTAAGAGATGTCCATTTCCCTCCAGTCTTAGCAACACTTGATACTATTGATCTTATGAAAGTTTGACATTTATCTGCCAATTTTATTAGAAAATATCATATCATTTTACTAGCATTTCTTGATTCTGTTTTTATTTAAATCGATACAATGAGAGACTTAGGTTTCTAATAAAATAGTAATTAATTAATTTTAAAAGAGCTTAAAATGTATTAGAGAGTTGAGATCTTTGAGGTATTTTTCAAAAATAGCACTATTTGCTTATGTCTTGGAATTATTAGATGGGTAAAAAGGGAAACTGTATAGTATGGTCAAATTTCATTGAGAGCTCTCACCTCTAACCTTCTCAGTGCAAAGGGGCCTGTTGTCTGTGTAAGCATCCCTGTTGAGTTTACCATGGGCTGGTTATGAAGACGTAGGAATCCTACCCCAGTTATTCAGGTATCTTGACTTGGAGTTGTGCAACTTGCTTATATAGGAATGGTTTATGAAACACTACCTTTTCTGGGCTAAAAATGAAGTTGCTGTGCATACAGAACTTTGAAAATGCACAAAATGTCACACTGCCTAACGGCCATTGAAAATTAGCCATTTAGGTCAAGAGGGAGATGACGATAAGTTTTGTAATTCTGTGAAAGTCTTTCAAGTGGTCAGGACATTTCAATAGCTTGACATTTTCTCCATCTGTTCTACGTTTTGAAATATGAAACCCAAGAAAGTGAGCACCCATGCAGTGCTGGTTGGCTTCTGCATGGACTTGGTAGTGCTGGTCTAGCAGTGGTCCGGAAATTACCATGTAGGTGTCAGATTCACACCCAAACTTCTTTTTGTAAATAAAGTTTTTTCAGGACAACTAAGAAAAGCCCACTTGTTTAGGTCTTGTCTATGGCTGCTGGCCCTACAAAGGCAGAGTTGAGAAGTTTCAACTGTGAGACCATCTGATACAAAGTAAATTATTGGCTGCCTGGCCCTTTACAGTAAAGGTTTACTGACCCGGGGTCTACTACACACGTGATGACTACATTCTGAAAGTTTGAGAACTAATTTGTGAATAGATACACGGATCCTGTGTTTTTATTACATTGAAACATTTAAAGGACTTTGAATAAATCTCTTAGCAGATGGATTATAATGGTGGGAAATTTACAGTGAAATTTTGTTGATAAAATATTTTTTGTTTGTTCTAAAAACAGGTGAGGATTATAGTACAAGTACTTCTGAAAAACATCTTAACTGGTGGAAAGTACTAATTGAAACAGTGTCTTTTGTTTGCTATTATTTTCTAGTATATTCCTGAAATAGTATGCCCTTTAACTTGAACAAAGGAGATTATTATACATGGTGACTCTTTAACTTTTAAAAGTTAAAAAAAAGACAGCTAAATTATGGTTTATGGATTTTTGTAGTGTTTAACGGTAAAAAATCTGTCTTCTGATTCCTCAAAACATACCCCAGTAAGTTAATTCATTATGTTCAAAAAGACTTACTTAAAATAGCATTAAATATTAGTATATTCATTGCAAATAAATGTTTAATAATTATATTTTGTATTTCCTCAATTCATAATGACTGGTATTATGGCAATAGATAAGTAAGGTAGTCTCAAGAGATTTTAGTAATGCAAGAAAATAGCGCCAGCCTCAAATTTTATCAACATAGTCAAACTATAATCAAAGTCTTATATTTTTTTTATATTTCTACACATCCAGTGTCCAGTAGACTTGTCTCAAAGTCATACATATGTACACACACACACACACACACACACTGTCCTGAACTCTGCCATGGTAAAAGAATTACGTTGGTGACTTTCATATGTAATAGATGAGTAAGCTCTCAACCAAGAAAAGTCAGACATTTGGGGACAATCAAGTTTCAATATGAAACTAATGAAATGTCTGGAGAAAAATCAGAAACTACTGTTAGCAAATACCTAAAATAAAAACAGAAGTAATCACACCTCAAACAAATCCCAGCTTCAACCTCATGTAGAGAAAGAACTCACCCAGAAGTAGGTTACTGACCCGAAATAAATAAAACCAATTTCTATTCCAAAAGTTGCAACTCTCCAACTTCCACTAGTTCCTGTCATGTTGTTGGCAGTAATTTTCTTCAGAAAACACACTAGTAAGAGTTTTATGCTGACCAGGAATAGGAGAGGAACTCCGTGTCTTTTCTAATCTATAACCAGAATACCTTGTGCTAGGTAAAATCTCACTGAACTTTTGCAGTAAATGAACATTTTGGCAAATATTAAAACAAATTATTGTACTGAAAATGTGTTTCTAGAAAAACAGTCACAATATCAGTATTATCAGATTCAGTGTCTGATACACTGAATCATACATATTTTTCCTTATTGATATTCAAGTGATCACCGGCACAATTTCCCTGTGCCTCAGTTTACCCACTTGGAAAAGTGTATATAATAATGACACCCACCTTATAGGGTTGGGGAGACAATTAAGAGTTATTACACATAAAGCACTTTTAAAAGTCCTGGTATATAGTGTTCCATCAATTTCACCTGCTTATAGTAGTAGTATTAGTAGTAGAAGAACTAGTAACAGTAGTTAAAAGCATCTTCAGATGTCCCCAAATTTCCCAGTTTAGAGTGTAAACAAATGATACCAATATTAACAGATGCACTGTCCTGAGCCTTCATTGTAAGAGAAAGATGTAAGCCATTCATTTGTTTATTCATTCTAGAACCACTAAGCAGGCTTTGTCCTAATTCTGGGCAGATATATTGGACACAAGCACAGTTGCACAGTTGTCTCTGCTCTCAATGAGTGTACATCCCAGGAGGGGAAACAAATTAAAAGCAAATAATTTCAAAGCAATTCTATCTAAGACAGAGGTAGGAACTATGAGGAGCTTGGTAGCAAATAACTAAAAGCTGTTACAAAGGGACTTCATACATCCATTTTTATCCCCCCAGCCACCCTGCAGGGTTGGTCTTATCATCCTCATTTTTCATATGAAAAAAATGTGATGGGGATGTCACTAACCTAGATTCATGCAGCCAGGGTATGGCAAAGGCAGGATTGATCCTAGGTCTTCAGGGACCAAAATCCATGGTTTTGCAATCCCGCAGACTTTGCTTGCCTGGATCAGGGTACTGAGAGTGTTGGCTAGGACATTGCTTACTCCATGGTGTGGCTGCCCAAACCATCCCTAGTCTGGACGCCACAAATGGAGCAGCAAGAAACATGGAGAGAAGCCATTTCATTTTAGGACTCTTGACTGCAGCCTGTTCGTCTGGCCTGATTTCTTCTCAGTGCTTACGTACATGCTAATCACTGTGGCTCAATGTGTCCTTGTAAATAACAATGCTGTGGTGAAATGTTTAATCTTCCCTGGGGTTGGTGGACCTCTTCAGCAGTTGGTCTAGTGATAAGCTGAGCAATGGGAGTGTAGCTTCTTGTTTTCCTGAAACCACGTGTTGACAAGAGTAATGAATGACTGATACTGAAATACAAGTGATTTGAGTTGGAATGAAAAAAATGTAAACAGTTTGAATTCTGTGTTTTGCTGAGTTTTCCTTTTTTTTTTTTTTCTCTCGGACTTTAAACTTTGAGGGACCAGTGAAAGGCCATCTACTCCCTTTCTTGTCTGTTGACTGGATCTCTTCAGACTGAAGAGAATAATAAATTATTATTCTGAAAATAAATTCTGAATAGTCCTCTTTAGCCCTCCCTCCTGGTGCCCTATCTCTAAAGCCTGGACAAGAGCTACAAATATAAATAATGGCTCCTTGCCCCAGTGTCTGTATTTGTTTGGCATCGATTAAATCACTCCACCTTCTAATTTGGAAAGTTTATCATTTAAAGCTCCATCCACACATCTCCTGGGCCAAAGTGTGTTAATTTATTATACTATTCTAAATATATGACTTGGAACTGATATTTCACTATCCACCAGCAGTGTTTCATGAAGTCTGGAAACCTACCTTCACCTTCTTCTAATTGCCTTTTGCCTGAACTGTTATCCTTAACCATTTCTCAATGTTTTATTATGACTGCTTTCAAACACACAATAATGTTGTAAGAATTATTACCTAAACTTTTTGGAGAGTTGATACCCATTTCATGTCTAACTTTGGTAACACAGCTATCATCTTGATTTTTTCACTCACCCCATCTCAGTCTTTAAAACAAATCACACACACACACACACACACACACACACACACACACACACACACACACACACACACACACACACACA
>NW_020173979.1:7413267-7463932 GCF_003031525.2 Neophocaena asiaeorientalis asiaeorientalis | reverse complement strand
ACACACACACACACACACACACACACACACACACACACATGCTCGCCAGGGATTAGAATTAACAAACGGTCAGGAATGTGGGCTTTAGAACTTATTAGACCTGGTTTTAAAGCTTAGCTACATTACGTAAGCCTCAGAACCTCTCTAACTTCCTACTCTATGGAATGGGGAGGGCAAATCCCACTCCAGAGATTACGTGCAGATTACGTAAGGCAACATGTATTAAAAATCTGGCACAATCCCTGGCCCATAATAGGTACTTAATAAATGGTAGGTGTTTTAAATAATTACTACATGATACGTACTTGGTTATTAAAGTAAGTTGAAATTGCATATAAATTGGTGTATGTAAAATGTGCTAAAATAGTTTGAACTTGAGTAATTTTTTTCCTAGTTAATTTAACGAGCATCTCCCTTGATCCTCACTGAGCTACTGAGCTGTTAGGACCCAGAGTTGAGCGTGCATCTCTGACCTGAGACTCAGCCAGTAAAGTTTTATCTCCAGTAAAGAGGATCAGGGAGTGCTTTGCAAACATGAGCGGTAGCACCTGACCCCACTGGAATCACATGGAACTGCTTCCCGCAGAAATTCTGGGCTTCCTCCCAAGTGCTTCATCTGAAGGTGAATGCCTGGTGCAAAGTGCCACACGTGTGACTGTCTCGTAAACGGTTAATGCAGAAGACCGAAAAGAGCCCCTGCCCAGGCGGTCTTTCTTAGTGAATGTGACAGTGCACTAACCGAAGCACAACTGGCCGAGTGTCTCTCATCGTGACAGCAGCATTTCCACCAAGGAAAGCAGCAAGGGTATTCTGAGATTGTGGCTTGTCCGGCGCCGAGTTTGATTTATGAAATGAGACCTAGGTGCCCGGATTGAACAGATTGGCTTGCAGGAGACAGCTGTAGTGGAGGAGCTGCTGCCAGGTATGGGGAGTGGAAATAGAGAAAAATGAACAGTGGGATAAAAGTTCCTTTCCCAGTCCCCACTTATCAACATGAAACATCTGTTTCAGCTACAGTGGTTCCCAGTGGCAGGCAGAATTATTGATACGGTGAAATCACTGCCTCTATGCATCACAATGGTTTGCCCCTACCCCACCCCAGCCGGCTGCATTGTAATAATTCATTACTGTACTAGTGCTACCAAAGACCCCGTGCGCCACTGAGAGGGGATTAATGCCACGGCAATTGTGCAAATGGGGAGGGTGGGGAGGAAAATTTTCCCCAGGAGCAATAAATTCCTGCCCACTGTTCTGTTTTATTGTGGATGAACACAGCAATGATACTGGTTGGAAAATGAGCAATATGCTTCTGCCTGTCTCCAGTTGTGTTTAATATTCTTTTTAATGGGAGAACGTAGCTTTTATTTAAACTAAACATAATGAATGCATTTGAAGATTTGGATCGGTTTTTTAAAAAATCTTGCTAGCTCATATGTTATGTAAGCACATGCTGCTATAAATAGGAAAACAAATATGCTTAGTTCAGCTTTTTGTTAGACGAAATTGGATTAGGGATGTGCAAAAGTTGATGCTGTCAGCCAACACGTAGTACCGGGGAGCCATACATACCATGTTAGAAGGAAAATTAAATGCATCTATTATGAAAGAAACTGATTTTGCAGAAACATACCAAGAAAGTTTACATGCCTAAATAAGTAGGAACTAGGATGCCTTAATTTCAGTAATATCACTTATAATGCAAGGCGGCAACCTTGCATGAGTTCGGATGGCAGCTGAAGAACAATTAGAAGGTTTATTAACCAAGTTCTCATGGTTCTTAGCCTATTCTAAGTAGCAGAACAATGCAAAGAGAAAAAGAAAAAACAAGAGCCTATCACTTGTGAAGATGCTTTACAAATGCTTTTCATTTTTAAATTAATCTCCCAACTAGAACTGTAATGTGGCCAGTTTAGATGTGAAAGCTAAAGAATATAGGCAGTGCGGTATGGTTTGCTCTCTGCTTTTATCGGAGCACCTAGCACTGGTCCTTGAGATGAGAAAAATAGAGTTTGGTGTTTCAGACAACCGCGAAGTTGAGCTTAGGCAAATTAATAAGCAGATCCTGCCTGTCAGCCTGGGCCCTGAAGAGGTTAACAGACTCCAGTGCTGACAGCGTGATAATGAGGATTTATGGTGAGTGGGAGGTGAGGGTGTGTGGATGCTCCCAGGCTCCCATGTGTGGTGGCTCCAGGCCCTCTGCAGACACAGCACCTCAACAGGAGCGAAGGTTACCTTCTGGATTGCAGCAACAGCTGAGCCTGGCTACATTGTGGCTAAATTCACAGACACTAAAGATGTGTAAGTGTAGGTGTGTGTGTCTGTGTGTGTGTGTGTAATTCTTTGATATTTTGATACTTTGTAATTTCAGATATACCCTGAGTTGAACCACATTTTCATTAGGAAAAGAAAATATTCCCTTTGTCTAGTATAAGGCATATTTGGATGGGATGGGTGGTTGGATGGATGGACGGATGGATGGATAGATGGTAAATGCAGTTCATGTAACTTTCAAATATCTTCATGTTCTGTCCCCTACCTACTTCCCTGACTTCAAATACTACACCTCCTTTTTGCTCCCTCTTTAAAAACTATGTATATATGTATATAAAGCTATTTTTGTTTTCCTCAAAAATGCCCACTCGTTTTTAGCTCAGGAGGGTTCGTACTTGCTTTTCCCTATGACTGGGACACTCTTCCTGGCTCTTGACCAGGCTTGTTTTATCACCGTTGAACAAAAACCCCAGATGTCTCTTTCTCTCCTTCCTTCATCCCTTACCACAGGCAATCATGCTTTCCTGCTTTCTTTTCCTTATAGCTCATTATTTTCAAAATGTATCGTGTTTGCTTACCTGTTAATGACCTCCCTGCTGCCAGAATATAAGTCCCATGAGAGCCAGGACCTTGTCTAACTTCCTGTTATTTCCCTTGCACCAAGAACTGTGTCTTTTATTTGGTGCGCGTTAATATTTCCTGAGTCTGTGTGGAGTGGGTGAGGAAGTAAGGCTTTCAGAACCATAAGCTATTCTGTGACTTTCCATATGGGTGTACTTAGATTCTGAGGTCTGTAGCTTCTTCTGAGTAGGCGATTCTTAAGAAATAGCTAATGTTGGGAGCATTAGGAAAGGAAGGAAGTACCAGTGGTGCAGCAAGTGATCTCAGCTCACACGGGGGTGCTCAGGTTCAAATCAGAATGTACGTTCTCAACTCTCCCCTCAGTTGCTGTTGGCATTAACTCAGTTTAGTTTTCACAACTTTCACTCTGTGGTAAATTGGATACCTTAATGGGTGGTATGACTTACTAGTCAAAAACTAGAGGATGTTTCTCTGTGGGGTATTACTATTAATAGCACATCATATTTCACTATTCCTGACTCTTTCATGTGTTGATACCCGTGGTTAATGTAAAATTTTGCAAGAATATATGGTTTCCATTTTTTTATTTTTGAAAATCACTATTTCAGAAAGTATGATAACTGCTGCCTTTTACATTAGAAAATGAATTGCTAAACTGTTTCATAAAATGTATTCCTCTCCTACTACAGAAGATGTCAATAAAATCACAAACACACACTTGGGAACAGAAGTGTTTATCTGCACACACTTAATTCAGACCAGTTTTGTTTTCCCTGAAGAGGCAAGTTCGCGTGTCGTTTCTCATATTTAAGCGATGATATCTTGACCCCCAGATTGTCAGATACCTGCCACAGGACTCGTCCGTGAGACGACTGTGGAGGAGGCTGTACTGAACCCCGTGCACATGCCACATGGTTTCAATTACAGCTTTATATGACTAGACGGTGTGGTGCCAGGAAGGAACGATTGAAATTTATGCAAAGGTTCTTTGTCTTCGTGGTGCAGATACCTGGGTCTCTGCTTTCAGGATCTTCCTCTCCTTATGGTTATTAACGTTTGTTTTATCCCTGTGAAGACCAGTCTCTGAAGTTAGAGATTCTGTGTTGAAATAAGAGAAACCGAAAAGAATAGCCTGGGTCCCTATACCCATCCTGTCGTGCTTTTTTTCCTTCAGTTTCCACACTTGTCTGAAGCCTGTAGGGTGACATTGCCTTTCTCAAGGGTGCTTTTGGGAGCAGGCACCAGATAACAAGTGTTTTTCCTAAGGCTGCAATCAGTGAAGGTTTCCTCAAAATTTGGGGAGGGAGTGTGATGGCTTTTTCTATGACTTAAGAATTAAATCAGAGCACAAAGCATTACCTACATAGTTCTTTGAAGAGGTATGATAGTGACTTATGAGAAAAACAAAGCTTAGGTCTAATAAACCATCTAATAGAATTGAAAGCATCAGCTCAAGTCAGTTACACGGTTGCTTCCAGCTTCCGGGTAGGGTGATGGACAATCTTTTTTTGTTTTCAAAAGTTCCTAAAGAGTTGACTCTTTATAAATATACATGCACTGAAAGTGAGAGATTAACATGGTCCTAGACTGGAAGGTTCTCTGTGGGGAAGGTGCATTATGGCTCCCTTGTCTTTTCTCACCAGTGAATTGTACATGACTAGGACATAGTAGGAATTCATGGAGTATTTGTCAGATTTATGCGTCAGTAGATGTTCAATTTAACCTCTTCTCTTATGGTTGGGAACAGAAACCCAGAGGAAAGATGTGGGTAACCCAGGGTGACGGAGCCAGTTGGTGGCTAAAATGGGACTAGAATCCAGTTATGCTGTGATTTTCCACTTCGTCAGTAACAACAGGTGTGTGGTGAAAATGGAATGTCCTGGGTATTGGAAAGGAGACTTAGGCATATACCTTATTCATAATGGCTGCCCATGTTACTCTGAACCCTGATGCACGGATCTATTTAGTTTAAGGCATCTGTGCTGGTACTAAATTAAATTCGCTGACAGTAACTTCAAATTCTTATTATCAGAGACCAATATGGCAGCTGTGGAAATGTAAATGCATTTTTGTTGGTGAGAGGGGGGCTGAATGAGAAGATGAGCTTTCCGACAGCATGTCAGATTTCCATGGATGGAAGGAGAGAGAGAGCACAAGAAAAGTGGGGTGAGAAGTGGAAAACAGCCCAGAGAGGGAATATGACAATATATTGTAACTGCCTTTGGAAGCTTCAGTTCCTTATATAACTCAGTAAAGTAGAGGCTGGGAGCAACAGGTTAAGTCATGTTTTTAATAGAGTTTTAAAAGCTTTCCAGTTCATGTAGAGACTCACAAATCCTCTTTCTAATGCATTTGTTTTCTTGAAATGGCCCACTCTTTTTGTCTCAGAAAACCCATCTTCCACCTCTAATTGAAGAAAAAAAATGGTTAAGCATGCCCGGTCACTACTGTTTGAGTAAAAAAAAAAGACAAATCTATCTTTTTCCCTTGATAATGAAGCATAGCGTTTGGAACATCTCTGAATCTCATTATAAAATAAAAGACAGGAAACTTCAGAATGACTCTATCATTAACTGCTTGTGTGACTTTGGACAAATCATATTGAACTTTCTGTACCTCAGTTTCTTCATTTCTCAGGGAAGTCATTAAATTAGAGGCCCGCCAAGCTTCCTTTTATGTCTTTTATCCCCACGTAGTTCATAGGCCAGGGAGAGAACAGGCCATAGAGTCCAAATCTACCATAAATTCAGGATCAAAAGAACGGATAATTTAGGGACTAGAGTTATGAACTGTAAATGGAGTCCATGCGAAAACATCAAACTCAGTTCAGCTGTCCACTCATCTAAGCATTCAGTTTGCTTCTGTATAAAATTTGAAAGGGAAGTGGATCTTTTGGTCTGGAGGAGCTCTGATCCATTTTGGAATATTCACTAGGTGAACCATGCTCCAGCCAATTACTAACATGTTTTAAGTCTTCCTCCATCCCTGTCTGTAATGGTTTTAAGCTTTATTATTTGCTATCCCTTCACTGTTTAGAGACACAGGTAATCAATGAAAATGTGTATTTCAAGAATATGCATGTCCCCCCCGATCGTAGTTTATCAAAGTCACTTTGAATCATTTCAGTTGAATTTTCACTTCTTGTAAATCATCAATGTCTATAATCATACTACAGGGTCACAGGGGATCACCAAGAAAGGTATATTAAAGGGATGGCAGAGGAGTAAGTGCAATGCTTTGAGTCATTCCTGGATAAAGGAGAACAGAATTTGTTCTTGGGAAGCGGGTAAGGGTGGAAACATTCTCTTTCCTTTCCAATAGGCATACTGCTCACTGGCAAACCTGAAGAGCTGTACCAGTCAGGATGTTTACTCTTTCAAATGAGAGGAACTGCAGTTCAAAGCAGCATAAACATGAAAGGGAATGTAATTAGGAAGATCAAGGAGTGAATATGGATGGCTTCAGGCATGGCTAAATACCAGGGTTCAAAGAACAATGACACTAGAAATCACTCTTCCTCTCTCTTTTCTTTCTTCCTTCCTTCCTCCCTCTCCCCCTCCCTCCCTCCCTCCCTCCCTTCCTTCCTTCCTTCCCTCTTTCCTTCCTTCCTTCCTTTCTTTCCTTCTCTCTCTTTCTTTCTCTCTCTCTCTCTCTCTTACTCTCTCTCTCTCTCTCTCTCCGTTCTCCCCGCCCCACCTACCCACTCCCCCAACCATTAATTCTGTTTTCTTCTGGGGTACTCTTGCACTCAGGCCAGCTTACCTTGGAATTTTGGCCAACAGTTACATCAGACCTGTACGATCTATATTCTACCATAGTTCCAGCAAAAGCTCTGGCACTAGGATTGGCCTGGTTTTAGGCACTTTCATCCCTGAATGACTCTCATCACGATCATCCAAGTCTGGGTTACATGTCCATGACAGGAATCTGCAGTGGAATTTTCCCTCCCAAACAATGTTGCCTAATGTTAGAGCAGGGCTGCTTCTTCAGTGAATATAGGAATGCTGTTACCAGAAATAAGAGAGGGGGTCGGAGAAGTATGCATATGTCAGCTGCAATTGTTTCCCCCCAGAAAACAGAATTTGTGTGTTTGACTCACAGGAGTGTGAAGCAAAGCAATACATGATCGTAAATTAATCAATAGTTCACCTTCTGATCTTTTCTGACTCAAATTTATCTATTCTTCCTGTATTCGTGTCATTCTTCCAAATGTGACATCGATCCATTGATGTTGGATTCTTTCTCTTGAGAAGCCAAAGAAATTCCCTATTATACAGAGTTTCTTGTTCACTGATAAACACTAGAACAAAGGAATTTCTGAGTAGTCAAACTCAAAACATGCAATTCATCGCTTGGATTTTGTTCCCAGCTTTGAAGTGAAAATATAGCTCTTGTTTGAAACGGATATCTGCTCTCAATCCAAACAAACTATCAAATTTCCTGAAAAAGGCTGTATGTTGAAATGCTTCATTTCTGAGTGTCATAAGCATGGCTTATCCCCTTGTTGCTGATATGGGTGTATATTTTTCAAATGTATCTCCTGGGAACATTAAAATAAAACATTTCATTATCCATCTTCCTTTTATTTTTTTTTCCAAGTGATGTCTCTGCCAGATATGAAATGCATGTAATTCACTGTTGCTTTTAATTTGTCAGTACATTAATTTTAGTTGATAAAGAAGTTAACTGAATTTGCTGTCCCAGTTATCTTTGATAATTCAGGTTCATTTGGCTCTTGCTTTTAAAGACTGTTCTGTGTCTCCCCAAATCTCCTTGTGTTTATACAGCTTTTAAGTTGTCATTGACCCAAGAGAATATTCAAGGGTGATTATAGTTTTCAAGCTTGTTTGTATGCAATGGCCATGACCTTTTCTCAAAAGACACACAGCTGCTCTTAGCTGCACCTTGACCTCTAACAGACACTTATTACAAATCAATTTCATAGATTCTTCATAAAATAATATAGAGTGTCTCTGGTAGCAAGATGATGAGAGGACACCAAGTTCTTGTCCTTAGGAGGTTAGAAAGAACAACTGAATCATGAAGTTTGAAAGACTGTTGAGTGGTCTTACTTTTTCTCACTGGCTGTCCGTAAGAAGAACTACTGTGCCCTAAATTTCGGAGACAACTTCTTTAGTAGATGCCACATTGATATCTGGGCAGAGTGGAGCCAAGGCGTTCATTCTTTGGTTGAAATCTCAAAGTTGGCTATACGGAGTTAGGCATGTCCTTGGAAGAGATGCTCCACTGTCTCTGGTTGCTTAATTACACTCTAGTCAAATGGGGACCTCAAACCGCTTTGAGTATCCTGGGGAAAGGAAGGAGAGCTTAATTCCTTAAATGACTTAACCTAATCCCACAAGTGTATAATGGCCTTTGTGGTTTCATCTATAAATTTACCACTATGGAATGTGCACTTAGTAGGTGCCTAGTAAGTACTGATAAATCGAATTGAACTAAATCCGACCTGTTTTTCTTTTCCAACTCTATTATTTTTACTAAGTACATTTTTAGTTGTCATGAATACACACTCACACACACACACACACACACACACACACACCTGTCGGGTTTTTTTCTTTTAATAAATCTAGATTGTTTTTAGTAAGCATATTTCTTTTATTTATTTATTATTATTTTTATGTATTTATTTTTGGCTGCCTTGGGTCTTCGTTGCTGTGCAGTCTTTCTCTAGTTGTGGCGAGCCGGGGCTACTCTTCATTGTGGTGCGTGGGCTTCTCATTGCTGTGGCTCCTCTTGCTGCAGAGCTTGGGCTCTAGGCACACGGGCTTTAGTAGTTGTGGCACGTGGGCTCAGTAATTGTGGCTCACGGGCTCTAGAGCGCAGGCTCAGTAGTTGCGGCGCAAGGGCTTAGTTGCTCCTCGGCATGTGGGATCTTCCCGGACCAGGGCTTGAACACGTGTCTTCTGCATTGGCAGGCGGATTCTTAACCACTGCACCACCCGGGAAGCCCCATCTGTGGGTTTTTTATGTGCTCTGCCATTGTTCCGGAGCTTTTACTGTGTTGTTTAGTAAAAGCATCATTTTCAGACAAAATGTAGACTACCTAGAGGTAACTGGGCTTCAAAGTGTTTATGTACTAGGATATTAATTTCCATTTCAGAGTATTCCTTTTTACATAAGATGGATGTTCTGCTTTCAATTTATTAGCTGCATAAATGAGCTTATCTATTTCTAATTTTGACTTAATATAAAAAGCATAAAATTTTAGGTTTCATCCATCTAATTTTCATTTTGTGTAATTATTTCTGGTAAGCTGATTTTAGCTTATGCCATCTGTTCATCAGGTTCAGGCAGATAATATTAAAGGTATATATTGGCCAATATCTGAATATCCACATTCATAAGTCACGCCACATTTCTGAGAAATCCATAGTGGATTTTGAGGCTGCTCCCTGAGAGAAGACTGTTACCAGAGCTAAATACAGCAGTGAGAATTCCTCTGTCCGCTGTGCTGTCTCCAGTTGTGTTTGGAAGTGTATGGTTTCTTCTCACAGGCCTTTCTTACCTTAGGCCAAAATGTAAGCGTTACTTTAATAACTTCTTTTCTCCTTAGCCTTAGAGCCATCTTGGAAAGCTCTCTTTTCTCTTCTTTGCCCTATCAGTTCACTCTAAAGTGCTGGAGAAGCAGAACACCTCAGGTATGTTAGCAAGTGGGTCTGTTACAAGCATACCAATCACTTGAAAAAGTGTGGAATCCTATAGCACAGGCGAAAGTTTATGAGATTTAGATAATTCAAGCTCATTTGCCTCCGGCTTTTAAAGGCTGCTTTCTGCCTCCCCAAACTTTATGCACAATGGTTAAGTCCTTTTTGAAAGAGCCCATGCCTCACAGCAACTTTGAAAACCATAGACACACACACCCCCGCCAAAAAAAGAAAAGCCTTTTTTTCTTTCTTCTTTTGTCAAACAAATGAACAATCACTTTAGAGACTTTTTCCAGAGTTAGCGTAACGCCCCTCCTTAAGTCACAGCAAAATTTCCTACTTACCAAGAAACTTTCTGGCAAAATATTTGCTAAACATACCTATTGCAAACAATGCCAAGATTTTCAAATGTGATCATTGATGAAAAGAGGCACAGCTAAGACAGCCAATTTTTTTGTTCATGTGATGTATCATTTTGCTGATTGTTTTCGACTTGGTGATAGCATTACCTCTTCAGGCTGCACAGGTCAAAGTATTAGTCTTCTGCGGTGACCCTTTGCCGTCCCAAACTTTTAAATTATTGTAAAACAAATATTGTTAACTACGGTAAAAAAAAAAAAAAAGCAAGTAAGAAAATATTCTAATTTTCCTCCTTATTTCAGAGCAGTCAGCCTTTTAGTTATAATTATGAGCGATTTCAAAATGTCAAGCAAGTTAAAAGGATTTCTTTGCTATCTTTAAAAAGATAAAGCTGACATCATATACAAAAGGAGACATTGCAACAGAATTTTATTAGTAGTAAAAACACTAAGAATAATAACAAGGGGCAACATCTATATCATGCTTCATATTTGCCAGGTCCCTTCCTAAATGCTGTACGATATCCACACGTGTTATCTCCCAACAATGTTATGAAGAGAGTACTGTTTTTTGTTTTGTTTCGTCTTTTTATTTTTTTTAGAATTTTATTTATTTTTTTTATACAGCACGTTCTCATTAGTTACCTATTTTATACATATTAGTGTATACATGCCAATCCCAATCGCCCAATTCATCACACCACCACCACCACCCCCTGCCACTTTCCTCCCCTTGGGGTTCATACGTTTGTTCTCTACATTTGTGTCTCTATTTCTGCCCTGCAACCAGGTTCATCTGTGCTATTTTTCTAGGTTCCACATATATGTGTTAATATACGATATTTGTTTTTCTCTTTCTGACTTACTTCACTCTGTATGACAGTCTCTAGAACCATCCACGTCTCTACAAATGACCCAATTTCGTTCCTTTTTATGGCTGAGTAATATTCCATTGTATATATGTACCACATCTTCTGTATCCATTCGTCTGTCGATAAAACCATAATTCAAAAAGACACATGCACCCCAATGTTCATTGCACCACTATCTACAATAGCCGGGTCATGGAAGCAACCTAAAGGCCCATCGAGAGTACTGTTTTTATCCTCAATTTGAAGATGAGAAAAAGGAGTCAGAGAGGGTTTACATAATTGACCTAAAGTAGCGCACCGGGGGGTGAAAAGGTGGAGTCAGAATTCGAAGGCAGGCGATCTAGTTCCAGAATCTGTCCTCTTATCTGCTGTGAAGTGCTGTCTAAGCATTAAAAACAAGTACATTCAGGTTCAAGTCACATTTTCATTCATTCATTTATTCATTTTTTTTAATGTGGGATAATATGCATAACATCCAGGTGACAATCTTAACTATTCTTAAGTGTGCAGTTCAGTGGCATTAATACATCCACATGTTGTGCAACCGTGACCACCATCCACCTTCAGAACTCTTTTCATCTGTACCCACTGGGAAACTCTGTACTCGTTAAACAGTAACTCCCAATTCCCCTCTCCCCATAACCCCTGTCAATTATTGTTCTGCTTCTTGTTTCTATGATCTTGACTGATTTAGGTCCTTCATGTATTAGAATTATACAATATCTGTCCTTTTCTGTCTGGTTTATTTCACTTAGCATAATTTCCTCAAGGTTCATCTTATCGTAGCATATGTTAGATTCTCCTTCCTTGTAAAGTCTGAATAATATTCTATTGTATGTATATACCACATTTTGTTTATCTGTTCATCCTTTGATAGTTCCTTGGGTCGCTTCTACCTTTTGGCTATTATGCATAATGCTACTATGAACGTGAATGAACAAATATCAGTTTGAGACTCTGCTTTTGATTTGACCTGGTATATGCCCAAAAGTGGAGTTGCTGGATCATATGAAAATTTTATTTTTAATTTTGTGAGGAACCACCGTACTGTTTGTCGTAGTGGTTGCACCATTTTACAATCCCACCCACAGTGCATAAGGGTTCCAACTTATCTACATCCTTGTCAACACTTGTTATTTTCTGTTGTTGTTAATAGTAACCATCCTAACGGGTGTGAGGCAACAAACTTTCCTTTTTAATCAGTCGTGTAAACTGGTACACAGACATTGAGAACGTAGCCAGTGTCACTCAAAAGTAAATTTCCTAAGTATTTTCTTACTTCTTGTTTGTATCTATAGTTTACAAACTAGATGGGCCCCCAGATCACTCTGCATATCACTGTATATAAAGACAATCACAGTTATTCAAATGTTTTATATATATATATATATATATATATATATAAAACACTTGTTTTATATATAGATACATTAGAATTTATGTATTTAACTTTTGTGTCTCTCATGGAAAATAGGACAAACATATTTAAGCATATAGCTTCTCTCCCATTTCCAAAGTATGGAATTTTCATTTCAGAAGGAGCCATTATCTCATGTCAAAGTTGAGGAAACTGAAGTCCAGACAGGTGAAGTGATTGGTCCCAAGTTGCAAATCAAGTTCGAGCCTGATCCAGCCTAGAATCCTTTTCTCGAAGCTTTCTCCATCCAGTGCCCCACCCAACGTCTGTAAGATAATATCTATAATATCTTACTATGATATCTACAATCTATAGCATTACGCATTATATTGTAGATGTTACTAAGATACTTTCAGTTTAAGATCATTCCTATCTCCCATATGGAGTTCAGATGTGAGCCAGCTCCCACCAGTTTTCCAGTTATACTGTTTGCTGTAGGTATATTTGTTTTTAGATTGTGAATTGAGATGCATATTCAGCTTAAAAACTGTGAAAGGTTCTTTTAAAATTTCATTTGCACTCAAGATGCTGAGTGTGAAAGACATAAGTTCATCTCTAACTCTCCATAGTTCTTAGCATAAAGATGATGACCCTGACATGTCACTGATATTTTTAGAACTAATGGCAAAGTGTCTTTTTTTTTTTCCTTCTGCTGAATACACCACAGACAGCCACAGTTCATTGGGCTGAAGAGTTTCAGCTGTATAACTAAAAATAGATGGCTCTGTGAAACACTAACAAAGACAATCGATTTCCCTAAACCACCAAAAGAACATGTTTTAAAACAAATCTACTGCATTTCAGTTGTGCAAACTGTCTACTTTATTCGCCTCCTGGCTGGGCTTTTAGGGTACTCCTTTTGTTTTAATACCTTTGGTTTTCAAATCCATCACTTCAGGATTGTGTGATTTGTGCAACTCACACTGTTGAAAGAAACTTCAGTTGTTTATGCCCTTGCAATGAAATTGTAAACTGAGCTTTCGTTTCAACCCATAAATAAGCAACTAATAAGTTGGCATAATGCACCTTTTGGTAGGAAGAAAGCCTAGACTAAGTGTAGTGTTTTGTCACTGTCACCTGAACATCCCTCCAGGCTTGTAGCACTATTTGAAGCACTCTGTGCCCCTATTTTTTGTTTTTGTTGGGGAGGGCATACATTTTTCCAGTTCATATTCAGATATGTTGTTGTGTTTTTTAAAAACGATCAAGATTTATAGAAGTCCAGAAAGTCTTTTTTTTAATATTCTTTTTGGGGATGCTTGGAGTCCGTCCCTTCAGGGATACCATTGTGCTTTTCCCATATTTGGAAGAAAATAAAAGAAAGACATGGACTCTTTGCTTTACAGAAGCCACATTATCAGAAGCCTGCTTCCTTGAGGTCCATGTACTAGATGGCCTCAAGAGGCAGCCTGCTTCTTGGATGTTCTTCTAGCAATTAGAAGAACCCCCCTGCGCACCCCCCAACAAATGCGAAGATTCATAGGAATACTTACTGAAATCACTTTCATTGGGGAATGATGTCACATTGTGATGCCAGTGTGTTGGTTATTTTCCAGCAAACTCAGCCTTTCCTGGATATTTTATTTCATGTTTATAAGAGATATTATACTGCCCTGAACTCTGATTATTCAGCACCATATCTAATACGTAGGTGGGCACTCAATAAATATTTTAGAAAAATATTGGTACTTCTATTGCATGTGTCTTACTTATATCTCAAATACAATCTACAAAAATTAGCAGCCAGGGTTTTATGCCAGATAAATAAACATCTGTACAAAGCATAAGCAAATGTATCTCTACTATAAGGTATAAATTAATTTAACTTTCTGGTAATATGATTTGATTCTAATTTATGAATTGTATTTTGTTTATTTGTTTCACCTAGAAGTTAACATTCTTGGTAATTTCAGATACGTATTGCCTATTGATGATACAGCATTTTGCATTATGCTTGAGATGAATTTAAGTTTAACAGATTTGAGTGATTGATGGCCTGTGAAAAGCTTAATAGTTGTAAGTTAGAGATAGAAATAAGCTGCAGAGCCCAAAAGCAGTGAATCCTCAAGAGATAGATAGGACAGTCAAGTTTCATAGCCCCTTGACTGGTCAATTTCACACACGGAGATACACACACATGCACACATACATACACACATAGGCACCCCTTCCTTGGATTTTCTTCAGATTAATACGGTCCATAGGGTACTGAAGTAAATAATGAACGCAGTGAACTCCACAGTCCCCATAGAACCAAAAATTAAAATAAAAATAAGGCACTACTTTTTCATGGAAATCCAGAAAGGGGCAAGAGAAAAGGTAGGAGAACAAATCATATTTTCTAGTTTAATTTCTGCAGATCATGGGTCTTAATGCTCAAAACAATGAACGTATACTTCTCTCCTTCTCAGCATTACTGCTGTGACTGCAAACATAACCAGGCATGCATGCCTACTGATAATAACAACAGCCAGCATCCATTGATCATGTGCTGTGTACCAGGCACCTTGATAAGCCCTTCACGTGGGTATTTTTGTTTATGCATCGTACCAGTCACATAAGATGCGTCTCATTTTTATCCGTATTTTATACATAAGGAAAACACAGCTCAGAGAATAAGAGAAACGAGCCCAGTGTCATAAAGATGGCAAAGGACAGAATCAGAACTCCAACCAAAGTTATTATTTCACTCCGGACCACCCAGTGCTAACTGGCTAGTTGTCTCCCAGAGGACAGGGTTTACTCCAGGGCAACTGATTTGAACTCAAAGGCAAGTGAATGCCTTTTCAGTAAAATATGAATATTCTTGGATCTTAAAAAATATTTAATTTTATACACGATTTATTTGTTTCATTTCGACTTCTCAAGAGTGTTAGTTGTTTGGTTCCTTTCTCAAGGTCAAAGAGCTGTATTTCATAGAAGAAAACATTTAAATCATGAATCTAGAATGTTTACTTGGTGGTAAGGATGTAGGCCGGCACATGGAAGCCCACTGAAATTTCAGATAGGAAGGATGAAGATGGCTGAGCACAAAATCCCAGGGAGCTGCCCCAACTCACTGTTGGATAAATGGGGGTCAGAACTGCTGCAGGGGGAACTTAAGGACAGTTTTTTACCTTCACGGTATGTGATTTCATTGGGGATGCAGAGTATTTTTATCTCAAGAGACTGGCTTCTTATCAGGAAGGAGTGAAGAGTTTCAGCCATGAGGAAAAGCACACGTGATCTGGAGAAAAAGTGCCTTAGTGAGAGCATTGTTTTCTTTTTTCCCTCCCATTAAGAGAATACTGCAGAAACAGAAACAGACTCACAGACATAGAGAACAGACTTGTGGTTGCCAAGGAGGAGTGGGTGTCGGGGAGGGATGGATTGGGAGTTTGGAATTAGCAGATGCAAACCATTATATATAGAATGCATAAACAACAAGTTCCTACTGTATAGCACAGGGAACTATATTCAATATCCTGTGATAATCCATACTTTTTCCTATTTTTATTTTTGTATTTATATTATACTATATTTCATATTCATATTCAGTTATATATACATATAACTGAATCACTTTGCTGTACATCAAAAATTAACACAACATTGTAAATCAACTATACTTCAATAAAATTTTAAAAATAAAGAGAATACTGAAGGGTTAAGCAGGTAAACCCTAATGCCATCTACAACCTCATATTCCTGGAGAGCATATCTTTGACAAGTATGTATCCTCTTTCTATATATGAGTAATAAAGAAGTTAACATCTGTTGCAGTCTAATCATCTATCTGGATACAAAGTTTTTATAGCAGTTAGAAGGAAAAACAAGTAAAAATCTTCAGTGATGAATTGCCAATGTGAGCCTGTATCATGAATACCATATTAGGTATTTTTTTATGTTTCCCGTTATCCAGTATTATTGATAGAAGCCTTTGAATTGAACCCGTTTTCATTATAACATTAGGGTGAGGAGCCATAAATATGCTTACCTTAGTGTAGGAGACCAAATCATTTGTAAACCTGCTCTGCAAAAATTGAAGACAGACCCTGTCTTTTCACAACAGGCTTGACTGTATTAACTTATAGGAGACTATGGTCAATCACCCTTGTAGAAAAAAGATTGGATACTGTTTCAGCTTTCAAATCCCTTTTATTAGTATTAGCAAGAGACTCATTTCTTTCCAAGTAAATTCTCTGGAAAAAAAAAAACACATAACTATGCATTTACTGGAAATGTACTGAACTATTCACATTTAATTCAGAAAATCAGCATGCATAGTACCTATAGTTGAGTCTAACTTATGATCCATAACTCCCCCCCGCCGCCACAATGTGTCTCAGACTTGCCATGTCACATTGATATGGTTACCATGGTTAATTATTTAAAGATTTAATATTTTAAAACCCAGATCTCCCCAAATATTTCACGTCTCTCTAGTTTGGCCGGTCACACATTATTAGAGGTGCTTAAGTTGCAGGTGATGTCAAGTGCAATTTCTTTCTCTCTGGTATCAGTGGTAAGCATATTCAAGGTTAGGTGCAACTCATAGCTCTTTGGTTTGGTAAATGTTTACATGTTATTTAATGACTCTAATACGGCTCTTTTTATGATGTTGGGTTGCAGAAATAGTGTGAGAAGTTATTAAAGGTGAATGTATCTCGTTTTGTTCAATAAAAAAAATAATCAGCTCATATTTTCTCTTGAAGCATTTTTTGTCCTCTTGTTAGATGAGAAGAGATGGTGAAAGGGAGAAGCATGAACTGAGTTCTTACTCTGCTCTAAGCTTGTACTCCACAATCTGCATGGTTTTACTTGGACTTCACAATCACCCTGTGAAAGTGTTATTATTCTGATTGACAGATGAGGGTCAGCATGGGAAGGAACATGCCCAAGGTCACAGAGCTACTGAATGACAAAGCTGGGGTTTATCAGTATCTGCCTTAATCCAAAGTCCATGAATGTCCAGGGAGAATGACTAAATAAAGATTCTGATTCTTAATGATATTGATCTAAATGTGATCTTTCTTAAGAAAGAAAAGATCTAATGATGACCGATTTCACATCTAAACCCCCAGTCTGGCTATATTTTCTATCCTTTAGACTATAAGATTATTGACTGTCCTTGAAGAGGAGGTAAAGCTGAACTTACCAATATGGTTCCCTTTGCCTGGCTCTGAAAGGTCCCTAAAGGTAGTTTGACATTTCAGTGTTCAGAGACAGCTGAACTCTTCCTCCTACACTCCTAACTCCCCTTCAGCCGTCTTCCTGTGTGGCTGAAGAACACTACTTCCTACCTGCTGTCATCACAAGACAGCCCTACTGCTCCAAGTTCAGTTGGTTTTTGGAGAGACACAGCAAGAACTTTTCATCACACTCATATCTACCTAGTCTTACAGCTCCACATGTCTGATATCCATAACAGAAAAGAGTAAATTGAATTAATGGAGTCCCAAAACCTACATGTGTCTCAATACATACAATGTGACAAATTTCTTGTTGCTATTTTTTTGGCGGATTCTCATTGACTGTAATTATATTAGTCATTGACATCTTGCATTGTGATAACATCTTCCAAGGAATACATTTACAAATTATAGCTAAATATAGTTTTACTCTTCCTGTTAGGTAAAAACAAATAAATGGACATGGAAGTATTTTTTACAAACTTAAAAAATTTTTTTTTCATATTTATTTAATTTATTTCTTTATTTTTGTCACTGCGTCAGGTCTTAGTTGCAGCATGCGGGATCTTCGATGAGGCATACGGAATCTTTTTTGTTGCGGGGCTCGGGCTTCTCTCTAGTTGTGGCATGCAGATTTTCTCTCTCTAGTTGTGGTGCACAGGCTCCAGGGCGCATGGGCTCTGTAGTTGTGGCACGCGGGTTCCAGAGCGCGTGGGCTCTGTAGTTTGCGGCACGCGGACTCTCTCGTTGAGGCCCGTGAGCTCAGTAGTCGTGGCGCGCGTAAGCTTAGTTGCCCCACGGCATGTGGGATCCCAGCTCCCCGACCACGGGTCGAACCCATGTTCCCTGCACTGGAAGGAGGATTCTTTACCACTGGACCACCAGGGAAGTCCCTTTACAAATGTTTTGACTTCCAATTTTCCAAAAATATTGTTTTCAATGGAAAATGATTTTGTGAAAGCGTATCTTTAACTTTTTCTTTCAGGATCATGAAAATCACTTATTCATGTATGGGCCATGTTCTGACATATTTGTACAATGTCACTAATGGTTTTCTTCTTTGAGCGGCGTCTCCCCATCCCTTTCGATTGTGTGTGAAGAGGCCTCAGCTGAACAGGAATTTGTGGGAAGTGTTTTGGACTTAAGCCTTTTGCGATTGTATCCTTGTGTTATATGTGCCATCGAGGCAAGCATCACAGGATGAACCAGAGGGTGCTCAGCCAGTTTTGAAGAAATGAATCCTAACTTTGGATTAGCAGTTAGTACAGCACCTTGATCCTTAAATCACATGCTCACCAGAGTTAAAATAAAATTTAGAAAAAGAATGGAAGATAAGCTTTTCTTGCTCTCTTTTGAGGGGGGGAAATAGTGGCCTGTGCCTTTTCAGAGGAGTCTTCAAAGATACCTTTTAAAACATTGCACCTTCTACATAGAACCCCTCCTAAACATCATAGAAGCTGGAGAAAGTATTTATTCCCTTTCATAGTTGTTACAGCAAATATAAGGCTGGAATTATGAGGAAGATAAGAACTTATTTTATAGAGTACCATGGTACTGAATCAACTGAAATAAAATTTTATGTGTTAGGTTATTCTACTGGCCCTGCATAATTTATGTATGTGGTGGAAGTTTTCATACAATATAGCATTCAGGTTGATTAAATATTTGGCCAAATCTTATATTTATGGATAGTTTGAAGTAATGAAGTTAACTAGAAGCTTGATCAGAAATATAAACCCATACACTGGCATCTATTCTATTCACATTTCATTACAGGAATTTTTCTGGAAGGATGACCCACCATGAGTGCAAACGGGGCTTTTAGGAGTTCTTGAATTTTCAGAAATAAGAATATTCTACCTTGCAACACTAGAACGTCTGTGTGTGCTCTTCTCAGAAATTAGGCGTAAGATGAACTCTAAAATATTAGACATGGAGGAAAGGGAGAAAAATAAAACTTCATGTGTTCAGAAACTGTCCACCTTGTATTGAAAATCTGAATGAAATAATCAGACTCTCTGTAATCCATTGACATATATTTTTGATAGCTAGAATAGTTTGCCTATGACAGCATCCTTATTATTTTTTTCCATACTTCTTAGAAATAGGAAACCCAAAACCTACAGTGCTCAGAAAACTATCAGGCAAAGCTGGGTTTCATCCTATTCTTCTAAAATGTGTAGCAATTCTCTCTTTGTGGTGGAATCAAGCATCAAATATAGATATTTACTGTTCTAATACCGCTCTCTCACTTCGGCTACTTATAGAAACAGTACACTGAATCACTGGTCGTTGTATGCATTCCCACCATTTCTTCCTCGTATCAGTTTAGCAGTCTTACCATTTAATATGCACAGGAAGAGCAAGCAAATAGTCTTTTAAAATTGTGACACTTCCATGATAGAAAACACTTCTGTTAAACTCAGTTGAATAGTCTACTTTACCATATTGAAAAATTATGTCAATCGTAAACATCTCTGTCCTCCCAAATGATGCATAATTAAAATTCTTTAATTCTGACTTTCTGTTTTCCTGTATTAAAAATGAGAAGTGCCTTTAGATTTGCATAGAAACTTTAAACACTATCCTCCTCAAATTATTCCATCAGACACTCTACCAGGAGTGTTTAATCTTGACAATAGATAAAAAGTAAAAGTTTGTGTGTGTGTGTTTTTAATTTGAAGTTAGACCGATAGGAAGATCATCAAACCAGGGATTAGTCCTAGCACTGCATCAAAATGCATATTTTATGTCTGTGTAATTAGGTTTTAATAAACGTGTTTGATGGTTACTTAAAAAACATTTTTCAATGCAGAAATAGCATCGTATAAACTACAGTAAAAAGAGACTCTTGCAAGACTATTTGTTTTTTAATTACAGTCTGATGATGATAAGCATTTGTTATTTTCCCAAGTAAAGATTAATGTTATAAATCAATTTTCTAAATCTGAGGCTTAAATGCAATATGTTAGACACAACTCTGACTGTCTGTTATCATCAAGTCTGGCGTTTCTGGAATATTTGTCGTTGTGTGTAACCTTTTAATTGGGGCCACAGTTTTTAAAGTGCTTCCATGGTTTATGATGCTAGTGTTAGACTTAATGAGTCATTAGCCATTAACAAATTACTTCTGTGATTATTTTTCTGATTGCCAGTTAAGTTTTTATTTCATTCTTAGCCCTTTACATTTTTAGTTACAATCGATTTTTATTGACAATTGAAAACCTAAACTATTTTAGCGAAAATATGACATCAAGATTCTTTTAGCTGTGTATGTTTATTAAAATAAACTATACAGGATAGAAACTTGATATGGGCACAGTCACAACTGGAATCTTATGTTTGTTTTACCAAACAAGAGATTCCTTATTTCTATTTTGGAAAAACTGCAAATGAGTTTTGTTTCATCAGAATCTTATAAATTTACCATATTTTTAGTATTCATTATCTTCCTTTATACTTCTGTCTATACAAGTCACATTTTCCAAAAATGACTTATTTTAAATAAATGATCTTTACACGTTTAATAGTTAAAATTCTGTTATATCCACAATAAAATGTCGCAATGATCAGTGAGCCCCAGACAGTCTACCAGAAAAGATTACTTGTGTCAATCATTTGTGAATGGAAAGCTTTCTGCATGGACTGGAACCAAATGGGCATTAAAATTTTCTGCCATAATGAAGCTTTAATAAGCCAGTGATATAAGGTTTTGCAGTAATGGATGGTGACCAACACGGAAATCAAGTTAGCAGACCTTAAACACAGAAATTATATTTATCTATATTGACAAATATAATTGCTTATTTTATGTGGCTGCAGTGCAATTATAGATCAACATTGTTCTTCCAAATAGTCAGTAGAGCCTTTGAATTCCATTATGATTCTGATATTCCACGTTATGGTGCATTCAGAAATTAAGTGCAGTATTCACAGTGCTTGTTTTTGGCTTACAGGTGGGGTAGGGTAGTTCTTCTCCTCAAAAATCTATTTGCAGTTAATTTGGTTTGGTTTTTATTTTTGTGTTTCAACTTAGAGAGAAAGATTCTTTCCCAATTGCGGGACTAAAGGAACACAGTGTAATATTTTCTAGTTAATCTGATCAGAATATGGGTCTAAGAATGACGGTATGTTCCATGGAGGGGAAGTTAGAGGAGTTGCCTTTACTCAGTGCTCTGAAAAGAACCAGTCAGTGCCTTGGTATGCTATCACCAAGTATCACGTGACCTGTCATGGAGGCAGGGAAGCAACACAAGGTGATTATAGCCATTTACAATCAAGTAAAAGGGATTCTGCAGTAAAATTAAGAAACTACTAATTCTTTTAAAATTATTTATAGATGCCTAGCTAAGGAGGTCTATCTTCTAGAAAGGGGTTATCAGTTTGGTTGTGGAAATTTGATGAAAGAGCAACCATTGAATTGTCAAGGCATCTGTGTTCTTTTTCTGCTGTATCATTAGAAAGCTGAATGATTCTGAACAAGTGCTTTAGAATTGCTGGACTTTAATTTTTAGGGAAAGTGTTAAAAAATATATATGAATCTATAAGACCTTGGCTTCTCTAGAGAGGATTCCTTCACTCAGAAAGCATGTGGTCCATATTATAAAGATACTTCTACTTAATGGCATGGCCTGGTTTCCTAACTCTGCAAATTGGCAGTAGTTCTTCCTTGTTAACTTATACGGATCAAGTCAGACTGGGATATTTGTCAGTTAGACTTTTAAGTACAGTCATAGTTTGTTGTCCCTTTGGGTATGAGCTAGCATCCTCTCCCATTAAGTAGGGTTTTCCGAATGTCTGTAAAGAGGGAATGGATTTTTAGCTCTTTTCTAAAGAGGATAGATGATACATAGATACATAGATAGATAAGAGCATGGTGGTGGGAACAGAGAAGTGAATTACTATAGTAACAAAACTCTAAGAATGAAAGTAATACAAGGTGCATTACTATAAGAATTCTAGTTCAATCATCTACACTGATTGATGCAGCCGTCTCCAACAAAAAAAAATTTAGTTCTGAAGTATACAGAATATTAAATTTGATAAGGTAATTACAATTTTATGATTTCAAGATGGTTGCCACCTATTCGAAGTGTCAAATAATTACCATACACATTCAACAGAACCGCATGAATGCTTCCTGTGGCATTCCCACAGCTCTTGTTAGATACGCAGGTGTGTGGTGATAGACACATGACTGTGGTACCTATAACAGTGAAAAAGTCAAGAGAGATTTTATGTTAAAAATCTAGAGGAGGAAAAAAAATAATCTCCAATTCACAGCATTGCAGTACAGTGGAAAAAGAACTCAATTAAGTGTCAGGAGACAGTAGATTGAGTCCCAGCAGTGTGATACAAGGAAAATCACTTTCTTTCTCTGAGCCTCAGTTGCAGGGAATCTTTTCCTTGACATGCAACTCCATTCCTGGCACAGCAGGCTGGAGACCCCATTTGCTCATCGTCTTTTGCTCTTTAGACCTTGTGTGGTGTCTGGAAGTTGATGGTAATCAAGCCACAGAGTCGAGGTCTCCTATGCACTATTCTCCCTTTAAATGTTCAGAGTCAAGACTTCCTGCATTTTCTTTTTCACTGAAGATGTCCAGTGTAGAAATTCCAATTCCAGCTCTCTGTGGCCCTCAGCTGGGCATGTGGTTCTTTAGGGGAATAGTTGTAAAAGAGAAACTTAAAGGAAACATCTCAAAAGTTAAATCCCTGTAGGGTTTTCACCAAGTTAACTCCCCCTTTTATACCTTGGATTGGAAATATAGACTGTGTTCTAAGTGTAAAGTAAAACACTGTTCTGAAGCCTTCTTTTACAAGCCTGCTACTTTTCTTGCTGCAATTATTTAATCTTGTTTTGACAGTGGACAGAACACAGAATTTGTTGGACTTTTATTTCAAATTAGCAGCTGTCTGGAATAAAAAATTCTCATTACTCTCCATCATGCCTAAAATGGCCTGGTTTGCTTGACTAAGGATGTTATATTATTGGTTCAGGAACAGAAAGGGTCTTGCCTTGGTTGCTTTAGAGTGATGGTCAAAGAAGACGGTGGTGGTGATGGAGAGGTGACGGTTTCCTCCCTCTCTGTCATATCTGTAACGTTCCATTTATCTTTCTATAAAGGCTTTATCTGAAGAAAAATTAAAAGTTAAAAAAAACCTTCATGCTAAACAGGAAGTTTAATTGGTTCTGCTATTTTTGGAAACTAGAAGATAAATGCTACGTGTGAAGTTAATAAACCATAATTGGAATTTGCTTAAGAGCATTCTTTCATTCCACATGGAGCCGTCCACTGCAGGAAGCAATAGGACCTGCCTGGGATTCAGGAATATGTAAGCCCCTTTCCCAAGAACAGCCGTGACTTTCTCTGTGACCTTGAGGAATTTAATAACTTCTCTATGTCCCTGCTGGACAATAAACAAATTGGGGTGCGAATAGAAAAGCTAAAAACAAACACAGTAACAAAAAAACTGAATGCTTTTCAGTTCTTGCATGATAACACTATCATATGTGTGTTAACATTTACAAGTTTCCCACTTCTGTATAGTACTTTCTCCAAAAAAAAAAAAAGAAAGCTTAATATCTTTATGATTAATATTGAGCTGGGTACCTACGTAAACTTATTGTGAGTAGTAAGTGCCCTTTAGGTTTTGCATATTATATAGATGTGACTGTCCACCCTGCTGGAGCTATTTGCCAAATGTATATAAGCATTCTCATTGTGTTATTGTTAATGAGATAAATAGATGATAGATGTAATATATATCTATATCTGTATAGATATGTAGATATACAGTTGACCCTTGAACAATATAGGTTTGAACTGCACGGGGCCACTTATACGAGGATTTTTTTAAACATTTTTTTAATACTATAAATGTTTTTTTCCTCTTCCTTATGATTTTCTTAATAGCATTTTCTTTTCTCTAGTTTATTATTTAAGAATGCAGTATATAATACATATAACATACAAAATCTGTTAATCAACTGTTGAAGTTATCTAAGTAGGGCTTCTGGTCAGCAGTAGACTATTACTAGTTAAGGATTGGGGGATTCAAAATTCATAAGCAGATTTTAACCTCTATCCCCCATGTTACTCTAGGGTCAACTGTAATCTCTGGGATTAAGAGATTCACTCCCCTCCTAATATATTTATGTGGTAGCAGGCCCTGGGCCATAGCAAATACTTTATGAACAGCAGCATATGGAAACATAAAGAGCTTTGCAAAGCACCTGGGTTCCAATTCCAATTCTCATCTCACTAACTGTGCAAGTGTGAGCAGGTTCTCAAACTATTCGATTCTCAGATTCCCATCAGTAAAATTATTTTTTTCTTAACAGCATTCATAAAGGATTACAGATTTCATCTAGCTTGAATATAAAGTGATCTCAAGAAAAAAAGCTGTCCCATTAGCCAAATGATGAAATTTTAAAAATAAAAACATTTTTGGCCAAGTTATTTGTGAAAACTTTTACAGGTAGACGAAATAGTCGTGTACACTTATAGTCTTTATTTAGTTATACAAAATTTTAACTGTACTGTATATTTGTTCAAACTGTAATACAATATCCACGTGATAGTTTTAATTACACATTCATACTTAATATTAATGTCTTTGTTAACTAATGCAGGTTTTCAGAGCTCTCATCTTCACTTCATTCTGAGGGTTCTGGGATATAGCAATTCATTAATTCATGCATGTTATCAATTTTATTCCAAGCCACAAAAATCCATTACAACTCTTAGTTTTTTCATTCATTCCATAGACAAATGTTTATCTCCATAGGAAGCAGTTACTACCTGTTTTTTAAGAGAGATGCATAAAATATTTATCAACATGCTTATTTGCAGGCTGTAGAAATCCTGGAAAAATGATAAAATCTACATTATTTTTAAAGTTTCTCTCCCTTTTTTCAGTGATTACAGTGTAGTCAGTGGACCTCCAAAAGTTTGCAAACATAGCACCGTTTGAGATGCTAATGTATCTTCCGCAAGCATAGTATGTTGTGAAAGTAATGTACTTGATAGGACATACCATAAAATTATAAACACAAATATATGCAATACCTGCTTTCGAAGAGATATCTCTTTTGGTGGGCACTTATCTTAAACTTAGGTTTATATGGAAATATGTTTGATGCAAGTAAGATGACATAGTTAAGATTACTAAATAATATGTAGACTGCTAAAGAATCAGATACCTAGAATGTACCTGGAATAGCATTTCTCCAAATTTTAGTTGCAAGATCCCTTTACACCCTTAAAAATATTGACCCAAAGAAATTTTGTGTATGTGTATTAAAATTACATCTATCAATATTTACTATATTAAAAATTAAAACTGAGAAATATTTAACATTTATTAATTTAAAAATAGCTGTAATAAACTCATCACATGTTAACATAAAGAACATGCTTTATGAAAAATAAGTATATTTCAAAAAATTTAGTAGAAGAATGACATTATTTTGTTCTTTCTAAATATCTTCAATCCTGACTTAGTACAGCTGGGCTCATTGCTTGAAACATATGAAGAAAATCTGGCCTCATGCAGATATTTAGATAGAAAATGAAAACTTTATTAGCCTTTTCAGTTAATTATGGATAATCTTATTTGACTTTATTCAAAAACTCAACAAGTGGTAGTTTCTTAAATATTATTTACAGTGTGGGATCTTTTTGAAATCATATTAATAATTTTTTTACTCTATTAAATTAAAATCCATTGACTTTCTTGAGCTTGGAATGGATCTTTTTTCTTATGCAGTAACTTGTAACACCATGCCTTGGTCATTCAGAAAATATTGGTTCACTGAGATATGCAGATCATCCACATATTGAAACATTTCATTATAAAATGTCAAAAAATCACATTTGTAAATATCACCATGAATCTCATCAGAAAAGTCTTGAAGTATTGGAAAGCTGAGTATTGAAATGCTCATGGTGTGGATTCATGTTTTGCACAAATTAATTTTTGCTTGAAATCTTGCATTTTATCATTGGCAGCAAATACTACTACAGTTGCTTTCCTTCAAGTGACTAAGTCACTTCATGCATTTTTCAGAGAGAATCTGTTAAATACTGAAATCTGAATAGCCATAAGTTGTTTTTCAGTAGTTATTTTAAGTAAAAACAATGTCCCATAGGAAAAAAAAATAGTTCACCCATAACTCAAACAATCACATAAATACTTTTCCTCAGTCCAACTATTGGATATTTGTTTGCAACAGAAAATGCTTCATGTATATTTACCATCGCATCACATAGAATATTTTTTAAAGGTACTCAAAGGTCAATATGTAATAAAATCAGTAATTTTTACTGCTTCATCAAGGGCATTCTTGAGTGAAACTATCATTTTTTTCCCTGCAAGTAAATGATGATGAAAAACACAATGACTGCTAGCATCATTTGGTGCCACTGCCTTGATTTATGCTAAGATACCACCAGTTTTAGCCTCCATTGCTGTTGCACCATCTGTGAAAAAGAAAATAATGTGTAAACATTATTATGAAAATAGTTTTGAACTTGGAGACCTTCAGGGGTCTCAGACTACACTTGAAAAACCACTGACAGAAGAAATTAAATGGTATTTATTTGTAATAATATTGATAGCTGACATCTTTTGTTTACATGTGGTTTCATATTACTGCATTGTTCAGTGTTGATATCCACAGAGTAATTTTGATTATTTAGTCATCTCCTTATTACCATTGTGTATTCCTGTTCATTCACCAATTTTTCTCAAGGTGGTATCTATACTGGGCCTTCACGTCAAAAATGTTCATTTTGTGAGGCTCTGTTAGGCTTATTGGTAAGATATTTTTATAAATACCATCTTGCCCAACCCCCACCCCCCAAAAGATAGGTTAGACATATAGATGGCTAAGAAGGAAGGAAGGAAGAGAGGCAGTAAGGAGGAAAAGTGGGGAGGAAGGAACCAAGGCAGTAATGAAGAAACCAATGAAGGGAAGACATGCAAGAAATAAAGAACTGAGATGCACACTTAAATGCTTTTCGTCTGGGTTGACACTGAAGTTTGGTCAGGGAAGGTCTTTGAAATCACTCTTTGTTCAATTCAGTAGCTACTCTTAATCATTTTGCCGAATTAAACCTAAGTGTCATGTGTAATCCCGTTAAATCTATTATTGTGTGCCCCCCAAATAAGAAAACCAATATGAAGTTGTGATATAAGGTTCTGGTGTGTTTTGGGAAGAACAAAACAAACAAGTATCAATGACCATGTTTTTAAAAATTCAGACTCATACTTTGGGGGAAGAACACTCTAAATGAAAACATAGCTTGTAAGAGCTGCTTCTGCTTCTTCGTCTTCTTTTGCATTTGTTTTTACATAGAAGAATGTTGCTGTGGTTAAACTCATTGTACTAACAACTGCCAATGTGTGCCTGTGACTGAACTCTAGGAGAAGGCTCTGCCAGGAAACTGTCTCCTAATGATATGATCTGCATATTTTAATGAGGCCAAAAATGTAGGTAACTGTATAGACTCTGTACTCTGCTCATTCTGGGGTTTTCAACATCCTTGTAGATTGCACATTGTTTCCATTTATTAACATATGATAACTGGAAATGGGTTTCATATCACCATCCATCAGCCCTATATGGCTTGACATTTTCAGAGTTCAGATGAAATACTAATAACCTGTCTGTGCTTACTCTATTTTGTGCTTATTCTAATGATGTCCATTCAATCAATGAGAGGATAGCATGGCCACTACATTTAATAGCACAGAAGCAACTTGTATCTATTTACAAAAAGTAAAGCTATTCAAGGTATTAGGAGTAAACCTTTTTAAAAATGTTTACCTTCCTGTCACTTTTATGGTATGAGTTCTCGATTTTGTGTTTTGTTTCACTCCAACCTCAAATCCCTCACTCTCTTTCTCTCAGCCCTACCACCAGTGTTCATTGAGCACCTGTTATGAGCCAGGTGCTGTGTAATCACTTTGTATTCATTATTTTATTTAATCTCTACAATATTACAAAATAAGCATGATTACTTATAACTACTTGTGTGTGTGTGTGTGTGTGTGTGTGTGTTTACACAGGTACACTTGTATATGTGTTGTGTATAATAGGGTGTACATATGCTGGTACATGTGTGTATTTGTGTATATCAAATATGCATGCAATTGACATGATGTGTATGTTGCTAAGTCTAGTGTGGGAGATATAAGTGGAGACAAACTTCATGATATTGAGTAAGCTGTCCAAGGGCACACAGCTTCTAAGTTAGGCCTTGGATCAAACCCAGGTTTATCTAAACCTCTGGGTTTATCATGGCTTTTCTCTTAGAATATTTGGAAATAAGACCTTTTGCTGTGTTTTATTCCACTCAACCCCCAAATTAATTAAGTCATGTACAAAACAGGAAGAAATTTCTTCATATTTTATTTCTCTGAACACAATTAAATATAAAAGTATAATGTTTGGGGTTCTTCTACCCTAAACTAATAACAAAATTTCATGAGGAACAATCTTGAGTCGATTAAGCCTCTGACTAAGAGTCGAAGAACTGGACTCATTTCCTTCCAGATAATTTTGATGAAAATGGTTAGTAGGTCACTTTTTAGAAGCAGCATCAAAGATATGGTCAAAACAGGTAAATTTCCATCATGAATAAATAATTTATGATTAAAAATATTATCACCCAGACAAAACATCTGAAAAGAAACAGATTACAGTATCCTAAAGGCAAAATTGACTCTACCTGAACATAAATTTTTTGTTTTCATTTTTTAATGTTTTCTTGGCACTTTGGATTTATTGGTATCACGACATTTATTACTCTGCCTGTGGCAGCCAATTTATCTGCATTTCCTAAGTATATTGTGGATTTTTTTTTGAGGCTACCACTGCAGTTGATTTTTTATTATATATAGAATCCTTTGCCATAATTAGATCTCTAGGAAGTTTGTTGAAATGAATAAATTAAAAGACTTTTAACAACTCAAAAGAAAAAATGGAATCATGTGCCTAGGGAGTAGTCCATTTGAACACATTTTTACTGAGATGTAATTGACATGTAACATTATATTGCTTTCAGGTGTACAACATAATGCTTCGATATTTATATACATTGCAAAATGATCACCACAATAAGTCTAGTTAACATCCATCACCATACAGTTACAGGATTTTTTTCTTGTGATGGGAATGTTTAACATCTTCTCTCTTACCAACTTTTAAATATGCAATACAGTAGTAACTATAGTCACCATGCTGTACATTATATCCCCATGACATTTATAACTGGAGGTTTGGACCTTTTGATACCCTTCACCCATTTTGCCCACCCCATGCTCCCTGCCTCTGGCAACCAATAATCTGATCTATGAGCTAGGGCTTTGTTTGTTTTTTCTTTTTTTTTTAAGATTCCACATATAAGTGAGATTAAACTTTATTTGTCTTTCTCTCTGACTTATTTCACTTAGCGTGATGCCCTCAAGTTCCATCCATGTTGTCAGAAATTACAAGATTTTATTCTTTCTTTATGGCTGAATAATATTCCTTCGTATACACACACCACATTTTCTTTATCCGTTCATCCATCAATTTTAATACATTTTAACGCATGTATGGTTGGCCAGGTGATTTAAAATACAGATTTACGGACATATTGCAGAAATTCTGAATCAGATCTGGGATAGGTCCAGGAATCTGAATTTTTTTCAGAAGTACTGCGGGCATTTCAGACCACACTTCAAGGAATGTAGTTACGGTAAAGAATTTAAGAAGTGATTGACAAAGTCCTGATTTGTGACTGACTCGCAAATTTCCTTTCTCTGCTTTGCACATTTAAATCCCTGTTCCTAATAGATAAGCTTCATATGGAACACTTAATCCAGTAGTCACTTGTACCTTCTTTTCCATCCCAGCTTGAGGCTTTCCCTGGTTACCTCCCTTACCTGATCGCTCACTTTGCCTTTCTCTCCATCAATGAGTGTAAAACATTCCCATGATATGAGTTATACAAGTAGCTGCCTGGAATAAGCATTGATTACTTCTTATGGTATTTTTATGAGAATGTACACCTTTTTACTAGATATGAAATTACTTTGCTGAAAAAAATTATATCTCATAAAGAGGTGAGTGGAAGAGGCAGACTATGTATGTAAATTATTAAAGAGGAAAATCTAGAAATGTCATGCATTGTAAATGGAAACCATACAATGTTTGCCTGAAACAACTTCTAAAACTCTAATTCTCCAAATTTAGTCCTGTTAGAAACGCCTTGAACTCAGGAATCTGCATGTTAACAAGGAACCTAGATGATCCTGATGTATAGAGATGTTTCACGAGGAACTTTGCACTAAAGATATGGTGGAAGCAGATGGCTAATGTGTTTCAACACGCTTTTCATCTTTAAGCCTCATCAAGTATTTTCCTGCTCAAAACTCTGACTAACCCTTCCACATATCGTTTGTGTTCTGCTAAGGCCTCAGGTAGCCAGTAAGGGAAGAAATAACATATGAACATATGAAGATAGGGGTATAGAACTTTAATAGTTGGCAGCTTTATTTTTAACATTCTAAATATTTACTGTTATTTCTTAAAAGGTTAAGATAATGGATCTGTTTAGCATAATTCCTGACAATCTAGAATTCCCATAAAAAGTATCCAGAGGTCTGGA
Source organism: Neophocaena asiaeorientalis asiaeorientalis (assembly GCF_003031525.2). Taxonomy (NCBI): domain Eukaryota; kingdom Metazoa; phylum Chordata; class Mammalia; order Artiodactyla; family Phocoenidae; genus Neophocaena; species Neophocaena asiaeorientalis. The sequence continues at coordinate 7,432,934 of NW_020173979.1, read as the reverse complement.
GGATGTAACGTTGAGTTTAGCTCTCAAAACCTTGATATTCTTTCTGATGCTGTAATCATTTCCTTCAGATTGTCTCTCAAATGGTTTTCACTGTTTGGTTGTGTGGTTTCTTTACCCACAGAATTAATTCATAGATATACTAGAGACATCATTTTACTTAGAGGTATTTTCGTTTTTTTTGGAAGGATATATTAATGTATTCAGTGCTCTCAGAGATGGTTACCGGATGAAGTTTACAAGAGAGGCTTGCCTACTTCTCAAGTAGGGATCAGCAAACTTCAACCCACAGACCCAATATAACCTGCTGCCTGTGAGTGCCAGGTCCATTAGCTACAAATAGATGTATCTTTTCTTTCTTAAACATTTTATTTTGAAAAAAAATCGTTTTTTACATTTGTGATTGTTTCGAATTCAAAGGCAGAATATTTTGTAACACCTGAAAATTATTTGAAATCCAAATGCTAGCGTCCTATAAATAGAGCGTTATTGGCACACAGCTACACTCATTTGTGTATGTATGTGGTTGCCTTCATACCACAGAAGACACTGTTCTGTAGTTACAGCAGAAGCCATATGTGTCGCTCACTGCTGGGCGCACTATAAACCGCAGTTGAAGCAGTCACAACTCGACGGCATTTCAAGAGCCCCATGTGTCACCCATCCGTGTGAAAAACCACTTTCAAAGATAAAATATGAAAAATCTCATTATAGATCAGTATTAACAGATGAGCATTTGCAGTAAATTTTGGTGATGGGGAATGCTCACTTTGAATCCCAGTTAAGCAAAATGTGAGCACACACATGAAAAGGATTTCAGCCTTTTCATTCGTTTTGCAAAAAGGAATACTCCATTATTAGGATTATATTTTGAATTTTGTCCAAAAATGGGCGGACATGTGTTTTCTTTCTTGTTAGGTATCTACATAATATCCTCAATTTTGCTGGGTGGTCGGCAAGTCTGAAATATGTACTGTTTGGTTCTATACAGAAAAGGTTCCCTGATCCCTGTTGTTAAATACTGAATGCACAAAAACCGAGGTGCTTAGTTTGGTTATGGAAAATGTCTCGTTGCGATAGAATTATCTTTCAAAAATATGGTTTTCCCTGATTATATAAGTAATACACGTTACCAATACAAAATTTGAAAAGAGGCTACAAGGTGTAAGTGAAACTCCACCCCCTTAATCTTTACCACCTGGATATGAATACATCCTGCCAACATATCAATATATTTCCCTCTAGATCTTTTTTCAAATACTTTCATATATTTGAAAACTTACCATAAAAACAATACTCAATATTACTTAAAACTTTATAAGTAGTTTCCCATACCATTTGCAAATCTTTGTAAATGTTATTTTTATGATTTAATATTATTCATTCATTCGGATGTGCCATAATCTGAGTTCTCCTTTAGTAAGATCATTAAGATATTTGGTTTTAACTTTCTTCCCTTTTTAATAATTTTATGGTGAATAATTTAGTTGCTCAAATTGCAGATTATTTGATAATCAGAGATCTTCTTTTATTGGAATATAGTTGATTTACACTATGGTGTTAGTTTCAAGAGTACTGCATAGTGATTCAGTTATTTTTTTCTGATTATATTCCATTATAGGTTATTACAAGATGTTGAATATAATTACCTGTGCAATGCAGTAAACGCTCGTTGCTTATCTATTTTATGTATAGTAGTTTGTATCTGTTAACCCCATACTCTTAACTCGTCCCTACTACCCTCCCTCTCATCTTTGGTAACGCTTAAGTTTGGTTTCTGTGTCTGTGAGTCTGTTTCTGTTTCACATATAGATTCATTTTTATTATTTTTTAGATTCCAGATATAAATGATATACAGTATTTGTCTTTCTCTGACTTATTTCACTAAGGTCCATCTCTAGGTCCATCCATGTTGCTGCAAATGGCAATATTTCATTCTTTTGTATGGCTGAGTAATATTCCATTGTATATATACAATACCACATGTTCTTAAGACAGTCATCTGTTGATGGGCCCTTGGGTTGTTTCCATGCCTTGGCTCTTATAAATAGTGCTGCTATGAAAATTGGGGTGCATGTATCTTTTCAAATTAGAGTTTTCATTTTTTTTCTAGGTATATACCCAGGAGTAGGATAGGTTAGCTCAGTGTTTATTTTTTTAAGGAACCTCCATACTGTTTCCCATAGTGGCTGCACCAATTTACATTCCCACCAACCGTGTAGGAGGGTTCCCTTTTCTCCACACCCTCTCCAGCATTTATTGTTTGTAGACATTTGGATGATGGCCATGCTGACCAGTGTGAGGTGGTACCTCATTGTGGTCTTGCTTTTGCATTTTTCTAATAATTAGTGATGTTGAGCATCTTTTCAGGTGCCCATTGGCCATTTGTATATCTTCTTTGGAGAAAATGTCTATTTCCAGAATATTTTTAGATGATATACTGCCTTCATTTATTTAATATAAAATTTATTTGAAGGATTTGGATAGCACACCTTAATTTTTATAAACACGCCCTATGGGCAAGTCAAGCTACCCATTAGTTGCTTGATAAAACAAAGGTTGCTTGATCCTATTAAAGCCTAGTAGTCAAATGATAGTTAAGATAAAGGCTCTAGAGCAAGCCAGGGGCCTTTAAATCCCAACTGGGTGACCTAAGTAAAGTAATTAAGCTCTGGAAATTGGAAATAACAGTGGAATTTATCTCATAGGGTAACTGTTTTCCCAGTTAAAGTAAAGGAGGTAGTATACATAAAGTGCTTAGATCAGTGTGTGGCAATCAGTAGGAGCTCAATATGCTAGCTGCGATATAATAAAATAGAAATATTCAGCCCTTTTCTCTCACTTAAATTGAGAAATACACACCTGACTTTTGAAAGGAAATCTTTCTTCTACTACATTAAATTCAGCTTCTTCCCCTCTTCGCACTGTCAAACTTTCAAAAGCTGCAGAAATGCCATTAATGATATTTATGTTGGTGAGCCAGTCACTTAATCTCTGTTGAATTCTCCTTTGCCTCACCTTTATGGATTGTTGAGAGGATTAAATTAGATAATACATGTAAAACACTTAGCCCAGCCCCTGTATGGAGTTAGCCCACCTGTACCGTGTCACATATGCCAATAATAACAAACATTTAAAGTCTATAATCAGACAAAAGATGCCTTCTTGCCCCAGTGGCCTTCCAGAAAGTTCCCTAATCCCCCTTGGTAGAGAGTAGAATCACAGAATTTTATTGGAGCAGTGATAGCCTCAGCTGCACAATCAGATGAGTGGGCTCTGCAGACAAGCTGATTTAATTAGGTGTGTGTGTTTGTGTGTGTGTGTGTGTGTGTGCACACGCACGTGCTTTTTAAGGACGTAAAAAATGAATATAAATGGGTCAAATGGAAGACTTAAATTTCAGGCCCACAGCTGTTCCATGGCTCCTTTTGGCTTCTGATGTCAAGTTCCTCCTAATAAAATATTAAATGTTAACAAAAGAAATGTTAAAACCACTATTAGTTTTTGGTCAGGTTCCTTTTATACTTCTGTTTAATTCAAACAAGCTTGTGGGCACATTTCTTTTTCTCCTGCTCAACTTGAAATGGTTACAAACAAATAACCTCTCTCAAAATCTTTAATCTCTCTGAAATTTATTCTCCAGGAATATTAGCTCACCTTATTTTTTTAAGCAAAAAATAAAGTTCATTATAATTTGTTAATCTAACTCTGCTGCCAAGTTGGCTGTTTTATTTAACAATAAATTGAATACAAAAGCTCCCGAAGGCAGGAAGATAGAGTACCAAGCTCTGAAAGTTTGGCACTTTAATTGACATTTCATAGTAGCCTCAAGCGGAAATTAATTTCAACGCTGGTTATGTACACATACTTTTGTTGTTGTATAGGTTAGTGCATGTGTACATACATATACATATATCTGTCTTGAGGTTTACACTACAAGTAAATTAAGTGTGATTTTGTTTGTTTTATATATAATCTTGCCTGGATCATACAAAATTTCATGTTAGACTTGTGAAAGAAAAGTTGCTCTTTTGTGATTTTTTCAGAATGTGTCTTTGGAAAGCTGTGTATTTTTAAGTTGGGTGAACACCACTAGAAAAGAAAAAAAAGTTTTACATCCTGTTATGGTTTGAATTGTGTCCCCTAAAATTCATAGGTTAAAAGTCCTAACCCTCCTTACCTCAGAATGTGACCTCATTTGGAGATAGCCTCCTTAAAAAGTAATCAAGTTAAAATAAGGTCGTTTGGGTGGGACTGAATCCAAAACGACTAGTGTCCTTATAAAAAGGAGAAAATTGAATACAGAGGTATGCTAGAGGAAAGATGATGTGAAAAGATTCAGGGAGAAGATGACCATCTGTAAGCCAATGAGAGAGGCCTGGAACAGATCCTTCCCTAGGCCCTCAGAATGAATGAACCCTATTAGCATCTTGATCTTGGACTTCTAGCCTCCAGAACCATTAGACAATAAATTTCCATGGTTAATCTCCAGTACTCTGTTATAACAGCCCAGCAGACTAGTACACATTCCCTTAAAGGCAGTATAATATCTTATAACAATAATCTACATTAAAACAGACTAAAGAAAGTAGGACAAAAGAGAGAGTTTGATTATTCATATGTATTGAGGGACATTTGTTAAAAAAAAAAAAAATCCAACATGTATGAGATTAGTCTTGAATCAATTCATGACACAGAGGCCCCACTCAAGAGTCCCAGTCCATCATTAACATCCATCAGAAAGTCTCATGCCTCACAAACTTCTTAACATGGGAGATAGGATAGATAACTATGTATACATTAAATGGACCAACTTTTAAGAGAAAGATAAACATCTCTCAAACATGCTGAATTACACTGCATACATTCCATTGCAGACATTCTAGTAAAAAGCAAAAATCTATCACCAGTATTCTACGTGAGTACAGTGATATTCTGGAGCCTGGAATTCGTAATTTTACTTTAGGCAGTTTAGGTCTCTTTACAGTTTCTCCCCCAGGGTTGAGGTCTTCATCCACCTGGTGGCCCTGTTAGGGAGTCAGCTAAAGGATTATGAGGCTTTATAAGTCCTAATGTTGTTGGGACTGGTAATTCATGAGCAGTAGATACAGAAGCCAGGGAAAAGCTCAGAGCACCAGGAGAACTAAAGACAGGAAGGCAAGAGTCTCTATGGGCCTTCAGATTAATCTTCCCAGGAAGGAGCGGAGACACTAATGCTTAATGAACATAAAAACAGACTACAAAAAGCGGGAATGAAAAAAACCACATTATAGCTTTTACTTATTTTGTTGGACTTTTATTTCCAAATCACACAATTGTCTGAGATGATTTAATGCACAATTACATTAAAAAAAATGAAATTAACATGTTTGTAAAAACATAAAAGCAACTGCTAAATAAAGCCATAACATCTTTCTCTGCGCTCCCAAGATAATGAAGCGTATTTTTCATCTCTAACTGTGTTTCTGTATCATGAGGATGGAATTTGGGGCAGGAGGAGGGCATGGAAATAGACTTTCGTTACTAAGAGGCTGTCTTGCAGCTCCCTGGGAAGTGGCTTTTGCCACTTCCAAAGTGCAGTTGCTGAAGAACAGAGCAGTAAGGCCTGTAAAGAACGGTGTCACTATGACACCAAAGACCTCAATGCTGGAACAAGTTACAGGAGCAAGAGCAGAGCAAATGGAGGGTGGCAGAGGGTACGTATTTTGTATCTTGGTACCTACTGGGCTGCAAAATTCTGTCTATTGATTCAAGATGCTGCTTTCCTTTTGATGTAGGTATAGCCACCTTAATAATGATATATACCTGTGTACCTATCCATATACACAGGTATATGAAGCCTGATAGAGGCCTCGTCCTCCATGTATGTACACACAGCAATGTTATATACAACACACATTTGTAAACACACAATCATACTAAAACTGTCTCCAGTGTCTAATTGAAATGCGTCCCCCCTTATTGATCCGTAAAGTATCCTTAAAATTTCTGAGAAAAAAATAAAATCATGTCTTCTTTCAGAATGATTTTTATGGCAAATGTGGTATAGTGTAGTGATAAATGAAAAGTAATGATTCTACTCAAAGGTTGAGTAACATAAACATATAAGAGTATCTACCATATTCCAGAGTGGCGCTTGCATTGGGGATAGAAATAAACTCATAGTATTTTGCTCCTGCCCTCCGAGAGCGCACAGTCTGTCTGATAGTTTTATTTTTGTTCCATGCCTTATCTAACACAAGTTGCTAGTGCATGGATATATGTCCAGAGAATACATCACTAAAGGGAAGAATATAATTTGATGCTTTTCTCCCTCTGTCTCTCAACTACTGGATGGGATTTGGTTGAGGACCCTGTATAAGTTGGAAGTGACAACCCCATCCCCTGTATGCTTTGCCCAGGCAAGATGAGCCTTATCAAAGGACCAAATCTGTGCCTGGTGTACTCCTTTTTATATTATGCAAGATTTAAAATGCAGTGGGAGCAAAAAAAATCACAAGAGCAATTATACTTCACATCTATGAATAAATTAATGAAAAGTTTTATGTAAAAGTTCAGAAAAAATATACATATATACGTATGAAAATATCAAGAGATTGTTATGGTATCTTAATGGGGAAGCAGAACAACTTACAAGTTAGATTGGACTTCTGATAGGATGACCTGAAGACATCTCGTCTTACACAGTGCTATAGTGGAGGTTTGTGGAGATTTTTTTTGTTTTTTGAGTATTCAGGCCATGATCTAGTCTAATTCCAGTTATCTTTGGTTTGGGGCCTAGATATTAGCGTCACTTTAAAAAGTTAGCTGTAAAAATCTTAGTTATTCAGGCTAATATCTGAATTTGCACAAACATGTGGGGTATTATCTGTGAGAAAAGAAAGCACCAGAGGAAACCAAAGGCCTTCAAGCTAAACCAGAACTAGACAGACTTGTGTGTATCTATGTGTGTGAATGTGTGTGCACGTGTGTTTGTAGGTGTGAGTGCATGTGATTGCGTGTATTTGTATATGTTTGTATACACGTTTGTGTATTTATACGCATGTATGGATGTTTGTGTGAGTCATATGTATGCGTGTGATTGTGCGTGTTTATGCATGTGTTTTGTATGCCTGTGTGTGTGGTATGCATGTATGATTGTGAGCTCTGTGTCTGTGACTGTGGTTCGATGCCTTTTCAACTCCCATGAAGTTTTTTTTTCTTCATGTATTCTTCTGATTAACTGTCTTAGTCCATTCAAGCTGCTCTAACAAAATGCCACAGACTGGGTAGCTTATGAACAACAGAAATTTCCTGCACACAGTTCTGTGAGCTCTAAGTCTGAGATCAAACATGGGCCCTCTTCTAGTTGCAGACTTCTCACTGTATCCTCACATGGTGGAAGGGGCTGTGGATTGCTTTGGAGCCTCTTTTGTAGGAACTAATCCCATTTAAGAGGGTTCCACCCTCATAGCTTTAACACCTCCCAAGGACCCCACTTACTAATACCATCTCCTTTGAGGGTTAGGATGTCACCATATGAATTTTGGGGAGACAAAAACATTCAGATCATAGCATTAACTCAAGGAATTTCTGCTTTCACAAACATCTTCTGTTACATCCTTTGCCTAGTTAAGTACCAAATAAAGAACTATATTAAATATAAAATGGCAGATAAAAGTATAGGATGGTTCCTTAGCTGTGTTACTCTTGAAAATTTCAGGTGGGATACCTCACGTAAGTCTGGGTTACTTATTTTGTGTTCAGCTGTTTTCCTCCACATCTCTTGCAACAATATATAATGCAAAATCTAAAGAAATGCTTGATGCTTTCTTAACATAGAATTTTCTGGTCCTAAAATTTGTAATCTGTAAAATTATTGTGAAAATATTTTGAAATATTTGAGAAGATGAAGATTGCATGAAACCCCACAGAATTCACAGATACTATTTGAATAGATAAACAGAACTGCACACACCAACCTGAACTGAGTATTAGGTCACGTCCCTTCTTCCTGCTCCAGGAACTTTTCTCTCTCTTCTTTCATCATCAGTTCTCTTTCTTGGAGCTTAGCTATAAGTATGAAACATGCTTTTATGTCACATGTTATTTTTTCAAAATCTATTCTTGATCCCACTTCCTCTGCTAGCAATGGCCCTAATTCTTCCCTTGTCTTAATAGGAAAATGCCTGGAAACCACTGTCAACACACTGTCCTCTCTCCCTCTCTTAAAACACATTCTTTTCCACTGAAACTGACTTTGTAAAGGTCATTAATGACCTCCGTGTTGCTAAATCCAGTTGTCCATTCTCAGTCTCATCTTACTGGACCTATAAGTATCATTTGATCCAACAGATCACTCCCTTCCCCTTGAAATATTCTGTTCCCTTGGCCTCCAGGATGGTTTTGCTCCTAACTCATTAGCTATTTTTTCTGAGTCTCCTTTGCTTTGCTTTTCTCTAACAAGAACAAGAGTTTGTTTTCTCTGACCTCTTAGTTTTGGAGTTTGCCATGGCTTACTCGCTGGAACTTGCTTTTCACTACTTAATATCTCCCCTGATTTGGTGATCTTACCCAGTCTTGTGTCTCTATTTGTATGAGATCCAGTGTTACATGAGATTTACTCTGAACTCCATACTAAAATATTCAATTGCTTTCTTAATATTTGTACTTGAAAGTCTAATAAATATCCCACACTTGACATGTTAAAATTGAATTCCTGGTCTGACCATCCAACTGGCCCTAGCTGCAGCCTTCCCCATCTCTGTCAGTGGCAACTCCGTCCTTCTATTTTCTCAGGTCAAAATATTTAAAGGAGTTTCTGATTCGTCACACCTCATCCCATATCCAATTCTCTCAGTTATCATAATTTAGAAATATCTCCAGAATCTAACTACTGCTTACCACTTGCACTGCCATTACTCTGGTGTAAGCCACCATCATTGCTCCCCTGCACCATTGCATTGGCCTGCTTTCACTCTTACCTCCTTCAATCTCCGTTCTCAAAAGTGGCAGCCAAAATGATCTCTTTAAAAGGTAAATCAAGCCATGCCCCCCTTCATTTCAAACCCCTGCAATGGCTCTCCATTTCACTCAAAGTAAAGGCCACGTTCTTACAAGGACCTATGCAGTCTACCCTGTGCTGAGCTTTTACTACTCTTTCCCATTTCCTTTATGCTCCAGTACACTAGCCTCCCTGCAGATCCTAGAAATCTCTAGGCATGCCCTTACCTCCAAGCCCAGGCACTTTCTAGTCTCTCCGTCTGGATTACTCTTCCCCTAGAAAGCCACAGCCTCACTCCCTATCTTCAGGCGTTTGCTCATGTATCATTTTCTCAGAGATCTTTCCTGACCAACCCGTTTAACATTCCAGCACTTCCCTATGGCATTCCCACACTCCCCATCTCCCAACCTGCTTTGTTTTTCTCTATGAAACTTATCACCTTCTAACATACTATTCAACATACTTGTTTATTGCTCTTATTGGCCTCTACACTATATGCTCCATTACGGCAGAGATTTTATTCATTGCTGTCCAAATCCCCCATGCCAAACACCATAGGTGCTTGATATATATATTCTTTTCAGAAATAAATAATAATATAATTGGCATTGTACTCTATATGTTACATGTTGATGTGATTTTTTTCCTGCTTAATATTACCCAAGAAAGCTCCGATTTTGCTAGGTATTTTTATCTAGTTCAGTATGATTTGTTTCTGGTACAATAGTATCCCATTTGTATTAATGTTCCATCATTTATGAGATCCCTATTACTGGATATGTACATAGCTTGAATTTTTAACTAATAGAAGGATATTACCTACATAAATATCCATCTGCATAAATATTTGTACATCCTTCAAATTATTTCCTAAGAATTATTTTTCTGGAAGAGGTAATTTGGACCAAAGTGTGAGCTGATTTTATGGGTTCAGAGGTGTTAACTGAATAAACCTCCAGAAAGTTGGCATTTACTCTTCCATCATAAGTTATAAGGACACCCTTTTCCAGCACACTGAACCACATTTTATATTGCTGCTAAAAAATCTTGCCAACTTGATATGAAAATGCATATGAATTTTAATGAACTTTTTATTTTGGAAGAATTTTAGATTTATGGAGGTCGCAAAGATAGTATAGAGAATTTTCCCTAATGTTAACATCTTACATAATCTTTGTACCTTTGCCAAAGCTAAGAAATTAACATTGGTATATTCCTATGAACTAACTCCGTCTATTAATGTTTTGAGTTATTTTTTTTTACTGTGTTGAATCCTACCTTACCCATTTGTCATTTGTATGTCTTCTTCCATGAAATGTAATTGTATGTCATTTGCCAGTTTTTTTAAGTGTATAATGTATTTTTGATGAATGAACATTGTCTGTTTTAGATATGGTAGACTAAGATCTATTGAAAGCAGTGATCATTTATACCTGCATGTCTCAAAATGTCTATCATATTATCAGTAATTTCTCCAAAATTGGTAGATGTTTTATGACAACACTAATATATAATGTAGTGCAAGCATAGATTTTTAGCCAAGATTAAATAGATTGAAGTTATTTCTTGATTTATTAGTTAATGATTTATTAGTTAAATGTCTGTTACAAGTGACAAAAACTCTAACTCAACTTGCTTAAACACAAAAGGGTAATGAATTGTATGATGTAATGATAAGTCCCAGGGTAAGGTAGCTAGATTCAGGAATCACGTGTTGTCATTAGGACTTGGTGTCTCCCTATTTCTCAAGTCCACATTGACTCCACTTGTCAGGATAGTAAGAGGGCCTCCAGCAAAAATCTCATGGATCACTTATTTGTTCCTAAACCAATCGCAGTGACACGAGGAATAAGCTGTGCTCAATGGCTTTATCCAGGGGCAAGTGTCCACTCCTAGAGGTAGACAGAATCTCATGTACTGACATCAAAAGAATACATATCCCTGAATTAAAATTGTGAACTGTTTCCTGGGGTGAGTATGAATGTCCTGCAGTTAAACTAAATGTCTGCTGTTACTGGATTTCACACATGATCATTAAGAAGTCCACTTTAATGTCAGATGAGACCACTCAGTATCCCAAAACTGTCATGAGCATTGCTTTCAATTACCTGTGACATAAGTAGGATAAACTTTTTTTTTTTACCCCATTTTACCTATGGGGAAACTCAGCTCAATGATACATAGTTAGTGGTGCTAAAAGCTGGCTCTTATTCCGTATTTGCTGATCATTCTTTCCATCTGTAACTGTATTACTTAGAACCATTACTTGTAACCACACAGAAAATTTAACACTCAACATCAGTTTTTACGGTGATCCATCAGCTACTATGCCAGTTATTAATGCCTTTTGTTCACATGTTCTAATGACCTACTATCCATGGTACATTTCATGAACACATCTGAAAAATTTTGAGGCTTTCACCAAAAGGCTGTCAGCTGTTACCCCAATGAGCTACTGCTTAGATCTCCTACTGTGAATTCCCTGGTCTTTCTTTTGTTTCGCTATATACCTACACAGTTGTCAAGGATACCCAGCTCTCCATTGTCTGAACAGTCCACAAGGTGTTTTATTAAAAGTCCCAATTAAACTTGTACAGCCATTCACCTGTACATTCATCTCTTTACTCTCTCACACACCCACACTCAACTAACTACCTGATCTAAAAAATACCAAGGGGTCAGGAGCCATCAAGAGAATGAACAAAGTACATGGGATCTTTGGGTATTGCATAATAGCTATGGCAATGTTATCTCCAGTAATTGCTGCCCTAAGAAAGCAGAACAAAACCAGACTGAAAAGCTGTAAATAAAGAGAGCGAGAGAGCAAGGGGATGATGGGCAATTTTTCAATTTTATGGCTATTGCATTATTAGTGTTTTAAAGACTAAAAGGGTGTTTTCAATGTAAAACTTATTGCTTGAGGTAGGGCAAGAGAGAATTTGGTGAGATAGCAGAGAAGCCTTTAATTTATATCATCATAAAACTGTAGAAATCCTTGAAATTCAAATTGCATTATTTACTTTGTAAACGTCTGTTTATATATAGTTAATTTTCAAATTATGAGGCAGTATAGAGTAGTGGTTAAGAGCAACTCAGTGCTCTGTGGTGACCTAGATGGGTGGGATGGGGGTGTGGGAGGGAGGTCTGAGAGGGAGGGGATATGTGTATGCATATAGCTGATTTACTTCGTTGTACAGCAGAAACTAACACAACATTGTAAAGCAACTATACCCCAATAATAAAAAAGAGCAGGGGTTTTAGAATCAGAGATGATGACGATGATCATCATTTCACTTACTACTTGAATGTCCTTGAAGAGTGCATTACCCTATTTGAGACACAGTTTCATGATCGAATTACTAAACTTACTAATTATAGCACCTACACTGTGATACCTTATAAGGATGCAACAAGATAATGCATGTAATGTGTTGACTACAGCCTCTCCACAAAGAAAGAATCAGTGTATTAGCTTTCTTTCAATAATGCATAATGTTATTAAGAAGGTTGTGAGCAAATCATCCCTTTTATTTTATCTTTAGGCTTTTGTAATTTTATAAAATTTATATGACTCTCTTTAATAATTTGTATAAAGCTTTGGATATTCTCCAGTAAGCTATCCCTGGTACTATGCAGAGGTAAAAAGCAGACAAAAAAAAACAAGGATGCTTAGTCTCTGGAAGAGAAGGCTCATTGGTCATGATAAAGAAGAGGTTACACTTATCCTGTGTGGTCACAGGGAAAAGAAATAGATGTGTGAATAGAATGTTCAGGAAGACAGATTTCGGTTCACTGTAATATGATTTTGACTCACCCTAAAACTCAAAATTAACCTACAATGCTAAAGTCTACTTCTAGAGAAAGTCAGCTCCTTTTCCCTAGAGAATTCCAAGTAGAAGCTGGGCAAAATTTTAGTCAGGAAATTATAGAGAAGGTGCATTTGTGGAAGAGGGAGTGAGCATGGGTTAGGTGAGGTGGTGGATAGGAGCCCTTCCTGCTGTGGGAGTCCATGATTCTGGTTTTTAAATAAAAGTCAGATATTTTTGTTTTCGATAAGTGTGTATTCATTGAATCACTCATTCAGGAAAACTTTATTGATACAACAAGAAATGTCATGGAACCTTGTTTATTAAGTGTATACGTTGTGTAGTCTGATATGTCTGTGTTCGGTCCTGGTCTTGGCATTGAAGACCATATTATGATTTGGGCAAATGACTTGACATCTCTGAAGCCTTTATTTACTCATATTAAAATGAAAGTCATAGTGGGACTTTCCTGGTGGTCCAGTGACAAAGAATCCAGCTTACAATGCAGGGGACGTGGGTTGGATCCCTGGTCAGGGAGCTAGGATCCCACATGCCACGGGCAGCCAGGCCCATGAGCCACAACTGCTGAGCTCGCGCACCTCAACTAGAGAGTCTGTGTGCCACAAACTACAGATCCCACATACTCTGGAACCTGCGCACCACAACTACGGAGCCCCTGCGCCCTGGAGCCTGTGCGCCCCAACCAGAGAAGAGAAAACCTGCGTGCCACAACTAGAGAAGCCCACGTGCTGCAACGAAAGATCCCTCCTGCTGCACCTAAGACCCGACACAGCCAAAAATAAATAAATAAATAATAAATCTTTTTTAAAAAGTGGAAGTAATAGTTTTTACCTAAAAGTTTTCCTAGGAGTATCAAATAAAATGTAGCATGTAATAACCTTAGCACAGTTCCTGGTATCTATTATTATGCACTCAATAAATGTTTGTGATTATTATTATTAATATTGAGTAAATGAAAGTACATTTATGTGTGCAGGATCAAAAGTGAATTACCTGCTATCTTTTTTTTTTTTTTTTCTGCGTTGGGTCTTCATTGCTGTACGTGGGCTTTCTCTAGTTGTGGCGAGCAGGGACTACTCTTCTTTGCAGTGCATGGACTCCTCATTGCGGTGGCTTCTCTTGTTGCAGAGCACGGGCTCTAGGCACATGGGTTTCAGTAGTTGCAGCACGCAGGCTCAGGAGTTGCAGCAGGCGGGCCCTAGAGTGCTTGGGCTTCAGTAGTTGTGGCACATGGGCGCAGTAGTTGTGGCTTGTGGCCTCTAGAGCGCAGGCTCAGTAGTTGTGGTACACGGGCTTAGTTGCTCAGTGGCATGTGGGACCCTCCCAGACCAGGGGTCGAACCCGTATCCCCTGCATTGGCGGGCAGACTCTCAACCACTGCGCCACCAGAGAAGTCCTACCTGCTCTCTTAACTTTTGAGAATTTTGTCAGCGAGAAAGACTTGAGCACAAATATCTAAAATCCAATGGAGTAAATAATATTTCCATATGTTTCTGTAGGAATCTACTCATTTGTTCAGCATATATGTGTCTATACCTATTAACAGGAGGTATAGACTCCTGACATCAGGGAGTTGGTGTGCTACTATAGTGGGCGAAGAATGTCAAGCTAATAAACCATATAAAATAGGGTGGAAGGCATGGAGAATGACATAGAAATAGCAGGTGTGGTCAGGACCTACCTGGCCGAGAAGGCAACAGGATCTGTTACTTGGGTGATGGAAGAGAGTTTAGAGGGAGGAAAGATGGCTACTAGATGGACTCATTAGGTAACCTTCATGGCAAAAAATGATATTAGAGTTCATTCCTAAAGGATGATTAGAATTTCATGACTTATCCATTAGTTGATTCAGTCAACTAGTACTTCATATGTATGTGAGACTCATTATAATTAGTATTGGAAATTCAAGAGAATATTCTCCCATGGAGCATTAGATAAAGAATAGGCAGCTGTCCCTGAGATGCAAGAGAGCAACAATAGTACCAAAAGTAAGAAAGCACACTTCTTGCAGAAAATGTAACAATTAATTGGTGGGAGAAAATGCTGGAAAAGTAAACTTGAGTTTTAAAGGTTTAGAGGATGCAGAACTTGATTCTTTAGATATTAACGAATTAAAATCTTTGGACAAGGAAGTAATGTGATCAAATGTTTGAAAAACCAACTCAGGGACAGTTAGGAAATGCTTTCAATACTTATGTGACTTCTTTATCATTCATTCATTCATACATTCATTAATTCAGCAAGTACTGACCCTATGTGTCCAGTCCAGGGCAAGAGGATTAGTAGGGGGTTTCCCTACTAATAGAGAGAATTACAGATACAAACAAGTATGAAACAGACATATTTGAAGCCAATACATGAAGAGGACTATAATTTCAAGTGAAATGAAGGTTTAAAGAAATAACTGTATATGTGTTTTCTCTATTCTTTGTTAGAAAAGTAGAAGATTCTTTTAGAAATCCAATTATGCCATTTTTCTGTCTACCTTAGCCTGTTATGAGCAAGGCTTAAAGTTGGACTGAACAGATGACCCTAGATAAAAACGCTAGGATAATAAAAATCTAACATATTCAACCAATTGCAATAATTCATATTTTTAAGATTTCATTTAGACTATTATGAATACTTTTAATATACAGTCTCTAAAATTTATGAACTGTAGTTAGATGACATTTTCAATCCACGAAAGCAAATGAATTTGTTTAGATGATATACAATCTTTCTAATGGTGGGACTTTTTCATATAAAGCTTTTATTTTAATAATTTAAAATGAACACCACACACATTTGTTGAGAAGCCCTCAAGGTCAGATTTTTCAAATGCCACCCTCAGTTTTGTAAGCTAATGCAAACTCATAGTTAAATAAACTGGTAAGTAATCATACTGCTTTCCTTTCAAGATCACAAAGTAATGTAAAGTTTCCTCTATAAAATTAAATTTTTGCGTAATTGAGAGTAGACAACCAGAACTGACATAAATATGGAGACAGAGTCAGCAATAGCAAAATGGGAGTTGTGCTTGAAAATACTGTGGCAATGCTTCTTCGGCCTACAATAGCAATCTTCCTTTAAAGCAGTCTCTGATCATAGGTTCACAAGGGTAAGACAACAGTGGTCAGGTGTGTTGTATGACCCAGAAATGATTAGGGCAAGAACAATAATGCATGTTAAGGAAGTTCCCAAAATAACTGCTACCAATACTCTGTGGAAATGCCTTG
Source organism: Neophocaena asiaeorientalis asiaeorientalis (assembly GCF_003031525.2). Lineage (NCBI taxonomy): Eukaryota > Metazoa > Chordata > Mammalia > Artiodactyla > Phocoenidae > Neophocaena > Neophocaena asiaeorientalis. The sequence continues at coordinate 7,416,909 of NW_020173979.1, read as the reverse complement.
GTGTCTGCCCTTCCTGGTCCAGATTTTTCCTCTCTTACATGGATCCTTTCAGGTGTTCAGCATCCTTGCAATGAAACCCCTGTCTTGTTTAGGATAACTTAAATTAGCTTTTATTGTTTGCAACCTAAAAACAAAACAAAACAAAAAGAACTTAATCCTTACATTTCTTTTATAGTTAAAAGCAATAACACTTTGAATTTTTAAAGTTAGCCTAAGCAAAAACTTTAAAATGGGACCTAATCAAATTTAAAAGCTTTTGCACAGCAAAAGAAACCATTAACAAAATAAAAAGACAACCTATGGAATGAGGGGAAATATTTGCAAATGGTGTAACTGACAAGGGGTTAATATCTAAAATGTACAAACAGCTCATACAACTCAATATCAAAAATAAATAAATAAGTAAAACTCAATCCAAAAATGGGAAGAAGTCCTAAATAGTTATTTTTCCAAAGAAGACATAGAGGTGGCTAATAGGCACGTGAAAAGATGCTCGACATGGCTAATTATTAGAGAAATGCAAATACAAACCACAATGAGGTAGCACACAACCACCACACCGAAGTCGGAATGGCTATCATCAAAGTCTACAAATAATAAATGCTGGAAAGGGTGCAGAAAAAAGGGAGCCCTCCTACAATGTTGGTGGGAATGTCAACTGATGCAACCACTATGGTGAACAGTATGGAGGTTCCTTAAAAATCTAAAAAGAGAACTACAGTAGGATCCAGCAATCCCACTCCTGGATTTCTATCCAGAAAAGATGAAAACTCTAATTTGAAAAGATACATGCACCGCAGTATTCATAGCAGCACTATTTACAATAGCCAAGACATGGAAGCAACCCAAATGCCCGTCAACAGATGATTGGCTTAAGAAGATATGGTACATGTATACAATCGAATATTACTCAGCCATAAAAAAGAATGAAATAATGCCATTTGCAGCAACATGAATGGACCTAAAGAATATTATAGTTGGTGAAGGAAGTCAGAGAGAGAAAGACAAATACTATATGATATCACTTATATGTGGCATCTAAAAAAATAATACAATGAACAAATCTATATACAAATCAGAAACAGACTCACAGACATAGAAAACAAACTTCTGGTTACCAAAGTGGGGTGGGAGGGGAGAGAGTATTAGGAGTATAGGATTAAGAGATACACACTACTATACATAAAATAGATAAGCAACAAAGATTTACTGTATAGCACAGGGAATTATATTTGGTATCTTGTAATATAAGCTGCAAAAAAAAAAGCAGTGTGCTGAAACTAACACAATATTTAAATCAACTGTACTTCAATTAAGAATATAAATAAAGAAATAAAAATAAAGTTAGCCTAACATATAGTCAGTATAAACTGTTTTTCAGCTCAAGAAATAAGAAGCCATTGGTTGCAAACTGTTTCTTGTGACTTCAAAGCCAAGGTTCATTTTTCAGTGGTTTTAAAATTTTGCAGAATATTATATAGGTTTTCTCATACTTTCCTCTACCCTGTACTACCCCAGAGTAAAGAGCATTCCTAGTGCAAGCAAAGGAAATTCAGCCTTGCCACAAATATAGATGATCTTGAACTCTAAATCAATTGGAATGGATTTTAAAACACAGCTAGGACAAGTCCTTTTAGAAATTAAGTTAGGGCAGACAATAGCACTTCCAGAGTAACGCTGTGATCTTGATGTGATTGATTTCAGACTATTGCTTGAAATATTCACAAAATTCTCCTTCCTCTTTTAGCTCTGAACTGTTCAAGGGTATGTTTATTAGCAACAGGGAGAAATGCCTGGTAGCTTTAGAAGATTGCCCTGTCTCTTTGTATTACTTCTTTCAACTCTGATGTTTACTTCAATGTTTAAAATGACACTGAGGGGATCTGTAGCTTCAGATGGATTTTGGTAAGCTGAAACCGAATGTCCCTGAGACCGAATCCTTTCCCGAACAACAGGCAGTTATTAATCACTTCCTCTTTGTCCATTATACGTCTTCCCTTTTTTTTGTCGTTGGTTTTTTTCTTTAATGATACACATTAAAAATTAATGTCTGTGACAAGATTTTAGAAGAGTATCCACTTTTGTTAGCAGGTGGGATCCAAGAAGAATACCCTGCAGAAACCTCCATTACAATGCCCTTCCTGACAATTCAATTGTAAGATGCTATTACTATTTATTAATTGCTCGGGCCACACTGTCATGGTTTACGATGTTAGCACAGACCCTGGATTGAGTTACATCCTTGTATTCAATTACAGACTGTGTGTTATTGCACATATTAACGCTGTCGAACCACAGATGCTAGCCGTCTGTAGGTTTGCTTTTTTTTTTTCCCACTTGTAGTCCTCAAAAATGGGGCAACTTAAATCAGTACTCCTAGAAAGACTTAAAAAATAAAATAGGCACATAAGCACATGAGTTGCAGGTTTAAGAGCAAGGGCCGTGTAAAATTTAAATTTGAAAGACTCTATCAAAAGTATTTGCATAATTAGAATTGGGCAGCAAGTTAATCCATCTTGGTGGTCACTTGCTGCTGAAGAGGAGTATGCTCGTCTGATTTCTGTTTTCTGGTTATGCCGGTTTCTCCTGTCAAAACACTGTTCTCTGGCTAAAGGGAGGACCACGTTATAAGATCAGAGTGACCAAGTAGGATGCTATAATCAAAGGGGATAAAATGTATCCGGATGAGGAAAGATGCATGAGTGACAAACCAGTCCTAACAGGACATTGAGGAGAGAAGGAATCTGCCCCTCACTTCCTTCTATCCTGGCACCTGATGAACTATTGATACTTTCCAATACAGAAGTATACCTCCCAATATAATTCACAGTGAAGTAGAAGCACGTGAAAGATGCATGGCCTACAGCAAGGTCTAATTCCTTAGACTCTTTTCATGAATTATTCCAAATAGATGTTTTCCTACAAAACAGATATGTACTAAGATACCTCAGGAATGCCTTATCTTTGTCGGACCATCATTTACCTTTGAGAATTCCACATTCACCGTGGTCAGTTTTGTCACTTAACGTCAATGTGGATTGAAGCTTTCCTGCTTTTGCACAATCATGGCCTCCTCTTTGAAAACATGAGGCGTACACCCCATTGCTCTGGCCAAATGCCAGGTTAGGTAATTACATTCTGTTACCTAAAGACCCCCTGTAGTTTCAATTAGAAAAATTGTTTTACCTCACTCTTCTACCTGTGGTGGTGTATAAGGATAGGTACTGCACGGCTAAACGGCACACTCGTCTCACCCCCGAATAAGCTGCTCTTTTTCATCATCTTTAATTAATATTTATTGGGTACCCACAGGGTGAATGGCTTGGGACAGGGTGACTTGGTAATTAAGTGTTCCCGAGTGCCAGTTGTCTCCTCTGAGAGTGAATATGGAGGACCCAAGTTCGAACAGTCTATTCATCGTCACAGAAATAGCATCCATCCTTGTGATACGGTGCTACCTTGCTCTCTTCTGATATCTGTCCATCTGGTACACCTCTAATCAAAAATGTCCTTCAGATCATTGGATCCTAACAGCTTCAGAATTATGTCAAGACGCTCTTTGTGGAGCTGACCAGAGAGTGTGAGCTGGCCTTTCATATCTGACCAATTACAGATTACAAACCTCTGCTCTTCTGCTGGGGG
>NW_020173979.1:7394148-7413140 GCF_003031525.2 Neophocaena asiaeorientalis asiaeorientalis | reverse complement strand
AGTTTGTTGTCCTAATGAGCAGCATGCTTTTAACGTTGAACATGACCTCCATGTGTCTAGGATTACATTGTCATCTGTACCATCTGCTAGCCTTTTTTGCTATCTAGCTCTGTTCACTGGATGCAGAGGCTCTGGAAACTCTTAGAAAGCATCAGGTCTGATGCTTTTCTTCCAGTTTCTGCAGATGCTATCTTGACTTGTAGCCTGATTTTAGGTCTGTCTCTTGAATGACTTTGTATTTCAGTGACCACACTTACTTTTGCCATGTTTCAACCACTTTGCTCACAGATTTGGAGATTTCAGGTTTTATAGCTTAACTTCTAAGGGGGTGTGACATGGCCGTGAGGAGTAAGCATTTCAGGGATTATCTTTTTCAACCAAAGAGGGTTCATTCTTATACATGAGACATCAACCCTCTGGTCTAAAGGTTTCACGCTACACAGCTGCACACTCATGCATCCTGACGCAGGTGCTGGGGAGGTGGAGAGAGGAAGCAAAGCACTTGCTCTTTGAAAGCTTCTACCCTAACACTAAGTAGACAACCCTGCACAGACGGCATCACACAGCGCCTTTGGGGTTCTCTCAAGGATGATGGCAAAACATGAATTAAGAAAAACTATACTTTTCATATTTTATTTTTAAAGTTTTATTCCAAATTTGAAACTGTCTTATCACCTTGTCTCTTTGATTTCGGGAGAGGATGACCTATGTGGGAGTGTCATTAGTGAGACAATGAAAATATTCTCTCTTTGGGGGATTATTTTAAAATGTATGATTGTTTATATTTTATTACAAAACCAAGGGTGAGAGCTTCACGTGCAATGGTTGTAAAAAAGATTTTGCTTAAAAAAAATAAAACTGGGTCTAATGCAAAAACAAAAATTCTAAAGGGTATTAAAATACACCATAGCTTCCAAAATACATGTGCTTTCTCCCCTAGTTCAGCCAGTCCTCTTTCCTTGCCTGTTTTCAACCTGCTTCCCCTTTCTGGCCCCTTCCACTGTGTTACCTGGAACCTTTTACTACTGCTGACAAGTGTCCTGTATCTTTAACGTTGTCCTGGGGCCCTTCACTGTCCCACCATCATATGGCTTTCACCACAGGTCCTTTATCAGGTCTCATTCCTCAGTTGCAAGCGACATAGACAACTCTGGAAAAATGAGCAAAAGAGGAATTTAATGGAAGAATGTGGACACTCAGAGAATTGCTGGACAGGCTAAAGAACCAAGTGCTAGAAATGGGCCTGGGGAATGTGTGCAAAAAATTCCTGTTTTAGAAATGCTTTCGGAAATATTTATAGATAACGTAATGTTCTTTCTAGAATTTGCTTCAAAATTTTCCATTGTAGGGTGAGGGTAGATGGGGCTAAAGGAAACAAGAATCATCATGAGTTGATGAGTTCTGTAGCTGGATGATGGGTACGTGAGACTTCATTTGCTGTGGGGCATGTTTGAAATTTCCATGAAAAAAAGTCAAAATGAAAAGATGGATCCAACGCTGCTGCTCCTGGAAGCTTCCCAATGACTTTGAACTGACAGAGATGGGTGTTATGACTCTTCAATGGATCTAAGATGCCCTCTAAGGAAGACACAGTTAGTTCATAGTATTTGCCCTGCTCTAATCCAGTCAAGGTGTGCGTGTGTGTGTGTGTGTGCACGTACGTGTGTCCACGCTCACGTATATGAATGTATGTCCTTTGAAATGAGTATGTATGTAAGTGTAGGAATATGTGTTTGTGTGTGTGTGTAGGTATATAAGCATGTGTGTTCTGTAAGGGGTGTGTGTGTTTGTGTGTGTGTGTGTGTGTGTGTGTGTGTGTGATAAGTCTGGCAATGTTTGAGGTGTGAGAACAGAGGTGACAGCGTTGAAGTGCCTTGTCATCTGCAGCAGGTCTGTCCCGTATTTAATTGGCATCTGTCCTGTTTAATAATCACTTCAGCCTTTGAGGTTTCTGTCCACTGAATACTAAACCCAAAATATAAATGTCCTTTTCCCCCCATTGAGTATTTTTTATTATTGATTTTTTAAGATATGATTTGTATGCTCTCAATCAATGCAATATAATGTAAAAAGATAATCTGCAGTGTAGTTTGTTGTCAATAAATTTCCCATATTATGTCTCAAAAAATTTAAAAAAATAAAAAGAAATGGGCAGGAACCAAGGTGACCTGGATGGCTAAGAAGAAGGAAAGAGAGAAATTGTGACCAACTGAAGAACTGCCCGGTTAGGAAACAACAGGTAAAATGAGTACTTACCTTATTTTTGTGTCCATCCCTGGGCTGAAGTCCCAGTTCCAGGCAGGCAGTGTCCGATGGAACTGGCCTGCTTTTCATGCCTGGTTTCTAGCTGTCTCTAGAAGATGAGGAGAAGATTCTGGGAGAAAATGGGATCCTCCTGGGGAGTGATGAGATGCAGTTTGACTAACCAGCATCAACAACTCTGAGTCTCGGGGAGAAGGGCAGTTCCTCCAAGGGAAGACAGGTGTTTGGCTGAAGGAAAAATTCCTGGGTGGCCCCAAATAGTAACTGTCCCTCTCAGTGTTCTCCATGACTCACAACTGCTCCTTTTGTTCTTCAGCTTTAAAATCTCTAGTAGCTTTTGTTACTGTATAATCAATTCCATACTCCTTTAATATGCTATCCGAGTGTGGACTTTTATAAACAGCCCCAATCTACCTTTCTTTTTGCCTCTCTGGCCATTTTTGTCCATATCCAGGCTGTAGATACTAGTCGTGCAAATCATTTATTTTTTTAAACATGCTGCTTACTGTCATTTCTGGATGACTTGAGTCAAGCTTCTCTTTCTACCTGAACCACCCTTCTTTTTCCCCTTTGCCTTGCTAATTCTTACTCATCCTTCTTGATACAAATCACACGACCTGTGTTCCATTGCATTTACTTGGGAATCTCTGCGGGCTGGCCTTTTCAGTGTGGGTGCTCCCCCTGCCTCAGCCTAGAGAGTGAACTCCTTGCGGGCAGGGACCACAAGGGGAGGTGTTCCTCACCTCCATATATCTTCTCTGTGTGGCCACTGGCTCCATATGACCTGTACCAGGTGATCACCCATCATTGGATTTTCAGTGAGCATCTCACGCTATGTCTTCATGTCGATCATGGACTTTGTACAGGTGCATTCATAGAGCTGTCCTAATCCATATCTTATTAGTGGTCAGTGGCATAAAGCTCAGTACATTCTCATATTTCATTTGATACTTTTTACTGACTTCTCCCTCCCCAATCCCCATTCTCCAAATCCTTCTTCCATCTCCTCATTCTTCCCAAATCTCTGCTGATTTTCACATCACCCACCCTACAGTTGAGACCAAGAGTGGGAGCTCTTTTGTTGTCTTGAACTGAGTTGAGTCAGTGTGAGGACTTGTTAACTCAGTTGCTCCCTCTTCCTTGGTGAAGAGGATTTGGGCATTTGGGGTGGCTGGATTTCACCACACGCCCTACTTTATTTTGGTTTTGGGTGGCAGTGCTTAGAAATTAATATCTATTGAACGAATCCATAGATTATCACAGCAGAAGTACTGGGAAAAGAGGGGAAAAATAGGTGAAATAGGAGTATGTCAAGAGAAAGCTTGGATTTTGTTATTACTTCTGTAATGACTTGTGTGATAACCCCTTAAAAGGAACTATTTTTCCAAACTTGATGTTTGACAAAGATAGCAGGGAACTTGGAAGCAAAAATTAAAAATTAAAAAAAGAAAAAGTACTAGGTCATGTTGCTTGCTCTAGATATTTTTGGCATGGCTAAGATGTGCTAGGAATATTTCATTTTTGACATAAACTCTGACCACTTTTCACTTGTAAATGACCAGAATGCATATATTTACCCAGGACAGGGTAGGGTTTGTGATCATGATATTGTGATACACTGCGGCCGTGTTAAGGATTCAACAGACTTATTGAGCCTAGTCTATCTACAGCCTCTGGTGGAAGAGCTTGAGTGACCTACTTCTTCTTTTTTGTTTAAGAATCAGGAGTCTAAGCAGTCAAATTGTGAATCAGGAGCTAATAGGATGAATAGAAGCTAGAAAACAGCATGCCACAGTTTAATGAAAGAAAAATGTGTTACATGCTCAAGATACAAAGAAAATGCTACTTTCAGATTACAGTTTTTGCAATCTATTTATTTCCTTCATTTTCTCTAACTGCCATTTCACTCAACTACAACTTTTAATATTCACTGGACAAACAATACAGAAAAGCTTTCACATCTTTGTTGAGCCCCCTTCCAATGTATTTTATATTTCACTGTCTATAATGGAGTATTTAGTTATTATAGGACATTACATTTTGCATGGTTAAGTTATTTCTCTTCTTTTCAAGATGGCTAAGAACATCAGCCTAGAAAATCATGCTGGTTCAGTGGTTGACTTCAGCCAAAAATCACTGAATCCCATTGCGATCCAGTGTTTTCCAAAGTGTGGTTCTTGGGTAATTGTATTGGCTTCAGGAGGGGATTTGCACTAAAAATGCACATTCTTGAGTCACTGCTAAGACTAAATGCATCAAAATGTGTGCTGGTGAACAGAGGATGTGGATTTTTAACAACCTTCTAGAAGAGCCTGTTCACACCAACTTTTGAGGCTTTGCTGGTTTCAGTATTAAAGGTAATAGCAGCACATAATTTACGGAGTTGGTCCCCAAACCTGTTTAGTCTTCTTTTATTTCAGCTGTGCTGTTTTGCTCTTCAAAGCCATGCTGTGTCTTCTTTTGCCTCTTCAGATCAAACGTCCAGCTGTCTGATCAGTGCAGAGCAGTGAGCAACCCACCACCTCAGCTTGTATCCCTTCCACTCCCTGAGTCAACCCTCATAAGTTGATTACATACATTTTTGTGTAAGATATTTAAGACTCTGATCTTCATACATTCTTTTTTTTTTAACATCTTGATTGGAGTATAATTGCTTTACAATGGTGTGTTAGTTTCTGCTTTATAACAAAGTGGATCAGCTATACATATTCTTATATCCCCATATCTCCTCCCTCTTGCATCTCCCTCCCACCCTCCCTATCCCACCCCTTTAGGTGGTCACAAAGCACTGAGCTGATCTCCCTGTGCTATGTGGCTGCTTCCCACTAGCTAGCTCTTTTACATTTGGTAATATATATAAGTCGATGCCACTCTCTCACTTCGTCCCAGCTTACCCTTCCCCCTCCCCATGTCCTCAAGTCCATTCTCTACATCTGCATCTTTATTCCTGTACTGCCCCTAACACATATGTATGGAATCATACATTCTTCTAGGCAGGGCCCATAGCTAATTAAGCTTAAAAATAACATTTGGAAGTTTATATATTATTATAATTTAATCAAAGTAATATATTTTACTGTGGGAAATTTGGCAATACAGTAAACGACTAAGAGCTAAAAATAACTCAATACCCGATAATGCAAAATCTTTACTATTATTATATTTTTAAAACATTGAAAACACATAATGAAAACCTATTAAGAATATAGTCAGTCATACAGAGTGAAGTAAGTCAGAAAGAGGAAAACAAATACCGTATGCTAACACATATATATGGAATCTAAAAAAAAAATGGTCATGAAGAACCTAGGGGCAAGACGGGAATAAAGACGCAGACCTACTAGAGAATGGACTTGAGGACATGGGGAGGGGGAAGGGTAAGCTGGGATGAAGTGAGAGAGTGGCATGGACATATGTACACTACCAAATGTAAAATAGAGAGCTAGTGGGAAGCAGTTGCATAGCACAGGGAGGTCAGCTCGGTGGTTTGTGACCACCTAGAGGGGTAGGATAGGGAGGGTGGGAGGGAGATGCAAAAGGGAGGGGATATGGGGATATATGTATATGTATAGCTGATTCACTTTGTTATACAGCAGAAACTAACACACCATTGTATAGCAATTATACTCCAATAAAGATGTTAAAAAAAAAAAAGAACATAATGTGTATGCAGTTAAGAATAGATCATTGCCAGTGAGGTCGATTGCATGATTTGGTTTAGTGTTTGGGTTTATTTTGCTTTTCCTTTGCAAAGTTAATTTGGGAACATCTTTACAGAACTTAACTTTTGCTTGCCTAATGTGGAACAGATGCAGTTTCAGTCAAATGGAAGCAATACTTGAGCTCTTCTAATGAAAATTGTTAAAGTTTAGAGTATTCCTATTCTCTTATTAGGGTTATATTAGGCTACTAGCATTATTCATTATTTCTAAATAAAGTGAAATGTGGACCCCCATGCATGAAGATATTTATTACTTATTGATATTTAAAGGTTGTTAAATTAATCTTATTTAAATTACTCCTACTGCCAACCACTGTTACAATAATTTATTATATAATATTACTTTAGGGTTTTCTTTTACTTTAATATAGAACTTAGAAAAGCAATATATTGCCTGTAGATTTTTCCTACAGTTCATTGTAGCTGTGACTAATTCATCACAGCTGTTGAGACATGCAAAATCTATAATACTTCACAATGTTGATTTTCTGTTTCTGTTTTCTAAGACTGGCACTTGATTTGAAACCATATAATGAAAAATTACATGCATCTCACTGGAAGAAATATTGCTTTGACCACTTGGAAGTAGGAAGATGACCAGGAAGAGTCTTGTGACTCTGTAGAGGAGGATTGTGTACATGAAAGTCTGATAACTTCACTGAACTTTGTTATGCCTGTCCTGAGTGTTGAGATTAGACCTGCCTTTAGTTACTTAGTTTTGATCCAGAATTAACGTCTATTGTCATTGCATTCTCTCTTCTGTTATTGGCAAACCTCTGTTAGGTAGCTCAGAATTTCTTCCAAAATATAATTCCTCGTGGAATATCTAGAGACCCCTTATTCTCTTTGTGAGTTGCCATGCCTCCTCCTTTTACTGCTTTCCTTCTTTCCTCCTCTTCTCCTTTTTCCTAAAGGATCTTATACTACTTTTAGTTGAAAAACATTATACTGCTTTTAGTTATCCCCATTCGAAGAGGCTGGGCAGAGGCAAAAATAGAAGTGGTGGCCTCCATCTTTCCTTTCTACCTCTTAGCAGATCTTACAATGGATTAAAGAGGAAAACAAATTAAGAGTAAAGTGAGGCTTTGCATTTATTGGTGAGGATGGATTGTATCTATTCTATTAGCATGGATGATTGAATGCTGCCTCAGTATCATTGTGTTTGATATTCAAGCTGATGCCATCATTTTCTTAGTGATGATTGAAAGCTGCCTCTGTATCATTATGTTTGATATTCAAACTGTTGTTAATCATTTTCTTGGTTTGCATGTAGAAAAGACTGATGAATTATTAGTTACATCAAATCTTTAACATGTGTAAATTAGTCAAGTACAAAATATGTTTATAAAATCCATGGTTATTATTCTACTGTTAGTATTATTTTTGAGGCTTCATGCAAGAGCAGAAGAATATGTAACGGTCTTACCTGCTACTTACTTATTCTAAGTTTAAATATATAAAGTACAGAGACCCTAGAAAAACAAACTGTGTATATGGATACAAGGAAAAGGATTGCTTTGTCAACTAAACTCTTGTTATTATATAAAGACTAATGGAAATAGGAGGGGAGTTGAAAAATGCAGGTAAACTTGTTCTTTAAAATTGTCAGTTTGGGGCTTCCCTGGTGGCGCACTGGTTGAGAGTCCGCCTGCCGATGCAGGGGACACGGGTTCGTGCCCCGGTCCGGGAAGATCCCACATGCCGTGGAGCGGCTGGGCCCGTGAGCCATGGCCGCTGAGCTTGCGCGTCCGGAGCCTGTGCTCCGCAATGGGAGAGGCCACAGCAATGAGAGGCCCACGTACCGCTAAAAAAAAAATTGTCAGTTTGTATGGAGTCTGGATGTTTTGTAAAGTATATACAAAACAGGAGGGGTACAAACTAGGTGGCCATTCATTCATTCTTTCAAAAAATACTTATTTACTAAGAAATATAGCGAGCCATAAAATAGAAACAGGCTTTGTCTTCATGGAGTTAAGAGGCACAGACATGAGTTGAAAAACTACAAAAGATGTATAATCATTAGTTGTGATAGGTTCTATGAGAGGAAATTAAGGGGGTGATGAGGAAATATTAAAGGGGGCATAATCTTGGATAGGGGAAATCTGTTTTAGGGATTGATTTTTAAGTTCAGGCTTAAAATATGAGTAGGAATTGACCAAGGGACCTGTGAAAAGAAAAGCATTTCAGACAGAAATATCAGCATGGCAGTGACGTTGAGAGTGTTCCCTTTGTATGTATCACATGGTCCATCATGTGTTTTTAGAGTAGCATAATAATATTTCATATGGACTCTAGCAAAATTTTTTAGAATCCATGTAATACTGAATTGACTATTAGAGTAAGAACAATGAGATACGTGCAAGTAATTTCATGCAATTGGACTTATTCTTTCTGCCTGTTTACACACCCCTTCATGATTCTTCTAAGAAGGTTCTTTTTATGACTTGGAGAGAATGGCTTTAACTACAGCTAACTTTGTGGAAGTTGGTTTGCAGTCCAGGTTGGAATAAAAAGATCAGAAACCACGTGTTGATACTGTTTAAAAAGGAAAAATAATTTGGTATCTTACTGTTACAAATATGTTGATGTCTGAAGTTCTATTTAAAGCTATTTTTAGTAAATAAGACTCAGCAATGGAGTCAGATTTGCTGACCTAGAGGTTCATTGGGTATAACGACACTTAAGGGTTGCTCCATTTCTGGTCCATTTCCTGATGCCCAATCCCATTATTAAGGAAAGGGAGGGTAAAAAAGAAGGGTAACTCTTTAAAACTATCAGCTTAACTGTTTTACTTTACTGAATTCTTGCTTGATTTCTAGTTGCAGGATATGAGTGTTTGTTTTTACCATCATTCATAATTGGCACATAGAAGTATTTGCTGTATAACATTTGAAGGTATTTCTAGACATGAGTTTCTGGCTTTGAAAATTATCCATCTTTTTTTTTTTTTTTTTTGCGATACGCGGGCCTCTCACTGCTGTGGCCTCTCCCGTTGTGGAGCACAGGCTCTGGACGCACAGGCTCAGCAGCCATGACTCACAGGCCCAGCCGCTCCGCGGCATGTGGGATCTTCCCGGACCAGGGCACGAACCCGTGTCCCCTGCATCGGCAGGCAGACTCTCAACCACTGTGCCACCAGGGAAGCTCTATCCATCATCTTGCCTCTACTTTTTAAATGTGTCTAAATTAAATAAATCCAAATTAATTTGTTTGTGAATGTTCTATCTTCACTCACATAATTAGCCATCAGACTTAAACAACTTTTCTAGTGCAAAATGTCAGTTAATTATTAATACATATTATTAAAGCGAAACAAGTTGCTGGAAGCATTTTTGAATTTGTAATTGGATTTCTGTATGTTGTTCTTAAGTACAAGAAGTCAACTATCAACTTTCTTAATGGTAAACTAATTTTAATTTTGTTAAGTATGCTGTGCTCTTAGGTAAACAGAATAGCATCTGTCTCTTAAGAAATTAAAACAAAATATTAATTCAATCTTATTAGTAAACTGTATTACTCCCAAGTAAGTTTAGTTATTTAATTTTTTTAGAGTAAGTTTCTCATAGGCTTTGAGAATCTAGTATCAACTCGCCATATCACTCCTCATTAAAAATAGAATCTCTCTCTCTCTTTTTTTGCGGTACGCGGGCCTCTCACTGCTGTGGCCTCTCCCGTTGCGGAGCACAGGCTCCGGACACGCAGTCTCAGCGGCCATGGCTCACGGGCCTAGCCGCTCCGCGGCATGTGGGATCTTCCCGGACCGGGGCACGAACCCGTGTCCCCTGCATTGGCATGCGGACTCTCAACCACTGTGCCACCAGGGAAGCCCTTCTCATTTTTTGACAGTAGTTTGTCCATATCAAAGATATAGTGTGTTCCATAAAATATTAAAAATGCAATATAATCCAACAAAGAAATTTATGGCAGAGTATACACCATTTATATAAAATTCCCAACCTCTATAAAAATTAGTACATAGATTGCAGCAGTGCTCTCAGAAATACCTGTCACCATCACGTACCTTCAATTCAGGGTGGATGTAGCATCCCATACCCAGCCTGGGCCGAGTGACATCATGCAAATGGTGGCATTAGTGTCATGAGTAATAATGGCTTCCCCTTCAGCCCTGTCAAACAATATCAGGTTGCTAGGCTCTAACTTTTGTCGCAGAGCTCAAAGAAAATATAAAACAAGTACCAGGTTGCTGTGGATGGGTTAGCAAAGTAATTCACCAATAAATAATGATTACCCTAGGAGTGAATATGGAATCTGAATTTTTTAAAATGAAATCCATAAAGGTTCTTTCTCTGTAGGTTTTATTTTTCTTTCTACTATAAAATTAGAACTTGTCGCTTCACTATGGGGTTCTGACAGTTAAATAATAGTTTGCAAATGATTAGTGGAATGAGAAATTACTGCCCATAGATAGAGCTCTGTGACTCAGCAGATAAAGATATGCAACTCGTTTACCAAGGAAACCCCACTGGACATGCTGGAAAGTGAAGGCAGAAGTAGTGTTTTCTGTTGTAAGTGCTCATGCCAGTTTGTTAAACTTCCCTTAATTATCAGAATAATTTTCATTTGGAACTTAAAACCAACTGGGCCAAATATATTTCACTTAGGCATTTTCAACTTTGAAAGGGTGTGGGTGAATTACATTAAATGGCTCTCCACACCCCTTTACTCTCCTCCCTCACCCTTTCATGGAAAAGGGATCATGGTAATATCCAGCTATCTTTCTAGGACAGTTCCAAGTACAAAGAAAGGACAGTAGGCGTGGTGATTTTAATTATCCATGTAAATTAAACTATGTGCTGCAGTCCTGTGATTGAAACTCATTACTTTAACTTTATTGTTTAGTTATGAGAGTAAACCTCAGCTCAGTGAAATTATAAACCAGATCCTGATGGCTCCACGCGTTCACAGAATTTGAAGGAAAAAATAACCCAAAAACCACTGTCAGGACAACAGAGTACCTCAGTTGTCTTTCATATGTTATCACACCAAACGTACCACCATGAGGCACTCACTGAAAGAACAGTTTTCCTTTTTTAAAATCTTTTCCTGTGCAAGAGAAATATGCCAGTGTTAGAAGCTATTTATTACAAATTCAAAAACAAAGTTGTAGTAGATGCTTCCTTTTACTTGGTCAATTTTACTGAACAAAGATTGGTCTCATAACCCTCTCTCTCAAAATTAGAATCTCAAGCTCAATTCTTTTCCCCTAATATCTGATATATCTTTTAATATTTTAGGGTGTACTGTTTCTCACTGTGACAAATAAAGGTCATTCTTCTTGTCTCTAGTTTTCTACCTCTGGATGTTATCCGTAACCGTCAGGTAGTGTCAACTCCGTTGACTGTAGACTAATTGTCCTTAAATTAAATATATTAAAA
This sequence comes from Neophocaena asiaeorientalis asiaeorientalis, assembly GCF_003031525.2. NCBI lineage: Eukaryota > Metazoa > Chordata > Mammalia > Artiodactyla > Phocoenidae > Neophocaena > Neophocaena asiaeorientalis. The sequence continues at coordinate 7,401,761 of NW_020173979.1, read as the reverse complement.
TTTCTAATTGTGGTGAGAAGCAATGCTGTATTTCCCCTTGAGTCATTGTTGAATCAGTTTCCTCACATAGGAGATTCATTTAGAGATAGTTTTACTTGGCTTAAAATAATTGAGGACATTCAGAATGCCAAAGTTATTGGAATAACTTGAAAAGTTGTATATTCTCTGCAGATTTATTTCAAGTACAAATTTTAAGGTAGATGCCTTTACTTGACACTTAATTAACACGTCTACTTTCGGTTGATTATTTCTCGGAATGATATTTCTTATCCCAATTGTGATATTTTGATTTGTAACAATTACATACTCTAGAATCTAATAATTTGGAATTTAATTGGTAATTAAAGCTCTTCGAGGTTTCTAACAGAGGTCATTATTATTAGTGATACAGGTAATAAGAGTGAAATTTTACTGAGCACTTAACATGTGCTAGGAACCATGAAAGCACCTCACAAGCATTGCCTCACATACTTTTAACAATATCACTATTAAATGAAGATATTCTTGTTATTTATTATCCCACTTTAGGCCTAGGGATGCTGAGTAACCCAATGTAGTTTCAAAATGATTAAGTGGCGGAGCCAAGAATGGACCTATGTCTGTTTGACTCCCAAGCCTATCTGGTGTGGATAAATAGAATGATAGAACAATGTATCACAGTTAGACCTAAAATACAAGTGAGGGTAACTGAAGAATGATATTTAACTCTCATATCTGGCTGCCTTTCTACTATCAACATATTTTTCACTAAATTATGTTAAGGTGTTTCTTCCCAGCTTTATTGGGATATAACTGATGTATAGCATTGTGTAAATTTAAGGTGTAGAGCATCTTGATTTAATACCCTTATATATTGCAAAATGATCACCACCATTGTGTTAGCTAATGTCCGCAGCACATTGTCTAATCACTATTTCTTTTCTGTCATGAGAACGTTTAATATCTTCTCTCTTAGCAACTTCCAAGTATATATCACAGTATTGTTAACTGCAATACTATGCTGTACATTAGATCCTTGAAACTTATTCATCTTATACCTGGAAGTTTGTACCCTTTGACCAGCATCTGCCAGTTTCCCCCAACCTGTAGCCTCTGGTAACCACCATTCTACTCTCTGTTCCTACGAGTTCAGCTTTTTCAGATTTCACATGTATGTGATATCACATAGTGTTTGTCTTTCTAAGTCTGACTTACTTCGCTTAGCATAATGTCCTCAAGGTCCCCCCAAGTTGTCACAAACGGCTGGATGTCCTTCTTTATTGTGAGTGAATAATATTCTGTTTTCTGTATACACACCACATATTTATCCATTCCAAAGAAAGTTAATATGTCATAAAATATGCGTACAGAGCCTAGCACAGCATTCAGCACAAGTGGGCTCTCCATAAATATTTGTTCAATTTAATTGAATTGATGTTTATTTTTTAAATGTACTCAAATATGAAATGCATTTGCTCAGTTTGGAATGTAGCTTTATTAATGCATGAATAATTAAGCCTCTAAAGTTTTCAAGTTAATAGTGACTTTCTTTCTCTCCTGTCTTCTAAATGCAACAGTGTGCTTGCCACCATCTTCTCTAAGGCAATTTGCATGTGCCCCGTAATATGAATTTCCATAAGATAACGTCCATGACAAGGCCTGTGGCACCTTGTGATGCATCTAGGGAACTTCTAAGTTATATCAAAGAAAGCTGTCACTAATTTGTAGAGCTCACATTATTGTCTTTGAAAATGCCCTTGCTCCTGGAAGAACCCTTTCTATGAAAAGGGAAATGGATATAGAGGATCAGCATTTTACGTTTCACATTAGAAAAATTTCTTAATAATTATTTTCTTAATATTTTTTTCCTTAATAATTATTTTTCTTAATAATTACTTTCCCAAAAAGTTATAGAAGAAAGCCAATACCTGATGAAAGAAAACAGATGAAAAGGAAAGGAAAGGAAAGAAAAAATGTTGACAGTGTAATATAGTTTGGTTTTCTTGTGGTGGTTATCTTTCTTTTGGACTGGGAAGTTCCACCTGCGATTATATCTACGTCACTTGAATTGTAATTGCAAACTGTCAATGTACTGTCCCATACATATATAATCCCATACATATATAATAAACATAATCATTATGTTTCCAAATACAAATATAAATTGTTGCCTTTCTTCATCTCTCATTTTAAAATGAAATGGATTCCAAGTAAAGTGCTCTGTGGGACAGAATTAAAAAGAGAGAGAGAGAAATGGAGCTGGGGAACTAGGTGAGATCATGTTTGAACATGGCATTAACCTCCTCCTTGCTGCCATCCCTACTTTTTCCACATTTTGTTCTATGCCATGCATTCCACAGATATTTATTGAATATCTTCTGTGGATGAGGCACTGTGATAAGGGATTAGCGTAAATTCCAAGATAAATAAGAATAGCCCTACATCCTAAACTAATCTACAGTCTAGTAGAGAAGAGATAAAACACACCCAAAGACAATGTCGACTGTCCTCCAAGTTGGAGAGAGAAAAGATTGTGGGAATTCAGAACAAAAAGAGATTATCTTGAATTTTGGAGAGGTCCAGAGGGTAAGAAAAAAATTCCGTTAGAAAGTGAAATGTGTGCTGGCCTCGAGGAAAGAATAGAATTCAGCTACTGCCGAAGTCTGATGGAGATGCTGGGAAGGGTTGCACACTGGTTCTCTCCTCCTTCTCCCACTCTAGAATAAAAATAGCTTCCTTCTAACCACCTTTAAACACTGCTCACCCTTAATTCGTCTTTCCTACCAATTCCTACAGTAGATATGGAATTTGCATGCCTTTGTCATAAGAGGACTTCCCGTAAAGGCAATCTTAAGCACTCTAGGTGAACTAGGTTAGGAGCAGAGGGTAATTTACTTCTCTTTGTTGACTCTCCGTTTCCTCCTCTATGAATAAGAGAAATGGAGTATAACTGGGATCACAAGTACCAGCTCCAGTCCATTGGTTGTGACTGCCTGGTATTCCTGGTAGGCTGTGTTCTGAACACTAGCAGGCCAAGCCTGAACAAAGCCGAAAGAATCTGGTGATCAAATAATTATGTCTGCCATTGGCATAGAATGCAGGAGTGATGTTACACTCGCCACATCTTTCCAGCCACAGAGTTAATCATTTCAACTAAGTTTCAACTAAGCAGACATTCCACATTTGGGGGTTGCTAAATACCAAGGCATGCCTTATTTCCAACCTTCTCCATGAAGAGTGGGATTTGCGGTAGAATTTCTCAATTTGTAGAGGCACTCCTAGGACGTCATGATCAGGCTTTATAGGCAACACACCTGGATGTTAAAGCAGAGCTGAAATACCGAGCATTTGAGTCGTGTCATGTTCTGTTTCAGAGAGTGTTTAAGCAGACAGGCAACCTCAGAATTTCCTAGGAAGTGGACTGGGAAGCTCTAGATTTGAAAGTAGTTGGATATCAGTTGGATTTGGTTATATAAACGCAAAAGATACCTTGATGATATCAAAAGACATCTTGGCAACTGGGTTATCTAGTTAATACAGGGAATGAGACATGAAGATCCATGGAAAGCACTTGAGAATGCACGTAATTGGGTGTTTAAATGGCGGGCTGTATCCCATAAGAGATCTCTGATATAGACTGAGATATATTGGTTAACTGCTAAAATAACGTGGCAAGGCCCACACAGCTATTCTGGCAACTCTAAACCTTGCTTATTTAAATTAGGAGTTTCATCAACATTGTTTCAAAATAGTTCATTTAAAATGATTATCCTCACACTGGATGCTGAGGCACAAGATGGTGTTTAATAAACTTAATCTTTATTTTATTTTATACAATCCCTACCCTTCCAGGGACCCCTTGGAATCACTGGCTGTAAGGAATTTATAGCATGAGCACTCGCCGTTCCTATAGATAAGCAGAAAAGAATAGCACCTTTTGCATCTGTTTGTTTTCCTTTTACTGATGTTTCTTTGGCAGTATATTTAGCCTCCTAACTACACCTCTTAGGTTTAGAGAGGGCTAAGATTTATTACAAAATTATTTTTAAAATATAGATTATCCATTGCCCTCCAGTGACACAAATGCCAGAATTACCTATGGAACTCCAGGAAAACCAATTTAATTCTTCCTGTGTCTGAGCCTTTGTGGTGTCTATTTTTATGAAGTAGTTTTCTTGTGGTTTTTTCCCCCTTTTACAGTTTTTAAATGGATAAGTTGTGGTATTGTATCTTATGGTGAAGCAAGGATGATGAGAGCCATCACAGAACACTGCTAGCTGTCAGTGCCCCTAAATTATAATTGATTAGTACACGAATAAAGAAGTGATAGGCGATTGGATTTCGAAAGAAAATGGGACTACTTATGACTGGTTTGAAGGTATGATTTTATTGTGGAAGGGTTGAAACACAAAGGTTTCCGCAAAGTCTCATTTTTCATAGACATGAGATAAAATCTGTAACTCATTCCACTGGGGTTTAAGCCATTTGTTGGCTTTAATTTAATTGGCTAGAAAGCAAGGAATCATGGTTTACTTTGAGCTCTCTTTTATCTTCCTTAGTAACATGTCACTTACATGACCCATGGACGCTGTGAGTGTTTTCAAAAGACCTCTTTAAAGTATGCCTGCACTTCTTTGGGCACTAAAATATGTTTCACTTGGAGATGTTCAGGGGCAATAAAATACAGAGTATCATTTTAATAATAGAGTAAAACTCAGTGAAAGGAAAGTAAACAGCGAATATAGGCTGAAACTGGAGTGATGAGTGAAGCCTGCTTCCCGGAAGTGAAAATGCTCAGAGTAGACAGAGAAATGCTTTCTGAGCTTGTTTGGTAGGAAATGCTGTTAACTATGTAGATTCTCTGTGAAACCTCATTATCCTTAGGCTGCTAAATGTTTGCTTTGGCACGTTGTGTTCTATCTTTGGTATCACATCATTCTCAAAATCTACCAGCACGGCCACTTTAGAGCAGGTGAGCTTGCCTGGATGAACTGAACACACATTTTTCATCTGCCCTAACGAAATGCACTTATTCTTAGCCGTGGGGTAGTCAGTCATCTTCTGTGATGCCTCCAGATCCATTCAGCAGAAGCTTTCCTGTTTCTCAAAACATCTCACCCTAGCCATGCAGGAGCCATTTCCATGAGAGGAGCAGCAGTTTATCCTTCACCGACATCCTATTGTTAGCTTGGCTCTTGAGTTGGCCTACGGTCGTGGTCCTGCTGACTAAGGCTCTGCTCTCCTGGGTCTCACAGTGGTCAAATCCATGCCTTAGTTCTCTGGGAAGGAAGAATGATAAGGCGTCTAAGTGTTGTCTGCTCTTTAGTCAACTGTTCTCTTAGCTGTTTCTTTAAACGTCCGGATTACCTGTTCTTTAGGTTGCAGTGCTATCTCATTTAGATTATGTCACTAGGAAGCATGCAGATGGAGACCTTCCTGCCCTCTTCAGCTCAGTGGCCCCGTGACCTTGCATAGGACATTGCAGCTCACTGAATCTCAATATTCCCATATATTCATTCCAGAAGCTACCATTCACTAGCGATCCAAGTTTAGCAGGTATTATTCAAAGTCCTGAAGATACAATACAAACACATCATCCCTACCCTACCCTCAAGGCAGCAACCATCTTATAGAGAAGATGGGAAAGTGAATAGTCAGTTAGGGCCACGGCCCCATCAGCTTCCTAGAGGAATTGTTAGGTGAATGAAACGATAAACGGGTCAGTGCTTCTTTTCTTCCCCATTTTATTGAGACATAATTGGCATATGTCACTGTATAAGTTTAAGGTGTACAGCATTGTAGTTTGATTTACATATCTTATGAAATATCATAGCAGTAGGTTTGGTTATAATCCATCATCTCACATAGATAAAACAAAAAGAAAAGAAAAAGAATTATCCTTGTAATGAGAACTCTTAATGTTCCTTCCAGAGAAACACATAACAGTGTCTTAAGGGTTTGAAATTTGGTTAGAAATACCAGGATTCCCATAAAAAATAAATAATGGCAATAGCCATTAAATAAGAAGTGGCAAGTAATTGTTGGAAAACGAATGCTAGGGATATCCAGAGAAATGAGAGATCCCATCGGAAGTTTGGGGAAGGCTTCTTAGAGGAAGTGCAGGGCCCGAATGACTGACAGGTCGAACTTATACAGGTAACAAGCCAGGGGAAGGGCACTCCCTACAAAAGGGACAAGATGTGTAGAGCTGGAAATGGAAACAATTCATATGAGATGGTAAGGAAAACTCTCTGCTCCAGTAAGTTCTTGAAGGTAAATATTGAGAGTTATAAAGTTATTTTAGTTCTTCTTCCCAGGGTTCATGGTTCCTTTTTATTTGTTTATTTATTTATTTATTTATTTATTTTTGACTGCGTTGGGTCTTCGTTGCTGTGCGCGGGCTTTCTCTAGTTGCGACGAGCAGGGGCTACTCTTCATTGTCGTGCGTGGGCTTATTGTGGTGGCTTCACTTTGTTACGGAGCACGGGCTCTAGGCGCGTGGGCTTCAGTAGTTGTGGCACGTGGGCTCAGTAGTTGTGGCTCACGGGCTCTAGAGCTCAGGCTTAGTAGTTGTGGTGCACGGGCTTAGTTGCTCCGTGGCATGTGGGATCTTCCTGGACCAGGGCTCAAACCCATGTACCCTGCATTGGCAGGTGGATTCTTAACCACTGCGCCACTAGGGAAGTCCATTCATCATTCCTTTTTAATCTGATAGATAACAGGTCATTGGCAAAGTGCATTTAAAGCACAAAACTTAAACAACGGTCATATTCCCTTCAGACTGCACTCATATAAACAGAGTTGGCAAAGTTACAATTTTTTGACTGTCTACAAGATGTAGACTACAAGTAAAGTATATGTGTAAGTCTCCATGACACCAATAGTAGGAAAGTAGCATCATTTATGTCACAGCCAATCTTATAGGTTAAATACAGGATTGCTTTATTTATAGATTTTATACAATATTTAAATCAAGACACATAGTTTATAAACCATTTTGTAGATTGCCTTTTCCTGTAGTCTTAACATTTTCTCAGAACTCTATATCATGCATAGACTTTTAGTTCTCTATTCATGGAAATGAATCTTGATGGAATATTTCCAATGGCTGTGGAGCCAGCTACTATGGTAAGTTCTGGGGTTACCAAGGGAGAAGTCTCTAGAGCTTTGCCTTCTACCAGCCTAAAGGTCATTGAAGAAGATAGATAAGCAAAGCATAGGACAATTTTTAGTTTACTCTATAAATATGTGGGACAAGTTTATTTCCAGTTTTCTTGTTAATTATGTTTATTTGGCCAAAGGAAATTTTATTCATGTGCAAGTTCTTTCCTTTTGATGAACTCTCTAGTAATCTTTGTTCTGAAGTAGCTAAAATATTAGCCGAAGGGCACAATTCTTTTTTCAGAAATTTCTCTTGATAATGATTGTATACGAGTGCCAGAAAACATATCAAAATGCTAATATTTGTAACTAAACTAGTGATATAAATTATACATAACCATATCTAAAATTGGGGGAAATGTAGAGGAAAAATATTTAGGAAAACCAGATATGATCTAGGATTCTGAAAGAGAATCTAGATAAATTCATAGTTATTAGTGAAAGATATCAGCTACCTTAATATATAGTGTTTA
>NW_020173979.1:7241919-7393860 GCF_003031525.2 Neophocaena asiaeorientalis asiaeorientalis | reverse complement strand
TTTATATATAGTTTTTATTTCCTGACCTTTTAAGAGTTTGAAGATATGAAGCCTATGTCTTTTCTTTCACAATTCTATCAGACACCTAAAACTCCAAGTGCATTTTCACTTACATGTCTTCCCTAGACATTTTAAAGAAAAACAAAAGGGAGAAAAGTTAGGTTTCACAAAAGATCTCTAAATATTGCCTAATTAAAGACATAGATAATTATTCTTTGATTCCATAATCATGAGCCTTTTCCCATCTCCAGTAGCACCTCTGCATCTAGAAGAATTTTGGCTTTTGCTTATGGTCTTGACTAGTAACTTAATGTGGTGATTAAGATACTTTCTTTGTATATTTGCACATACACAAAGACATGGATGTCCTTTCAAATTATACCCACCTTCTCCTTAAGCTAATAATGCTATATTAAATTGCATTGAAATGCTAAGGTCTCTAACTATAATGATTTTCCACATCCCATTTACCTGTTGATGATTAACGAATGCTTCCTGAGTTGCGTTCTTGCTATTTTGTCTTTAAAACTACTTTTGGGGTTTTAGTATCACATTCAAGAGGCCAGTCAGAGTTCTGTGCTTGTGGCTTCATTAAAATTCTGTCCTACACATCATCTGACTCTCACTTTATAATCTATCAGAACACCTGTTTTCTTTACAGTTGCCACGAGGCAGCTCAAAACACTGTGCTGTTTAGCATTAATAATGAGCACAGGATATGTATTTTTGACACTTTAAATTTTCTTTAGAAAAGTGCACAGAAAAAAGCCAAGTTTGAATGAATTATCTAAACTTTTGCAGTTTCATAACATGAATTTTAACCAACTTTTTAAAAAAATGTGTATCAGAAAGCACCTTCTCTCTTTGTCACTGGGCATTCCGTTGACTAACTAGGAAAGGATGTAGAGGGACATAACTTTAAAATGTCACTGCATAAACTAATAGTGATACAGAAAGTATTTTAATAAGAGTCTGTGCATTATTACTTTCCCTATTTACATACCAGTCTCACAGACAGTTCATTGTAATTCTCACTCCAAAAGGAAGTTGAGAAGCTTAATGTCACTGTTAATATCTAGATATGTTTATAATTTGGTGACTAAAGTAAGTGATGGGATATGTCTGTGTATGTATGTATACAAACTTACATAAACATACATCACTTTTGTGTGTGTGTGTGTATATATATATATACACACAAAAGGAAATATATATATGTAAAAGAATATATATATATTCTTCTAAGTTCAGGCATTTAGGATATTATTGTTAAATGATCCTCAATGTAATTGTACCTATTTGAAATACTTCAAGGGAGGGGTAGGGAGATAATGAATGGTCTCAGAAGGGTGAAAGTCTGTCACTATATTATGTAAATGAAGAAATGTCTTCTAGTACTTATGAACTGCTGTAGTTTTAAGTACTCATAGAGGACATACTGCAAGTTGATTATTGTAATCCTACAGTGTTATCTCATCAGTGAGCGGATTAAGGGAGCTCTCTCTGCTGAGGGGTCTGAATAAGCATTTTCATTTACTCCCTGCTGGGTCATTGACAAATGGAGGTTTTATATGGGAACATTTAAAAGCATATACAGTAAACAAACCTATAGTTTCTTGCCTAGCTCGAGTTCTTTACTGGATCTGTGCTATTTTAGAAAGAATGATGCCATCCAACCTAGCATAGCAGTCAACTGATTTGTGCCCTGTCCCGCAAAGAGAATATTGTGTACAGGTGGTGGTGGAGGGTAGAAGGGATAGACAGGGAGAGAGCTGGGTCTGTCCTATGAAAAAATATCTAGTAGTTTAAATCCATTTCTCCTCCTTCTCTTTCCCTTGGTTCAAATCCAGACACTCAGTAATAACATTCACTTTCTGTCTAATGACCCTACCACAGGTGCCAATAAAGCTAACTTCCAAATCTTGGATTTTCCTCTACCTTGACCAAAATCAAAACCTGCCTTTTATGTCACCCCCTCAGGGTCCCAAGAAACCACTGACTATTCAATTTGATGATAAGATTGGAGAAAATATGTAATAACTAAAAATAGATGAACGTATTATTATTAGGTTGAATCATGTGAAATTGTCATTTTTGTAGGACAAGAAAAGTTGAATGTTGGTCATTTCCTGTAGCTCAGATTGTAATTTTCAGATAATGTGTATGGGTTAACTGGGGTAAATAACATCTGATGACCATGTGAGTATTCATACACTCTCCACAATACTGCATATATGTGCCAACACTTGTCGTATATTCTTTTTTTAAATTTATTTTATTATTTATTCATTTATTTTTGGCTGAGTTGGGTCTTCGTTCCTGCACGCGGGCTTTCTCTAGTTGTGACGAGCGGGGGCTACTCTTCATCGCGGTGCACGGGCTTCTCATTGCGGTGGCTTCTCTTGTTGCAGAGCACAGGCTCTAGGTATGCGGGCTTCAGCAGTTGTGGCATGCGGGCTCAGTAGTTGTGGCTCGCAGGCTCTAGAGCAAGGACTCAGTAGTTGTGGCACAAGGCTTAGCCATTCCTCGGCATGTGGGATCTTCCCGGACCAGGGCTCGAACCCATGTCCCCTGCATTGGCAGGTGGATTCTTAACCACTGTACCACCAAGGAAGTCCCTATATTCTATCTTTTAAGCCTCTAATAATCTGATTACCAACATGAAAATTAAGACAAAGTAATCAACCCAGGGTCACATAGTGACAGTAGGAGGACCAGATAAGAGCTAGACTAAAATTTTTATGACTTTAAAGCCCATGTTCATTTTATGTTGTCTCCAAAAGAATACAAGTGATTGAATGTTGAGCCTGATTCAGAAGGGGGCGGTGGTAGAAACCAATGGGAAGATGGGAAAAGAGAGGATTCTTGGACCTTGAGAATCATACATGTAGCCTGTACCTAGGCTGTCTGTGTTTAGATTCAACCTTGGAGAAGAGAAGAGGTATAACCTACTATGGTGGCTTACTTCTTATACGGTTTGTGCAGCAGTACCTCTGTAGAGAATGTGGAAAGAACAAAGCTTTACTTAGTCCACACCCTTTCCTCTTTCAGTGCAGGGTTCAAATCCTTAATACTTTCCCCTCCACTGTAGGCCACTCTATTTTCCCTGTCCTGATAGGGAACAGCCATGCATTTAATTCTATTGTGTCCTTTGTGGTTCTCCCACGGCTTCTCTGCTTTAATATTATCCCCCTATCTAGGTTAGAACCTCTTCCAAGGCAGAAACACTATCTTATTTCTATTTCACATTTTCTAAAGGGTTTGTCCCAATGCTGGACATATAACAGGTCACTGAATACATGCTGACTGCTTGATCAGTTAAGGTACTTGATTCTAAGTTTTACTCCCAGATCTACCATTGATCCATTTATAGAACAGGAATACCAGGGGCACTAACATTAACATGAGAAGTTCTTTCTAAGAAATTGAATCATTCAAACAAGAACACCACTGTCTATGCCAAAACAATACGTTTTCTTGAATAAGGATTCTAGGTGTGTAATATACATTTATTACATGTTAGAGCCAACGGCTCAACAGCTAAAATTGTTATATTACTTTCAAAGTACGGAAAAAATTCAGTGAGTCCAGATTTCACTGTTTCATCTCATTTACCTCTAAGTAAACATGGAATTATAGTTCACTAAGAGAAGACAGTGAAAAATCTAAAATATGTAACCAATTCATCTAAATAGTTTGAATTTATTATTTCTTAGAAATGGGTTTTGACCTATAATTCATAATCAAAAGCTGATTGTTTTTTTTTAAAACACACACATCTATACACACATAATTAGTTTAGATTTAGATAGGGACTCCAAGAAACATGTCAAATTAAATTTTCAGTTTAAGGTTAGTTTTAGCTTTAATATGATATTTGCAAGATGCATCATTTAAGATGCGTTAACTGAGTACTTTAAGATACCTAAAAGAACATAGAAAACATTCTAAAACCAAAGAATCATGCTATAAAGAGTGTTGAAAATTAGAACCTTGATTCACCATTTGTCAGCATAGACTAAATGGAGCCTAAACATTTAACTGAAGTTAAAATTCGAGTTAATGATACCAGATATTTAATCAACCAGTGCCCTAAAATACCCAGCAAGGAGCAGTTGGGGAAGTGCACATTTGAGCTTTAAAGTAGTTTTGTATTCTCTGTAGCCAGTATGCCAGTATGTGTCTGTGTTAGATTAGGTCTTATTGTGCAATGTATATCAAGATGCCTAGGGCTTCCCTGGTGGCGCAGTGGTTGAGAGTCTGCCTGCCAATGCAGGGGACACGGGTTCAAGCCCCGGTCTGGGAGGATCCCACGTGCCACGGAGCGGCTGGGCCCGTGAGCTACAAATACTGAGCTCTGCGCGTCTGGAGCCTGTGCTCCGCAGCAAGAGAGGCCACGACAGTGAGAGGCCCGCGCACCGCGATGAGGAGTGGCCCCCGCTTGCCACAACTAGAGAAAGCCCTCGCACAGAAACAAAGACCCAACACAGCCAAAAATAAATAAATGAATAAATAAATTTATTAAAAAAAAAAAAAAAAGATGCCTACTCTTTAGATGCCCGTATAACCTCAAACAAAGTGCTTATGAAACGGCAGGATCTCTGCAGGAAGCAAAGAGATATCTCAAATAGTACATAATCAAACCTGGAAAATGGTATAACGTCATCAGATGAATGGTGAAGTTTATATAATGTTTTTAGTTAATCTCTTGCTTGCCAGAAACAGACTCCTTCATGTTCCTTCCGTAAGGAGTGGGAAGGTGGGATTTTGTATAAGAGTAATAATATGGAAAGTTGTCCCATTATGTCTATAGAAGATGAAAAATGAAAGCTATCCTGAACATGGGTAGACTTTTCCAGCCAGATTGTTCTAGGTACAAAAAGGTGCCAAAGACCTCTGCAGATTAGAGTTCAAGGTTCATCATTTAGTGCTCTGTCCATGGTACTTGTGGCTTGGCTCCTGTGTGTGTGTTCTTCTCTCTAATCTTTGCTATCATCTACTCTATCTTTTCTCTACATCACGGCATTTCTTACTCACTGTTCCTGCTTCCCCATAACTCTGCCTCCATAGGGCCTATGATGGCCTATCTGACTTATCTCCCAATTTCAACTCTCACCTTCAGCTCTAATTCTTAACTACTTAATTCTTTCTTAGTATTAATTCAAATTCCTAAATAATGGCTCAGTTCAGTTTTTTTTTTTGTTTGTTTGGTTGGTTTTTGGTGGCAGATCATGTTTGCTATAACAGCCTGTAAGTCAGAGCTTGCCTCTAATGAATTAGCCAAGATTTGGTGAGATGGAGGTGACAGAAAGGTCAGATGCCAATAGCATGGTCATTTAGAGCTGACCATTCTGGCAGGGCTATGGCTGTGGTTGCCATTGCAGGGGGGTGATATAGGCTATCATGTGACACTTTCGACAGGTCTCAGAAATAAACAACACTCAGGCTATTCATAGCCAGAGATAGAGGTTGTCAAAATGAACTTTTAGTATCTCAGATTAATTGCATTAAGCCAAACCCATTCCTTGAGCCAGTAAAAAGCAAGTATATCGCTGCTCAAATGTTTGATTTTTTTTTTTTTCCTTGAGAAAGGGCCAGTTGGGTTGATTTCTAACACCTTTACTTACTAGAAGAGAGATCTATAAATGAAGTACAAATTTTGAATGCCCATTGAGTTTGAATAAACAGGCTGTGGCGTGGCTAGAGCGAGACGTGATACAGGCCACTGGATTAATTCAGGGACTGTGCAGAAACATTCATCCTGTATGCTTTATATTGGGCGTTGGCGAGGCGAGCTTATCGTTGTGTATGGTAGGTTCTTGGCACAGCCAAATATTGACATAATATTCTAATATGCCTTCTTACCGGTTGCAGAAATCCTTATTATTTCATGAATTAGTTCCAGCAATGCAGAGACCCCCATGTATTTTTAGGGAGTTCTGGGGTCAGCATTGAAGAAAATGTTGCCGTTGTATTGGAGTGTAAAATTTATGCGGAGTAGAGTCCAAATGTGACTTGGCCACCTGAGGCTTAAAAAGGTCTAAAAGTTAGCTAATGCAACACTATAACCATCAGTTCTCGCCGTATTGGGGCATCTTTGATCGCTCTAAAAAAATTACCTTTAGAAAAGATTTAATTAAAAGTTCTACTCTCTCTTTTTTCATATACCAAAAAGAACATCAGTGTATAATGTTAATTTATAGTATCATTTGAGTGCTGAACTCTCTCTGTTAACCCTCAATTTGTACAGCACAATCATGTTTTTCAGGTTTTCTTAAGACCTTACAGATCTTTCTAATAAATTGATATATTCTCTTGCATTCTCTCTTCCCTTTAGAACCTTATCAGTTGAGTTGTTCTTGTCCAGTTTATTTTAATATCCCTACTCTTTAGTGTATTAGTTACTGCTTATATCATGACAAGACCTTTTTTTAGTTAAATATGATGTGATTTAAATGTTCTGGACAAATTAGTTTGCTTAGAAAAAGTCCCATTTGGACATGGACTTAAAACATTCCCTTTGATAGACTGAGGGCATGTCTACACTTACCTTTGAACAGAAGTGGCATTCTCTTAAGCTAAATGGATCTCACAGTCAACCTTATTTCAATGATCAAAAGCTAACAGTTAGGACTTGAAAGAGTTAGGTCATAAAAGGGGACTGGGCTGTAAAATGATCAATGAACCAAGAGTTAGAAGGTCTAAGCCGAACTCTGCCCTAATTATCTGTGTGACCTTGGGCCCCGCATTTTCTCTCTGGGTCTAGTTTTCCCATTTAAAAAAATGAGGGTTATGGAGTATTCACTCTCTAAGGGTCATTTGCCTATATTATGTATTTCATACCTGAAGGGAAATACATTCATCCTGGCATTTTATAAAGTAAGAATATAAAAATATAAATCTATCTAAAAGCCATAACTTTCATATTAAGATAACAAATATCCTGGCAGAGAACAAAAATGAGTGAATCTCAACTAGATCCATTCTAAGGGATAACACCTGGATTTGTACAGTACCTTGCCCTGGGATACAGGAGCTGTTACTTCTATGGTCTCCTTTGTCCATTTTACCCTACCCCCCCCCCACTCCCCGCCCCCCAGCAGAAAGCCTCTGTCCTAATAAAAATATCCCGTGTAGATGCAAGGGCATCTATGTGCAAGTGGTAGTATACTAGGTTCCTAGGGCTGCCATAACAAAATGCCACAAACTGGGTGGCTTAAAACAACAGAAATTTATTCACTCACAGTTCTGAAAGCCAAGAGTCCAAAACAAGGTGTCTACAGGGCTGCACTCTCTCTGGAGGCTCTGTGGGAGGATCTGTTCCTGGCCTCTTTCAGCTACAGGTGTTAATTTATAGTATCTGTTACTGACAGCTAGAGGCTGTCAGCATCCCTTGGAGGTTGTCAGCATCCCTTGGCTTGCAGTCACATCACCCTCTGCTTCCTTTTCACATCGCTTTCTCTGTGTGTCTGTCTCTCTCTGCGTCTCTCCTATAAGAATACATGTGAGGTCATTGAGGGCCCAGCCAGATAATCCAGGATAAATTCCTCCCCTCAAGATCACCATTAATCACATCTTTTGCCATATAAGGCAATATTCAGTCTTTTTCTGTATAAGGTAATATTTGCAGGTTCCGGGAATTAGGACACTGTCTTATATTTCTGGGGGCCACCACTTGGCACACTCCAGGTGGGACAACGGGTCACTAGTGAACATGCATCTCACTGCTGTGAGAGCACCCATGCAGTGCTGGATGATTGTTGCACATAGGAGCACAGGCTCAGTGTTGCCAGAATTTCCAATTTTAAAAGAAAAACTAGAAACCTGGGTTTGTGTCTCTGTGTTTGTGAGTGAAATCCCCTGATATTTGATGATGAATCATTTGAAAAACAACACTACATGTCCCAAATAAAACCCATGTATGGGCCACATTCACTGCAAGGGCTGCCACAATAAAATTTTCTTTGAAAGAGCACTTTGTATACATATTCATTAACTCAACAAATATTTATTTAGCACCTAATAGAATAGTATTTATTTTAGATTGATCAGGGGAGACCTTGCCACTTTGATAAAATGATTCCCAAATTGTAGTCCTCATAATTTTTCTTAAGAAAAGACAGAATTCACTTCATATTTCCTTTTTGGAGATATTTTCTATGACTCTGTAGACTTCATTGAGATCAACTGGGCTTTATGACCCAGGAATGAATTTAAGACCCAAATTCAAAATTTTAAATGTGATCTGATCCTTGAGTACATTGGAGATAATAGTGCCCCTAGACTTGCCTAATACCTCACATTTACTGTGTATTTATCTTGGCTATCTTGACTATGATTCTTTGTAGATAACAACAGAAAAGGCATTTGCATTTCATATAGCCCCTCATCCCTATTGAGTCAGCACTACTGAATTAGACCAACATGTCAGAATATCAAGTCCTTCAATTTTCTTCATCATTGGCTGTCCAACCACGTATTTCTTTAATACAAAGGAGAAAGTTCTTATAGGTGCTTAGTCTGCTCTCAGTAGCTGTGAGTCCTTGCCCAAGTTCATTAACCTTGGTTTTTTTACTTAGAAAATAGAGATATAGAGAGTAGATCTTAAAGTTCTCATTATAAGAAAAAGAAAAATCGTAACTTGTGAGGTGATGGATGTTAATTAAACTTACTGCACTAATCATTTCACAGCATATACATATCAAATCATTATGTTTACAATGTTATATGTCAATTGTATTTCAACAAAACTGGAAGAAAAAAAAGAAAATAGCAATATCTCTCTTCCTAGGTTGTTTTGAGCATTAAAGGGGTCAATGCATGTGAAGTATTTAGAGGAATGCCTGGCACATAATGAACACCTAATAAGCATTAGCTATGTAATTATCTTTATTATTATCAAATGTTGGTAAATATCTTCACTTTATTATTCTGTCTCCTTCCCTATGGCAGTGCTTCTTAAAATATGATGTGTGTTCTGTTCTCCTGAGGATCATGTTAAAATGCAGATTCTGATTCGGTAGACCTGAATGGGACCTAATTCTGCATTTTTAACAATGTCCCAGGTGAGCCTGATGCTACCTATCTGAAAATCATCCTTTGAGTACCCTGTGAGACTGCCTGCACATTGCAATAATCTGGAAAGCGTTCAAAAAATACCAATGCATAGCTCCCTCCCCACCGGCAAACCAATTAAATCAAGATCAGTGGTGGTAGGAACCCAGTCTATTGATTGGCATTTTTGTAACAGCTCCCTGAGTGTCTTAGTTCAGGCTGCTGTAACAAAATACCATAAACAACAGAAATTTATTTCTCACAGTTCTGGAGACTGGAATTCTGAGGTCAGGGTGCCAAGCACGGTCAGGTTCTGGTGAGAACCTTCTAGCAGGTTGCAGACTGCTGTCCTCTTGTATCCTCTCATGAGGAAAAAGAGTGAACTACCTCTCTGGCTTTGTCTTATAAGGGCACTAATCCCACTCATAAGGGCTCCACTCACATGATTTAATTACCTCCCAAATTCCCCACCTCCAAGTATCATCATATTACAACTAGGGTTTCAACATATGAGTGTTGGGGGGACATGAACATTCAGCCCATAATGCCAAGGGAATCTAATATGCAACCAGAGTCAAGAACCACCCTCTTACAATATAAAAATTTTCATACCCTCCCGTATAACGGGGTAAAAAGAAATGTCAGGCCTCTCTGTTAGGAATTAAATCCTCACCCCACCTGGAAGAAGCCAGCAGCATAAACAAGAATACATTTGAAGTGGTGCCCACAGCAAGTCTTGTAAGTATCTTATGGGAAACACAATATTTTGGTATTTCCCAACCTGGTGCTGTTAACAAGAATCGTCCCTTGTTTGTGTTTGTTAATCAGCTTGATGAGCAGTTTCTGTGTCAATCTTCCCAAACTGCACTGGCCAGTTTCCAAATCAAGTACATAAATTACACACTGCCCTCTCTTCAAGCTGCTCACCACCCTTTAGAATATCAGGAAGGAATTTTGAACGTGCAAATCTGTACAAGTGGATTCCTTAGACTCGTACTGTGTGGTGGTGGGTCTGATGTGACACTATAATGTGTCACAATATTATGGCACTGTGATGACATACTTTAATGTCAAGGAGTAATATTTTGACCAATATCCAAACGTTAGCCTTTTTTTTTTAGGTCTGATGCTCCTTATATAAGGGTGTTTCCTGGATCAGTTATTTATAGGTCTTGAGCCTCCATAGTGTCAACCTAAGCACACTATTCCAAGAACCAAGGAGTGACATATGGCTCAGCTCTACTGGGATCTGCTATCAGAAAGAATGCATGAGTGTGCTGGCAGTTCCTTAACAAAAGACCAAATGAAATAAGATTTCAAGAACATGGAAATTTCCATAGGGTCGACTCCTCTGTGTAAACTACACCCTGGATATCACAGAAGTCCCATCGACCTAGGACCGAAAGGACCAATTGTAACCCTTCTGCCATTTCTGTGTGCACCTATGGCAGTTTCTCGATGGGTATCTCTATTTAGACTGAGATCCTTCTGTATTCTCAGGTCATGAATTCTACTGTAGAAATCACCTTGAACTTGAAATTTCTAGCAGGTTATAGTCCTTTTGGGGAAGTGTAAGAGGAAAATAGAGAAGCAAATAGTGAAACCTAACTAAATCCCTGGCGACCGTTTTCAGTAGTTATGTGATTTGGTGGACACTGTTAGAAGAATATAGTTTGTATTATTTTACTAGTGGTATTATTATTATATATTTGAGGGATGTCTATTATCTCCCAATTATCAGGGCATGGAGTTGGGGAGTGAATGTCTTTCTTCATATTCATTACTATTGATTTAACTGAAAATGGCCAACCCACCTAATCAAGGAAGAAAGAGCTGCAGTAGAAAGGAATGTATCCATGGCCTTAAAAACAAGAAGAATACATGAACACTATCTAATAGTTGCATAGCATCTTCTTGTGCCTTCATGAACAACAAAAAGATACTTCTATTGCAGGAATCCAGAATTTTTTAAATGCCTAAATAGATAGTTAAGGAATAGGCATGTTTGGAATGTAACTGGATGACAGGGAGTAATCTCTGAAAAAAATATCCAAGGTGTGAATGCATGTAGTCAGCTACCAGTGTCCAAAACTATCTGTGTAAGAAGTAACATACAGGGCTTCCCTGGTGGCGCAGTGGCTGGGAGTCCGCCTGCCGATGCGGGGGATGCGGGTTCGTGCCCCGGTCCGGGATGATCCCACATGCTGCGGAGCGGCTGGGCCCGTGAGCCATGGCCGCTGGGCCTGCGCATCCGGAGCCTGTGCTCCGCACTGGGAGAGGCCACAGCAGCGGGAGGCCCGCATACCACAAAAAAAAAAAAAAAAACAAAACAAAACAAAAAAAAAAACAAAAAAAAGAAGTAACATACACACACACACCTAGAAAAGAAGAATGGAATATTCTGCAACAGATTGCTAACAGTGGGGTAGTGGCAATGCATGGTTCTGTATTTTTTAAATGTTCCATAACAAGCCTATATTACTGCTTATATAATCAGAAAACAACAATAACAACTGTTGAATTACGTTTTTCTTCTTTTGGCTTGTTGGCATTTCGTGATTACTTCCTAGTCAACATTGATTGTTTCTTAGCTCTTTTTTTAAAAAAAGTTTATCTTATAAACACCAACAAAATTTAAAAAAACAAACCCATAAGTTTCTCTATATCTCTACGCCTAGGAAGTTAGATTCTTTCTTTCTTATTCCTATTCAGTGGCTAATTGTTTGGTCTGTGCCCTCTACCATGGATAATGCCTTCTCTATTAGCATACATTTAGAGTCTTTGTTTTCTAGAACAAACGTCAGTCAGTGTCTCTGGAAATCTGCTCCTGAAATGTTCATAGTCTACAATCAAGTAGAGAAGATCATGGAATCTTGCTGAAATGTTTATGCAAATATTTCTGAGGGTATATGTTGTAACCTTATATGACACACTATACCCCAGAAAAGTATGGGGTCCACATGGATTCAAGTACAATCAATCCCCTGTTTCCTGGCATTAAGAATGAACTCTCTGGAAATAAAAGGTTTTTGATTTGAGAGTCCCCACTCAGCACACTCCCTTCTCATACACCCCCATCCTCCACGTCTCAGATGGGAAAAGAGAATTGTTATTTACAAAGAAGGACCGCTGGAACTGTGCATTTCCACATAGGAAAAATAATTCTTGAATTTAACTTTTTGATATAAAAAGGATGTATCTGAAATATTACATAGGCCCTCATGCACAGACAAACCCAAAGGGTCATGTTCAGTAGGTCTAAAGAGTCAACAAAAAACAGTGCCCCTTCCAAAAATAGTTCAGCAGAGCTTCATAAATTATATGCACAGGATATCAAATATTTGGATGATTGGAATTTCATGTTATGAATTATTTTCCTTTATCATGTAGGTATATGGCCTCTTTTCAAATCCACCATTTTCTTCCCATGATTTGCATTTTCTGGCCTCTCTACATCTTTGCCATTCCCTCTGTCTGGATTGTTCTACCCCTTGTCCTGCTCAGTAAACTGATGCTAATACCTCAAAGACAGGAGAAAATGGCCCCTTTTCTCTTAGAGCATTCCCTGACCCCAAGGGTAGAAATAGTTGCTTATTCACCTGTGATCCCATAATATTTTCTGCAAACTTCTTTATAGTTATTTTTATTGAATAAATTATGTGTGCCTTATGAATTATAGATTCAGAATTCTGAGAGGGCAGAGACCGTGAATCCTTTTACAACAAATACTTCAACCATAGCACACAGTAGGCGCTCAATAAATGCTTACTGAATGAAAATTTAATCAGATGACATAGCGTTAGGGGGTTCTCGCTCTGATGAGAAAAAAACAGAGTTTATCTTCGGTGTGTAAAGAGGATGCTTCTGCCCTATCAGAATGGCTGCATCATGACACCTTATAGCTTTTCTGAAAACTCCAGAGAAATTCCATCTTTTCTGGGGCGGGGGGGGGGGGGGGGAATGAAAAATAGTTTGAGTTCAAGTCCCTTAAATACTTTTTAATAAGCCCGTACAAGGTATTCAGCATTTGCTTTCATAGCTATATAAAATCAGTCTTCTGACAAATTTCATATTGCCTCTTTTCTATTTAGATAAACTTCAATAATTAAAGTGTCCAGTGAAAGTCTGACAATTCGGAGGACTGCAAATTAGGAAGCAATCTTGAATGATGTAATGTGACAGTGGTGTGCAATAACTGGAAAGATATTCATCTTAGATAAGAAAGGTCATTGGCTTTCTTGTCCCTGGCTCATCTGGAAGTCAAAATGGACTGGAAGATTTCCTGGGCTAAGCATGCGTGGTGTTTGGTTGAATGTCCTGCCCCTTGCTGCCAGGTGGAAGAGGGTACTGGAGAAAAAGAATGGTGTCAAGAATAAAGCATGGGCTCTCTGTACAGAATCCCATTTCTGAACCTTACTTATTGTGTTAACTTAACTAAATTTCTTAATCTGAGTCTCGATAATTTTATCTTTACAGTCACGCTATAATAATATAGCTACCTTAGCAGTCTGTTGAGAGGATTAAATAAAATTATGCGTGCAGAAGTCTTACAGTAATACCTGGCACATACTATGTGACCCAGGATTCAAACCCGTAGCTGTATAAATGGAGAAAATTAACTTATCTGAATTTCGTTCTTTGAATCCATCATACAATGTATGGTGCTTCAAGTGCCCAGCATCTGTAGCTGCTCAATCAGTGGCTGATATTACTTAATTAAAGTAATCTCTGATGTATTTAAATAATCTCTGATGAGCTCATTGCAGTGAACTGCGGTAAGCTATTCACACCCTTGTCTCTCCTTTTGTGTGTTTGTAGAAGCCTCTTAGCCCAGTATTGGTTGTCCTTTGCCACTAACAGCTGTCTTCAGGCTTCTTGAAATTCTGTACTATGCATTCCCATATGGTTTTCTTTTAATTTTAGTTTACTTGAGTAAGTATTGTTACTTTCTACTATTGAAATAGAAATTAAAAATAGGAGAAAGATTTCTCTAAGAGTCTGCTTTAAATCTGTTTCTAAAAATGGTAAAGACCATCATCAGTAAGAAAACCTTGGCTTGACTTGCCTCATTTTATCCAAAGAACTCTTATCTCTTCTTCATGTAGGATTACATACACTAGATGTGGGTAACAGAGTGAATAAACCAAGTATACTTTTCTTTTTCAATTTTATGCTAGACTCAGGTGGAGAAAAAGCAAATCGGTCAGCAGTAATTTCTGTTTAATCGCTGTCCCCTTGCCTTCTGAGCCAGATTCTTGGTCCTGAAATCCCTGTTCTAGTTTTCACATTTATAAATAAGGAAATTGAGGCATGATCTCAGGAGTTTCTTTAAGCCCTTGAACAAACTGTAGTCCTGTGATTTTAATTAATGTTGCTATAACTAGATTCCACTCCCCCGTTTCTTGGTTTGGGATCATCTCTTCTTCATTACATCTTTTTCTTCTTTACTTTATATCGTGATAATTGAATTCTTTTTTTTAATTTTATTTTTTTATTGAAGTATATTTGCTTTACAATGTTGTGTTAGTTTCAGGTGTGCAGCAAAGTGATTCAGTTACACATATACATATATCTATTTTTCAGATTCTTTTCCCTTATAGGTTATTATAAAATATTGAGTAGAATTCCCTGTGCTATACAGTAGGTCCTTGTTGGTTATCTATTTTATATATAGTAGTGTGTATATGATTAGGAGTTTGGGATTAACATAATTTATCATTACATCTTAACGTGTTCGCCTTTGCACTTAGGAGAAACTTCATGTCTTTCATGAGTACCCACCATATATCTTCAACCCAGAGCGTCTGAATACATGGAGTAAACACAGAGGGAGAGCTGGTATGAAGGGTAGTTTTAATAGGAAGCTCCTCTAAAGCCTTGAAAAGAGTAAAACAATATAAATTATTGATTGGGTTCTGTCGGTTACTACAGAAGTAAGTGGCTGTCTGGGTTAGCTTATAAAATCACAAATAAATCACTGATTTAAAGTTAACATTTCCAAATTCTGTAATATATTCTCTTAGCCATTTTAAATTCTCAGATGTCTACTGTGTTGAGAGAAAACACAAGTGACAGGGGTTACAGCATTTCCAGAGCCCAGCATTCATGGGTCCTCTGGAGACCCTATACCAGCATGTTTGAAGTGATGAGTAGACTAGACAAGAAAGGAATGGCTGCTCTTCCAAAATTGAAAGAATTGGGGGTATGATATTATAACCAGTATATAGTTTATATATACTTTATATATTACAAAGAAAAATCTTTAATGCTCCTTAACCATTTATGTGAGACTAGTCCTTTGTACTAAACTGTATAGAACGTATCCCAAAGTAGTGTCGCTCAAAGTGTGACCTGCAGAACGCACTGCTACCAATCCGCAAGAAGATATATAAACTGAGAATATTAGAGACTTTTAGAACAACTTGACATAACCAGGATATCCATTTTTCTAATAATTTATTTTTTATTATATTTTCTGTCTCTGACAGATTGGAGACTTTAAAAAAACCAGTTGCTCACACAGATAATTTGGAAACTTTTTTTAAAACTCAGTTGTAACACGGAATAATTAAAAATAAAAAAAATAAAAGAATAAGGAATAAAACTGGGAAGGGCTTTCTAATCGTTTGCACGTGAGTATCTGTATGTGTGAGCGGTACCCTTCATGTAGTTCCGACTATCCTGTCAGGCTCTGAGCTCCTTAAGTTACTTCCACGATGTCTTTTCATCCTCGAGGAACTCTGTGTGGTGGGTGCTCTTGAGGCTCTTCCGTTTGGCCCAAAGTAGATTTTTCTCCCCAAATGGCAGCTGTCAGAAGAAATCCCTGATTTAAGTTTTCACTCTCCTTGCATCGATCCATGTTGTCAAAAATGGGCTTGTGATCTGTGAACAGAGTTTCCTCCAAATCCTGTGAGCACAGAGCAATGCGTCGCCTTGCTCAAGAGTCCCATTCAGGTGGCACCCCGTGCACCACCAGGCTGTTGAGGAAATTGACAAATTTATAGCCTTGTCGCTGCCTGGCTCTTCAGTGGGGGAAGTGCAGTTTTTCTTCCAGCAAGCGGACTTAGTTGTCTGTTTACTGTTGGCCTCAAATGTGAGCACTGCTGGTGATGCATGTCACAAATGGAAGTAATATCATTTGAAGTAGTCCTGCTAGAAGCCCAGGAGCAATCTAACTGCATTAACTCCTCCGTCTGAGTGGAGCAGGCTGAAGAGCGTACATGGCTCAACTGAGCTGAAGTGAAGAAAACAAGGCAGCCATACAAGAGTCCATGACGGCAAGGAGCATGGGAGCCTAAAGCGGTTTCACTCACTGCCTTCAAATAAATGACACCAGAGTAGCGCAGGACATCTAATATTATGTTTACAGACCTGGTTAAACCTTAGAAGTAGCTGCAGTAGCGGCTTCCTTTCTTTTCGAGGGGTTTCTAATGGTAGGTTCCCCCTCCTGCCTCTTGGAGCTATGGATGACAGCTGTCTTATACTCAAGAATACCCTGTATGCATTTCTACTAGTGATTTTAAAGCATGAGGCAAGAATTATAGGCTTCCTTTATATTGTTTTCAAAGAGTACAACTTTTTATTAGGAAATAAACTAAGGTTCAAAGAAAGAAAGAAAATGAACTAAGGTTCAAAGCCATTGTTTTTACTTTATTATAATAAATAATGGCCCAACAAGTTATCTTGTAATGAGCATTAGAATTTAGGTACTGCTCTGTAAGTACTTGAACTTCAGGAAACGTTATTACCCAGGAGGCTATCTTTTCCCATCTTCATTGATGCTGTGAGTTAGGTCACAGTTCCTAGGTATATTGGGAAATAGAGTACCTCTCCCCAACATCATTTATTTATTCAGCATGTCTTTACTTAGAATTTTCTCCAAACACAGCTCTTAAGCTGCCCTGAGTGGTCCATGTGGTCTCATTCAATCTCATAGTCACATGGGATGGGAGCTAATATTTTCCCCATTTGCAGATGAGGAAACTGAATATTTTTAAAAGTGAGTAACTTGCCTAAGATCTTAGGACCATGATAGGTGTTCTTTGTCACTGTAAGACATTTAAAGTTTTATTACTTAGGTAAGACATGTGAGAAGTTTAGTAAAAACTAATTGAAATTGAAGTACATGTGTATATGTACCCCAAAAAGTATGGTAAGTAATCTAATCCAAATGATGCAATGAAGGTATGACATGGGGACCATGGTCCCCAACTTTCACAAGATATTTATTCAGTGGGAAGATAAATATGTAGCCAATGGGTAAATGTGCAAACTAGAATGTGATGTGAGGTGAACTCTAAGGTCTTCCTCCTAAACTTAAAGTTCTATAACTTCTGACTAGGATGATCAAGGAAAGCTTCCTGAAGGAGGTAGAATATGAGTATAAAATTGAAAGATCCTGATTGTTTGAGATGAGAAGGTGGAGAATTCCAGGAGACAGCACAGGGAAGCAGAAAAAAATGGTTATATTCAGAGAAGATACGGCTTGGGTGAAAAACGTCCATGAAAGGGATTAGTACAAGTAAAGCAAAACAGTACATTGGGGTCCGAAAATGGACAAGCTGGAAAAACAAGCCAATACACTTGGGAAGAATGAAGTTTCCTGAACTTGCAGGTACCATGTTCGTAGTGGTTTTAGGAAGATTTTTCACAGGCTTGAGTACAATGAATTATGGTAGAAGCTTGGGGGGAAATACTGCAGGCAGAGAAATTGGCCAGGTAGCCATTGCTTGTGTACAGCATATTGGTTAAAAGGCATGGAGTGGAATGCATAGAGATGGAAAAAAAACAAGATCAGATACACGATACACGTACGGATAAAATCAACAAAAATCGACAGCATAGCTTAGGAGTCACACAGCCTCTTCAGTAGGTTCAAAGCCTGCTATGTTATTTGCCAGACTTGTGGTCTTAGACAAGCTACTGAACCTCTCAGTGGCTCTAGGAGCAACTGGTTTGAGGTTTAAGCCAAATTGAGTCAACTAGTCTGTCCGTAATGAAGAATACATTGGGAACATGACATACGGGTCAGACTAGCGTAGCAATTCAGGGCTTAAATAACCAAAGGTGCCACCTACCAGCAGTATCAAAGTGTTGACAAAAAACAATGCAGCTATTTACCAAGGGTCAAGTGAGGAGTCCATAGACATCTCATAGATCTGATTTCTCAGGGGCTAAGAATACTCTTGGGGGCCTGCGGTGTAGTACTTCACTGGAGAAAAATAAAATAGGCATTCAGGTGAGGGTGCAGGCTTGAGGAAGCCTTGGAGACAGGAATGTTCCTTGAGCATTACAAAGAGCAAGGAAAGCACTTTAGTGGAATGCAAGAAGGTAAAGCTCCAAAGGGAGGTTGGGGCCAGATTGAAGACACCTTTGAATTTGCAGATTTAGCAAATAAACATGCAAGTGATTTTGCTTGGATCATACTATGCTGAAAAAATTACTTGTTGTTGATGTGAAATTCAAATTGAACTGGGTGTCCCGTGTTTTATCCTGCAGCCCTATGTTTGGATGCCAGGGAAAGGCAGTTGGACATAATTTTCAGTGAGAAACATTTGAAGGGCATCTGAGCAATGGAGGAACACGATGGAACGATTTTTAGAAGGATTAATTGGGTGTGCAGGTTGGAGGAGAGACCGAGAATAAGGCGGATAGCTGTGGATGGTCTAGGAATAATACTGGTAAGAGCTGATGAGATTTCGCCTTCCACCCACCATCCCACCATCTCTCAAACCATGTTTCTACACTGCCCTGTCACTCGTCTCCTTCCTTACTCCTGATGCCATATCTACCTTTGCAGAACACCTGGGGACCTGAACAAGAGTCCCTTGAGCCCAGCCTTTTCCATGTGTCTTAAGGACAAAGTTTCTCCTTAATGTGATACCTTCTTTCCTCATTTTCTTTTTGGTCAGTTAGAAGCATCTTGTTAACATGGTTGTTTTAGGTTAAGTGAACTCACCACTTCTCTGAGATGAAATAGTTGTGTATTTTCTTTTCAAGCAAAGATGTAGAACTGTAAAAATCAAAGTTCAGGTGACTTGCCCATCTCCTTTTCTGCTTGTACCAGTCCCTTCTGGATGTGCCTCTTCAGAAGGTTCCAGTGAGGAGCTCAAAGGCACAACATTAGCTACTGACCTTTTGGGCGGGGGGTGGGGGGGGCTTCCCTACTCATCTGACAGTAGCTTCTCTGTGACTCAAGTCAGTGGGTAGAGTTACTCAGGCTCCCCTCTTTGACCCTCTTCTGCCTGCAGCTTCCAAGCGTTGTCATGGATATCAGGAGCTAGGGGAATTGGGGCCTGAGAAACAAGTAGAAGCCTAGCAGAGATGGCCATGGCGATGATGCTTAGAGGAAACCTAAATCTGCTTAGAGAACAGCCAAAGTCTTAAGTGAACAAACAGTACCAAGAAGGTACCAAACATGAGGATGTCACTGAAGGTTAATGCGTGAGAATTAAAGCTCGAGAATGAAAAGATATCAGAGAGACTTACAAGTTCAGCTTGCTTGTGGTTGTGCAGGAAGCTTGGCAGGAGGGCAAGTGGGGCAGAAATCTAGGTCCTAATCCCCTTGCCAAGCAGTTAGCTCTGGCACAGTCTGCATCCATCAGGAGGGGACACCTTTTTCTTACGGGCGTATGGATGCCGTCTAGACGAGTGATGCGGCTGGACAGAGTGAGGTTTGAATCTGGCTAGTTGTCGGACCGTGTGCTCTGATACTTGCCCGTCCTGAGCCTAAATCTCTTTACCTGCAAAGTGGGATAATAATAATGCCTACCTAGGCTCGTATGGCTAAAAAATGCTTCTCACAATGACTAGAACATAGCTGCAAATGAATTATAACCACTACCACAAGACCAGCAACACATACTGTCTGTACAAAGTTATTCAGGAGTCCCATAAAAGGCCTTGAAGGCAGATTTAACTTTCCTTCATAAAAATCATCCACTGGCAAACTTTTTCTATAAAGGGCCAAATAGTAAATATTTAGGGCTCTGTGAGCCATCATGCCTCTGTCACACATTCTTCTTTTTTTTTAAACAACACTGTAAAAATGGAAAAAGCATTCTTAGTTTACGGGCCATACAAAAACCGTCTTCGGACTAGATTTGGTTCATGGGCTACAGTTTAATGATAAAGAATGCAAAGAACACGGACGTCCGTGAGTTCGTTAATTTGGGGTACCTATGATTTTAGCATGGAGTCAGACAGCAGATAGATAGAACTCGTCGTCAGTCATTGCCCTAAGCTCTCAGCCAGCCCCTACAGTGGTGAGAGTGTAGACTCTAGGTTGTCTATTTGTCTCAAAATCAGATGTCCAGCCCGAACACAATGGTCACCATGCTGTATGTGCTCAGTAAATATTTTTTGAGGGAATGAATTGAAATGATGTAAAGTTTTTTGAGCTGGATTTCTTCATCTATAAATTGCAAAGAAACACATCGTCAGGAACAAAGGAGGTACTGCATAAAGTGTGTGTCACAGTGCCGGCCCCATGATGACAGTGATCTCACCATCATTCTGTTCCAGTGCAACCGTTGTCAACATGCACTTAGGCGTCGTTTCAAATTATTGTATCAATAGTCAGCAGTTGATTTGAAAGGAAAAATTTTAAATTCTAAGGATGGAGTGATTAAAAGTGGAGAAACGCTGGCTTCATCCATCAGAAAGAGTGTACTGATCTCAGAATGATGATAATTTCTTTTTCTTGAAAAACAAACAAAACAAAATCAGACCTTGAGGAAAGGCCACTGCTTTCTACCTCTGACACTGACTGTGCATATCTATAAGCCTTTCCTCGCTCCCACGATTCCCTCTTCCTAAGCACATGGCAAAGATTAAAGTCATAGGTGATCCCTGGGGAAAGGTGCTGATACAAAGCAGGTGGGTACCATTAGCACGGAACATATAAGGATGAAGATTACAATGAGATAGAGACTTTACTAAGGAATAGGTTACACTGGACGTCATGCAATTCACACTGTGACGTACCCTTACGATTTGCAGAAAAATAGGTGGTAACCAAGCCATGATATCTGAGCTATAAAACAGGCAGTCAGCTTATACTTTAAGGGAGGAAAGAAACTTTTCAAATGTTGCAGAATGTAGGACACTTTCGGATAATGGGAAGTTCCCCATTAGGAGGCAGTACTTAATAGTCCATACCTGTCAATCTATGTCTCAGTTGCCTCCTCAGTAAGATGGGACAGTTGCACCTACCTAGCTGGTGGCGGAGATGTTTTGCAAATTACTTCCAGATGAATATCCATAGATCTATGATGAGCCTTTAAGGCACTGTATACTATAGGGAAGTGAAAACCAAATTTGAGAACATGCGGATAGTTGGGAAGGCGATTTTAAATAATTGAGACACATTTATCTTCTGTTTTTGAAATGAGGTTCAGAATTCAGCTGGAATTATAGTAGCATCAGATACTTTGAACTTGCTACAATTTAAATAGGGTCATTGGAGCAAAGTACAGAGCGTCATTCATTCCCAAGTTTAGCCAGTCTGCCCGCTAGATTGACTGGTGATGTCTTGATTGGGTATGATTCCCCTTGACTTATTTCTCTGTTGTTGATAATTAAAAGCTGTCTGGTTTTATTCTCATGTAATGATAAGTGAAGGGGTAATGTCTGCCAGACTTTTCCCATTCACTTGTTGTTTGCAACAGTGCAGAGCCTTGGGATCACCATGAATTTTAAGCTGATGTCCCGGTAACTGAATATCAGTGCAGATAGTATATTGATGTTTTGCATCTGGGAGCTGATACACAATCTCAGAGCCAACTGGAAAACAATCCCCAGTGTAAATGGATAAATTGGCACGGATGACCTTATCCTCTCATACCAGCTTTGAAAAACAGACACTTCTGTGAGTGGGTAGAAAACACCATCTATCAACCACAGTTTCCACAGTTCTCTGGGACTAATACAAGTGCCTAACTTTACATCAGAAGGACAAAGCATATTGAAGAAGCAGAAGACAAAATGATAGTTAGCCTCTCTCTAATCTCGGTGTGTTTTGTTCTGGTTCTTGAAGCTTTCCCTTCATTATGGTTTTAATCATCTCGATCAGCATTATTATAATCACAAAATGTCAGCCTAAGAAAATGATAATCTCATCGTCATTATGTTTCAATGTCACCTTTGTCAACTTGTGCTTAGCTATCATTTCAAATTACTGTATCAATGCTGTAATTAGATATAATTTGTGATATGACCAGCATTCACAGGTGAGTGGTTTTTCAAAAAATCCCACACCAACTGAAATAGTTTATTATTATAGGTCTTTTCTTTCAGAAACAAATATGTTTAATGTGGGCTGTCCCTTGAGAAATATTTCATATCAAAATGTTACATTTTATGAATACAGCATGAATTAATATTTATGACTTGAATATTATAGCCTATGTGTGTGAGCTTGAAGCACTGAAACCTCTATCTCATTCTTTATAGTTTTTTTTTTTTTTTTAACTCAAGATGGCATATGGGGTTTTTTTTAGGACTGTCCTCATGCATACAATTAATGAAATTCAAATATCTCTCTTTTACCAAATTTCTTATTGCAATTGACCATTCTGTAATGATTTCTATTATTTCATTATAGAGAATCATAGGTTTAGGATACTTTCCACTCTGGTAAGTTCTCTTTTAAACCAAGGTAAGATTAAGGTGTAAGAGAGGAAGAAAAGCGTTAATTTGGAGAAAGGTTTTCTACCTTCCTTTATGGGAGGAAGTCTAGGCTAAAAAGTAGGACTGGTTGATCCAGCATAAAAGTGATTCATGAAATATGACATCTCTTTAACATTGAGGAAAAAAATGCTTTCCTTCATTGAGTGCTTTCTTCCATATGCAAAATATTGACACATCCCTATTATATCAAACAAAAGCCTTCGTTCACAGAGATAATTTTATAGAGCAGCTGGTATCATGTGATCTTATTAATATTTATGAAATATGATAATATGAAAAAGGGGGAACTGGAACACAGCCCTATCTTTCTAGACCCTATTCATTTCAGCTTCAAAATGTTTTTTCATTTCACACATCAGACGCTAATTAGCAAATATCTAATTAGTGTTAGAAGATTAATCACTCTTGGGAGTTGTTGAGGCTTTGAGCTTTCATGCATGCAAAAACAGTGCCATTTTAGGTGCATTTGTTAAGGTACAGTAACTTTAAATGATACAACTTTTATTTTTCTTTGAAAAAAATTTGAGTTACAGCAATGGAGTAAATGTAGGCTCTAGTAAAAAGAGATCGAGGAATATGCAATTGGAAAGATAAAAATGACACCATTGAGAGCCTCATATTCAATCCAATCACCAAATGTTAGCAAGAGCTTGCTCTATTTTAGGCATTGTGGGAGGCCCTCAGAAGACCCAGAGAACCAAAAAATGTAGCCCCTGACCTCCAGATGCTTAGAAAATTAAAGGAGGGGTTTGCAAACTAAGGCCCCAGGCCCAAATTCAGCCAGCCACAGTGTTTTTGTATGACTTTAAACTGAGAATGTGTTTTACATTTTTAAATGGTTGAATAAAAAGAACCAAGAGTGATACTTCATGGCACATGAAAATTTAATGAAATTCAAATTTCAGTGTCCATAATTTTTTTTTTTATTGGAACCCAGCCATGCTTATTCATTTATGTACTGTCTATGGCTGTTTTCGCCTATCACAGCAGAGTTGAGTAGTTGCAACAGAGACCATATGGCTCTCAGAGCCTAAAATATTTACTCTCTGGCCCTTTACAGAAAAAAATTTTTGCCCATTCCTGAATTAAAAGCTAAATATCTTGATATAGTAGAGCAGCTTGGGGAGTCAAGTAGACTGATATCAGTTCTATAATTGGTTAGCTGTGTGACTTTGGGTAGGTGATTTAACATTTCTTAGCTTCAGTTGATAATACAGGAATTATTCATCTCTTCATAGATCTATGAAAACTGAGGCTTTTAAGAACTAAATAGAACTACTTAAATAATGTACCTCACTTGGTACTTGACTGATGGTAGATAAACGGTAAAGGTTACTCCCCTGGATCCTAACCCTTCCTAGAAACGAAATAAAGTTAGGTTTCTTTATTAGTTCTCCTTCTCATCCTCCTTAAAAAGGTTTCTAAATGGAAGGGTGAATGGTCCAGAACTGGAAGCAGTATTAATTCTTCACCCAATTCATGAATAAGATGTAAAAAGGGATAGGTACTAAACTAAAATGATCTCACTGGAGATTTCTGCTTCTAATATTATGATACTTTGTCCCCATCTTGTCCCCAAATGCCCTTAAGCATCAATTCCTTCTTCCAGTAAAACCTGAAGGAAGGAAGTAGCCAGGAAAGATTTATTGTTAATGTAAGTTCCAGTGATGTTGTTCTTATCTTTTTATTCATAAAAATCTCTGTTTATACCAAATTCCTGTTTACAATTCATAGCTGTCAGATCTTTCATTTAAGTACACACATATTAAATTTATTGACTGTATCCTGCAGAGTTAATGATGGGTAACTCATTAAATGCCACAGGGAGCCTATCTTTTATAAGGAAAATTGGAGTGTTTTTTTAGAGTGTGGGGTGTTTTGGGGGAGGGATTGGGGTAAACTGAAAACTTTAAAAAATTATTCTCTAAGCTGAAAAATCTCTGTTTCAAAGCAGCAGGAATTGTAATCAAGACACACGTGTATACAGCCATTAAAGTTATCTACATTGAAGTTTGGCCATAATTCAAATTGCTTTATATATTCTTGGGAAACAAGACTACAAACTATAGAAAGCATTTAAAGTGAGGTTTAAGCTGAAGATATAATGGCTCCATTTTATCTCTCTGAGGGTTGTGAGCAATGGTAATACATTTTCTCTGAAACAATATGCATTAGAAAAATATTTTGAAATAATATTGATTTTAGGTGACTGACACCTGAGTCGATAATTTGAAAAATGGGATCACAATGACATGTTAGCATATAATCACATGCCGCGCACTAGAAACAGGAACTGCCTTGGATGGTTGCTGTAGTTGGGGGAGAACAGGAAAAGCTGGTGTCCTAGAATAGCTCCACTCTACTCACTGGTCACTCTGTGCACTTAATGAGCCCACTCAGTCTGGAAGTGCTCTGGGCAGCAGGCAAGTTGTATTTGGAGAGCATGGCAGCAGGTGGGTGGAGGTGGGGTGGGATGACCTAGCAGCAGACAGAAGGATCTGATGCCAATGGATGAGGGGGGCCAGGAGCCCTTAAACTCTACCATTTTAAAAAACTATGGGTTTTTTCTACCATATTTTAAAAGCCAAATACAGAAGAAAAAAGGAAAGTGATTATAACTACAAATAGAGGATCTTGGTCACAAAGAAAGTTCTTCCTACTGAAGAGAGGGTGTTTCCAACCAGGCAGGTTGTTAAACACAGTTTTCAAGAGCCTTTGTATGTGTGAACCATACTGAGATTTATAAACATCGTCTGACCCCCAGGAGCTTACCATCAGGTCTTTCCTTGGTGTCTTTATGGATACCTAAACCATCTGAATAAGAACCACCAGGAATGGAGGTAGTTCTTTAAAAATACAGATTACTGGGTCCTCTCCTGGTCTGCCTCCATCTAAATCTCTGCAGGGTCCTGCCCTGGAATCTGAATGTTAGTGAGCTTCTCGAGTGATTCTTAAGTACCTTAAAGATTGAGAAAAATATCTCTGGGTCATTTTCAAATAGAAAATAATAACCAGTTGTTTGTTCTGCATGTGTTTTGCATTGTCTTTACCTATTCCTACATCCATAAAGCCATCTTTCATAGTATTGTCCTTTGTTTTCCCCCGAACAAGAACTTTACCTTTGCCCACCATTATATTCTCTGGTTTCTTCCTGTCAACCACAAATGGCTTTTGCAGTGGAAATTTAAAAGACTGTATAAAGCCAGTAATGAGTTAGAAGTCATTCCCACAAGATGACAGAATAACATGAAGTCACAGTTGCTTCTCGCTATGTACCAAACCACCCTGAAACTCAGGGACTTGTGGGTCAACTGAACAGTTCTTCTGCTGGACTCACCTGGGGTCCGTCACATGCCTGCAGTCACCTCAGGGCTTCAGTGGAGGCTGATTGGTCTAGGGCAGTTATTCCCAAAGTGTGGTCATTGGACCAGTATCATCACCATCACTAGGGAAGCTGTTAGAAGTGAAAGTTCTCAGACACCATGCCAGAGCTACCGAATCAAAAACTCTAAGAGTGGGACCCAGCAATCTGTTTTAATAAGTCCTCCAGGTGATTCCAGGGCACACTCATGCTTAAGAATGCTGGTTTAGGGAGTAGTAAATGGGGAGGGAGCTCATTGCCATTCCAAATGGTCTCATCCTCCAATAGGCTAGCCTGAGCTTCCTCAGATGGTGGCACCACCTTCCAGTAGGGTGTAATCAGACATTGAAAGGCCTCTTGTGGCCTAGGCCCAGAAGCTGGCCATTGGTTAAGTTGGTTAAATCTATTGGCTAAAGCAAATCGCATGGTGAGCCCGAATTCAAGGGGAAGGAAAATAGATTCTACTTCCTGTTGAGAGGAATGGCAAAGTCACGCAGCAAAGTGGCCCAGATACAGAAATGGTAATAATTGTTTTGGCCATCTTTGCAAATAATCTACCACACTAGGTAATAATATAATAGACCTAAATGCCTTATTCTCCCAAGATTTCCCAACGTGATCCTCAGGACTTTTCTCTTCTATGCAGAATACAATGCTGGTTGTATTCGTTTCTGCGGGCTGCCCTGACAAAAATAACCCAGACTCGGGTGGCGTAAAACAACAGAAATTTCCTTCAGACAGTTCTAGATTCTGAAATTCCAAAATAAATGTGTTAGTAAGACCATGCTCCCTCTGAGGCCTGTTGGGGAAAATCCTTTCCTTGCCTCTTCCTAGTTCCTGGTGATTGGCAAACAATTATTAGTTTTTGTTGGCTTGTAGTTGCACCCCTCCAGTCTCTGTCACATGGGGTTCTCCCTGTGTCATCACACCATCTTGGAGGACACCAGTCACATTGGATTAAGGATCCAGCCTAATTCAGTATGACCTTATCTGAATTAAAATAATTACATCTGCAGTGATCCTATTTCCCAACACAGTCACATTGTGAGGTCCTGGGGATTAGGACTTTAACATTTCTTTTGGTAGCAGGGGACACAATTCAACCCACGATACCTACCTAGGTTTCAACCCTCTGGTTGACTATGTGTTACAATATTTAGAATCAAGGACTAACTCTGTACTGGGAGGAAGGATGGATTCCAAAGGGCTTAATAAACCTTTTAATTCACTGCCTGGTTGTATATACTTGACCCTCTTGTGTGAATAGATAAATAAATGTTTCATTGTTTAGTGATGTACTGGACATGGAGCGCAGGAGGGAATGTCAGCGTAGAATGTGAGACTTACGATGGAGAAGCCACAGAAGGTGGTATCTTCCTGAGCTGTGTATTTTAAAGTATCCTATTACGCAGCATGGAAATCAGTGGTATTGTTCAGCATAATAATGCCAGGGGCACATTTACAATATCCTGTTATAGCTTGGAAATATTGATGGCTGCAACAGAATATATGTAGTTTCAATTGGGTAAAGTGATGGTTTTACATCATCTTCCCTGGAACTTATCAGGACACTTTTATGCTATCTCTTATGTAATAAGCCTTTGGGTTTTAGAACATGTACACCTGTCTATGTATGGTTATATAGAGCTGTATCAATGTATTCATTCGTTCATTTATTCATTCATTCATTGTCCATTCTTTCATTCAACAAATGTGGACTGAGTGCCTACTGGGAGACTTGGGAATCAGAAATAACGAAATAATAATGAAACAGTTTTCTGCCCTGACCTCATGGGGCTGATATTCAAGAGGGGGACATAAAATTTTTAAATAATAATAAATATGCAGCATAAAATACAATTTCAGACAGTAAAATGTGCTATGAAGAAATATATGTGTAATTGGGGAATAGAATTATATTTGTTCAAATAACTCTAAGTATCACGTGAAAGCATGTTTTACAAAGATTTGTTTTTAATATAATAGCATCCAAATATCTAGTCCACCATCAGCAACAATGATATAGTCATTGTTCAGTGACCGTTTCCAAGTTATTGGAAATATTTTCCAGTTGATGATAATCGATTTCAATAATTGAGCTTGTTGTGACTGTTTTTATGCTATGTATGTTAAGAGCATGGATTTTGGGTTCTGAGAAACCTGGGTTTGAACTGACACTTGGCAGTATGGTTATATACTCTCTCTGAGTTTAGTAAATGTCCTCATTAAATGAAGATAATAATACCTAGTTCTTAGGTTGTCCTAAAGCTTGTGACATGTGACACTGCTAACCACGTTATTTAGCAAATATGTGCTTAATACGAATTTTTACTTGTTTATTTTCTTTATAATTTCATTCAAGCAATTTGATCTTTTATGGTCTTTTAAAATAGCCACTAAAAAATGGTCTTATGGGGCTTCCCTGGCGGCGCAGTGGTTGAGAGTCCGCCTGCCGATGCAGGGGATGCAGGTTCGTGCCCGGGTCCGGGAAGACCCCACATGCCGCGGAGCGGCTGGGCCCGTGAGCCATGGCTGCTGAGCCTGCGCGTCCGGGGCCTGTGCTCTGCAACGGGAGAGGCCACAGTGGTGAGAAGCCCGCGTACCAAATAGTCTTATGAGGACAGATCAATCAAATATCCTCCTCTCTTAAATGATATCAGTCAAACACCTGTGCACAATGGGAGCACCGTCTTGCTGGGTAAACATATTTATTTAAAAATTTAATTGTTGGACTTCCCTGGCGGTCCAGTGGTTAAGACTCCACGCTTCCAATGCTTCCAGTGCAGGGAGCGAGGGTTTGATCCCTGGTCGGGGAACTAAGATCCCACATGCAACCCGGCAAAAAGAAAAACAAAAACAAATTGTTATTCTTCCGAGATGAAGAAAACAGGCGTAGTTAATTTTTACATCTTCAAAAATGTATGACTTCTCCACCATGCATTGTATATCAAATACAATAAAAAGGCAAAAACCATTCACACTAAAATCTGATTCATGCTTTCACGTAATATTTATGGTTTTCTACTTTTACGGATGCACCCAAAGTTTTGTGACTCTTTTAAAAGAAAAAAACCTTTAAATAGTACCTTGCATTAGGACTGCATTTTCATATTCTTAATTGGTGCATAATCTTGATTATGTCTGCTACCCAGGCTGCTGTACAAGCTTCTCTTTTATACCCTCCATGAGTAAATTAGGACCATGCTTGTAGACTTGATAGGTCATCCATACCAATGATAACTATAATATTGGTAAGGAAAAACACTTGGTTCTGTCATGTAGGTTGCATCTCCAAGTGTAATAATTATTTTTCAAATGATGACATTATCAGAAAAAAAGTTACTGTATACTTACCACATCTGAAGCAGCTCGCTCAATGTTCAGAACAATCCCGTGAGTCAGGAAATGTTATCAGCATTTTACAGATGAGACCCTGGGAAATTAAATAACTTATCCAAATACGTCAGACAGAAAGTGGGGAAGCAGAGATCTGAACTCTATTCTTCTTACTCCGGCATCTTTAGGCTTCATCATCATGCTGTATAGACCACTTGATGGAGAATGCATGGGGCTGAGTGATTTGTGTCATTTGCTGTAGAGCTAGACATGGAAAGTCCTCTATTTTTTTTTGTTTTTTAAATATCAGAAGCTAGTATCTGACTTGTAAAATAATTCCTCCATTAAGTGAGCCATTGTCTTCTGGAATTATCCCTGACAAATGGTATGATCTGCCCAGAAACCTTACAATGTGAGCTTCATACTGCTGAGATTTCAATCCCTGACCTGAAAGGAAATCTTTATTCAAGACATGGAACCTGGTGCCCTTATAGCTCAGACCTCCCCTAGATGCCCAACACGAAATCTTTGCTAACCACTGAACTGAACATTGAAGTGACAGAAGGTTGCACAGAAGGTAAATATTCTTTGAGATGTAAGTCTAAATTAGGAAGGAGCGGGCAGGATTTACTGTGAATGGGTGCCTACATTTGAGAGTCTCATGATTTAGGTATCCTACAGAGAGATGTTGGCAGGGACTCTGGTTTAAAAAAGGGAGGGGGTGTTCTTCAAGGCAGAAATAATGACAGCTAAGCTTCAGAGCTTCCATGGTCCCTTGGCTTTCTTGCACCCTCGAAGACTGAACTAATCTCTCTGTCAACTTCAGTGTGTTAATTTACAGCTTAACACCCTTGGGCCGTATTTCTGTCCCCTTCCCCATAAGTGACATCTCAATCATCAAACTGGCCTCCTCACCTGAGTAATCTGGGTACAGAGGCTCCACTTATCTCGCCTTCAAAGGGGAAGTCACAATGACTGCACTTGATACATTCTGATACATTCGTAACATGACAGTGTAAAGTACAGGGTCATTCTAATGGGACTTGGACTTGAGGGGTCCACTTATTTTGGTAGACTAGCCTCTATCTGGTGGTGGGCTCTGAATTGGGGTATTGGCTCTTCAGGACCCATTACGAACAGTGGCATATGAAGGAAGAAGAATGATTTTGACCTCGTAAATGCTTCTCAACCACATTTAGTTTTTGGAAATATTTTGAAATATTTATCTTAGACTTTTTAAAATCTTCTTTTCATAATGATTCATGCCAAAATACAGAAACTGTGTTGGCTCTAAATGTGGAACGACACAGTTAATAGTAGAGCTGCCAGGGACTTTAGAATTCATCTAGTTTAACCTTCTCTTTACAGATGTGTAAACTGAGGCTTGGATAGGTCATATGCCTAGTCCAAGGTCACCTGACTAACTAATGGTAGTCTTTTAAATATTCTTTAAGACGCAAAGATGTGGAAATATCTACTAAACTCCTTTGCTCTACATTTTTAATCACTTCTATTTCTGTTTTATCGTACTGCAACATACTCTTCAATCCTTCCAGTTAAAAGGATGAGGGGAAAGGGGGAAACAAGGATAGGAGGAAGAATACATTGGCATACGTCAAGATAACTTACAGCAATTCAAAAACTCACATTAAATTCCTCAGGGCACTTTCCCAGAGCAAATCACAGAATTTTCCCCTAAGTAATTATAAAACAGGTTCAAGGAATAAGGACTCTGGTCATTCATCGAGTCCTGATTTTTATTCCCAGACTTATCACTCCCCAGGATGAGAGGTTTGAGAGAATAGCTGCATTCGTAAAATGACTAGAATAATTTTAGCCACCTCAGGGATTCAGTGACTGTTTAATACAATAAACGACTCTGAGATAGTCAGATGAAAGGTGGTTTAGATGGCAGACAGGATTACTCGATTAGAATTTCAGAGAGGAAGAAAGGAATCTTTTGTGTTGACAGGTTTTTTTCTTATTCTTTTTTTGGCAGTCCTATAGCGCTTAAAAAATTTTCTTTTCCTTACCAATTTCTTCAATTTTAGATCATGTCCTTGACTTGGTACAGCTTTCATGAGGAGGACTATGTGTTGGTATAAACTGCCTAGCTCCCTTTTGCATTTTTTTCCAGTATGCATTTTAGCCTCTTTGAATTCATAGGGCTAATTTTTCTCATTTCCCGTGGTTGTGATGTATATAAAGTAAAATAGAATTACCTGGGAACAGTGTTTTCTAAGTCAGTATTTGTTACAGGTCACAGAGGCACACACACGTACTCACACACACATAAACACACAGTCACACTTCCCTGTATTGAATTGTTTGGAGACCAGACCAGTTTTGTTTCATTCTCCAAAGGTTGCCATCATATCATTAATCTCTCTCAGCCCTTAAAGATGGCCCTTTGTCATATTCTGTCAGAAAACAAGATATAGACCATTTACTTTATTTATTTATTTATTTATTTATTTATTTATTTACTTTTGGCTGCGTTGGGTCTTCATTGCTGCGCGCAGGCTTTTCTCTAGTTGCGTTGAGCGGGGGCTACTCTTCGTTGCTGTGCGCGGGCTTCTCACTGCGGTGGCTTCTCTTGTTGCAGAGCACGGGCTCTAGGCGCGCAGGCTTCAGTAGTTGTGGCTCACGGACTCTAGAGCGCAGGCTCAGTAGTTGTGGCGCACAGGCTTAGTTGCTCCTCAGCATGTGGAATCTTCCCGGACCAGGGCTCGAACCCATGTCCCCTTACACTGGCAGGCGGATTCTTAACCACTGTGCCACCAGGGAAGTCCCCGTTTACTTTAAATACCTAAAAATAACAATGCTGAATCAGTGGTTACACACGTGCACACACACACACACACACACACACACCCAGGAGATAATGCATTTTGTAATTTTTGGAAATCTCTGTGCATTGTGGGTGGGGACGAGCAATAGAATTTGCAGTTTATTGAGATTGAAATGTTTTATTACATTAGTTGAAAATGTTCTTTGCTATTAAAACAAGTAGTGCTAATTAATAATCCTGCAGAATGGTAGAGCAGCCTTTGAACTACAAGCATAGATTATTAATCCTTTGCAGTAGAATTCTGCTTTTCCTTTCTCTCTCTCTCTCTTCTCTTCTTTTTGTTTTTAACATCTTTATTGGAGTATAATTGCTATACAATGGTGTATTAGTTTCTGCTTTATAACAAAGTGAATCAGCTATACATATACATACATCCCCATATCTCTTCCCTCTTGCATCTCCCTCCCTCCAACCCTCCCTATCCCACCCTTCTACGTATCACAAAGCACCCAACTGATCTCCCTGTGCTATGCGGGTGCTTCCCACTAGCTATCCATTTAACGTTTGGTAGTGTATGTATGTCCATGCCACTCTCTCACTTTGTCCCAGCTTACCCTTCCCCCTCCCCATATCCTCAAGTCCATTCTCTAGTAGGTCTGCATCTTTATTCCCGTCTGGCCCGTAGGTTCTTCATGACCTTTTTTTCTTTTTTAGATTCCATATATATGTGTTAGCATACGGTATTTGTTTTTCTCTTTCTGACTTACTTCACTCTGTATGACAGTCTCTAGGTCCATCCACCTCACTACAAATAACTCAGTTTTGTTCCTCTTTACAGCTGAGTAATATTCCATTGTATATATGTGCCACATCTTCTTTATCCATTCATCTCTTGATGGACACTTAGGTTGCTTCCATGTCCTGGCTATTGTAAATATAGCTGCAATAAACATTTCGGTACATGACTCTTTTCGAATTATGGTTTTCTCAGGGTCTATGCCCAGCAGTGGGATTGCTGGGTTATACGGTAGTTCTATTTTTAGTCTTTTAAGGAACTCCATACTGTTCTCCATAGCGGCTGTATCAAATTACATTCCCACCAACAGTGCAAGAGGTCAACCACTGCACCACCAGGGAAGCCCTCATTGTAGTTTTGATTTTCTTTTCTCTAATGATTAATGATGTTGAGCATTCTTTCATATGTCTGTTGGCAATCTGTATATCTTCTTTGGAGAAGTGTCTGTTTAGGTCTTCTGCCCATTTTTGGGTTGGGTTATTCGTTTTTTTTTTTTTTTTTGGTATTGAGCTACATGAACTGCTTGTAAATTTTGGAGATTAATCCTTTGTCCGTTTTTTAGGTCTTTAATCCATTTTGAGTTTATTATTGTGTATGGTGTTAGGGAGTGTTCTAATTTCATTCTTTTACATGTAGCTGTCCAATTTTCCCAGCACCACTGATTGAAGAGGCTATCTTTTCTCCACTGTATATTCTTGCCTCCTTTATCAGAGATGAGGTGACCATCCGTGCATGAGTTTATCTCTGGGCTTTCCATCCTGTTCCACTGATCTATATTTCTGTTTCTGTGCCACTACCATAGTGTCTTGATTACTGTAGCTTTGTAGTATAGTCTGAAGCCTGGGAGCCTGAGGGCTCCGTTTTTCTGTCTCAAGATTGCTTTGGCTATTTGGGGTCTTTTGTGTTTCCATACAAATTGTGAATTTTTTTGTTCTAGTTCTGTGAAAAATGCCATTGGTAGTTTGATAGGGATTGCATTGAATCTGTAGATTGCTTTGGGTAGTAGAATCATTTTCACAATGTTGATTCTTCCAATCCAAGAACATGGTATATCTCTCCATCTATTTGTATCATCTTTAATTTCTTTCATCAGTGTCTTATAATTTTCTGCATACAGGTCTTTTGTCTCCTTAGGTAGGTTTATTCCTAGATATTTTATTCTTTTAGTTGCAATGGTAAATGGGAGTGTTTTCTTAATTTCACTTTCAGATTTTTCATCATTAGTGTAGAGGAATGCAAGTGATTTCTGTGCATTAATTTTGTATCCTGCTACTTCACCAAATTCATTGATTAGCTCTAGTAGTTTTCTCGTAGCATCTTTAGGATTGTCTATGAATAGTATCATGTCATCTGCAGAGTGACAGCTTTACTTCTTCTTTTCCAATTTGGATTCCTTTTATTTCTTTTTCTTCTCTGATTGCTGTGGCTAAAGCTTCCAAAACTATGTTGAATAATAGTGTTGAGCGTGGGCAACCTTGTCTTGTTCCTAATCTTAGTGGAAATGGTTTCAGTTTTTCACCATTAAGGACGATGTTTGCTGTGGGTTTGTCATATATGGCCTTTACTATGTTGAGGAAATTTCCTTCTATGCCTACTTTATGGAGGGTTTTTATCATAAATGGGTGTTGAATTTTGTCGAAAGCTTTCTCTGCATCTGTTGAGGTGATCATGTGGTTTTTCTACTCAATTTGTTAATATGGTGTATCACGTTGATTGATTTGCATATATTGAAGAATCCTTGCATTCCTGGGATAAACCCCCCTTGATCATGTTGTATGATCCTTTTAATGTGCTGTTGGATTCCATTTGCTAGTATTTTGTTGAGGATTTTTGCATCTATGTTCATCAGTGATATTGGCCTGTAGTTTTATTTCTTTGTGACATCTTTGTCTGGTTTGGGTATCAGAGTGATGGTGGCCTCGTAGAATGAGTTTGGGAGTCTTCCTCCCTCTGCTGTATTTTGGAAGAGTTTGAGAAGGATAGGTGTTAGCTCTTCTCTAAATGTTTTATAGAATTTGCCTGTGAAGCCATCTGGTCCTGGGCTTTTTTTTGTTGAAAGATTTTTAATCACAGTTTCAATTTCAGTCTTGTGATTGGTCTGTGCATATTTTCTATTTCTTCCTTATTCAGTCTCGGAAGGTTGTGCATTTCTAAGAATTTGTCCATTTCTTCCAGGTTGTCCATTTTATTGGCATATAGTTGCTTGTAGTTATCTCTCATGTTCCTTTGTATTTCTGCAATGTCAGTTGTTACTTCTCTTTTTTCATTTCTAATTCTATTGATTTGAGTCTTCTCCCTTTTTTCTTCATAAGTCTGGCTAGTGGTTTATCAATTTTATCTTCGCAAAGAACCAGGTTTTAGTTTTATTGATCTTTGCTATCGTTTCCTTCATTTCTTTTTCATTTATTTCTGATCTGATCTTTATGATTTCTTTCCTTCTGCTAACTTTGGGGTTTCTTTGTTCTTCTTTCTCTAATTGCTCTAGGTGTAAGGTTAGGTTGTTTATTTGAGATGTTTCTTGTTTCCTGAGGTAGGATTGTATTGCTATAAACTTCCCTATTAGAACTGCTTTTGCTGTATCCCATAGGTTTTGGGTCATTGTGTTTTCATGGTCATTTGTTCCTACGTATTTTTTGATTTCCTCTTTGATTTCTTCAGTGGTCTCTTGGTTATTAAATAGTGTGTTGTTTAGCCTCCATGTGTTTGTATTTCCTACAGATTTTTCCTGTAATTGATATCTAGTCTCATAGCATTGTGGTCGGAAAAGATCCTTGATATGGTCTCAATTTTCTTAAATTTACCAAGGCTTGATTTGTGACCCAAGATATGATCTATCCTGGAGAATGTTCCATGAGCACTTGAGAAGAATGTGTATTCTGTTGTTTTTGGATGGAATATCCTATAAATATCAGTGAGTCCATCTTGTTTAATGTATC
Source organism: Neophocaena asiaeorientalis asiaeorientalis (assembly GCF_003031525.2). NCBI lineage: Eukaryota > Metazoa > Chordata > Mammalia > Artiodactyla > Phocoenidae > Neophocaena > Neophocaena asiaeorientalis. The sequence continues at coordinate 7,357,897 of NW_020173979.1, read as the reverse complement.
ATTTAAAGCTTGTGTTTCCTTCTTTATTTTCATTTTGGATGATCTGTCCATTGGTGAAATGGGAGTGTTAAAGTCCCCTACTATGATTGTGTTACTGTCGATTTCCCCTTTTATGGCTGCTAATATTGCCTTATGTATTGAGGTGCTCCTATGTTGGGTGCGTAAATATTTACAATTGTTATATCTTCTTCTTGGATTGATCCCTTGATCATTATGTAGTGTCCTTCCTTGTCTCTCTCTTCATTCTTTATTTTAAAGTCTATTTTGTCTGATATGAGAATTGCTACTCCAGCATTCTTTTGATTTCCATTTGCATGGAATATGTTTTTCCATCCCCTCACTTTCAGTCTGTATGTGTCCCTAGGTGTGAAGTGTGTCTCCTGTAGACAGCATATATACAGGTCTTGTTTTTGTATCCATTCAGCCAATCTATGTCTTTTGGTTGGAGCATTTAATCCATTTATATTTAAGGTAGTTATCGATATGTATGTTCCTATTACCATTTTCTTAATTGTTTTGGGTTTATTATTGTATGTCTTTTCCTTCTCTTGTGTTCCTTGCCTAGAGAAGTTCCTTTAGCATTTGTTGTAAAGCTGGTTTGGTGGTGCTGAATTCTCTTAACTTTTGCTTGTCTGTAAAGGTTTTAATTTCTCTGTCAAATCTGAATGAGATCCTTGCTGGCTAGAGTAATCTTGTTTGTAGGTTTTTCTCCTTCATCACTTTGAATATGCCCTGCCACTCCCTTTTGGCTTGCAGAGTTTCTGCTGAAAGATCAGCTGTTAACCTTATGGGGATTCCCTTGTGTGTTATTTGTTGTTTTTCCCTTGCTGCCTTTAATATTTTTCTTTGTATTTAATTTTTGATAGTTTGATTAATATGTGTCTTGGCGTGTTTCTCCTTGGATTTATCCTGTGTGGGACTCTCTGTGCTTCCTGGACTTGATTAACTGTTTTCTTTCCCATATTAGGGAAGTTTTCTACTATAACCTCTTCAAATATTTTCTCAGTCCCTTTCTTTTTCTCTTCTTCTTCTGGGATCCCTATAATTCGAACGTTGGTGCATTTAATGTTGTCCCAGAGGTCTCTGAGACTGTCCTCAGTTTATTTCATTATTTTTTCTTTATTCTACTCTGTAGTAGTTATTTCCACTATTCTATGTTCCATGTCACTTATCCGTTCTTCTGCCTCAGTTATTCTGCTATTGATCCCATCTAGAGAATTTTAAATTTCATTTATTGTGTTATTCATCACTGTTTGTTTGCTCTTTAGTTCTTCTAGGTCCTTGTTAAACGTTTCTTGTATTTTCTTCATTCTATTTCCAAGATTTTGGATCATCTTTACTATCATTATTCTGAATCCTTTCTCAGGTAGACTGCCTATTTCCTCTTCATTTGTTTGGTCTGGTGGGTTTTTACCTTGCTCCTTCATCTGCTGTGTATTTCTGTCTTCTCATTTTGCTTAACTTATTGTGTTTGGGGTCTCCTTTTCGTGGGCTGCAGGTTCATAGTTTCCATTGTTTTTGGTGTCTGTCCCCAGTGACTGAGGTTAGTTCAGTGGGCTGTGTAGGCTTCCTGGTGGAGGGGACTAGTGCTTGTTTTCAGGTGGATGAAGCTGGATCTTGTCTTTCTGGTGGGCAGGTCCACGTCTGATGGTGTGTTTTGGGGTGTCTGTGGACTTATTATGATTTTAGGCAGCCTGTGTGCTGATGGATGGGGTTGTGTTCCTGTCTTGCTAGTTGTTTGGCATAGGGTGTCCAGCACTGTAGCTTGCTGGTCGTTGAGTTGAGCTGGGTCTTGGCATTGAGATGGAGATCTCTGGGAGATTTTCACCCTTTGATGTTACGTGGAGCTGGGAGGTCTCTTGTGGACCAGTGTCCTGAAGTTGGCTCTCCCACCTCAGAGGCACAGCCCTGACGCCTGGCTGGAGCACCAAGAGCCTTTCATCCACACGGCTCAGAATAAAAGGGAGAAGAAAAAGAAAGAAGAAGGTAAAATAAAATAAAATAAAGTAAAAGAAAAGAAAAGAAAAGAAAGTTATAAAAATAAACAATTATTAAGAAAAAAATATTTTTCAAGTTAAAAGAAAAAAAAAAAGAAAACCAGACAGAACCCTAGGACAAATGGTAAAAGCAAAGCTATACTGACAAAATCTCACACAGAAGCATGCACATACACACTCACAAAAAGAGGAAAAGGGGAAAAAATAAACTATCTTGCTCCCAAAGTTCACCTCCTCAATTTGGGATGATTCGTTGTCTATTCATGTATTCCACAGATGCAGGGTACGTCAAGTTGATTGTGGAGCTTTAATCCACTGCTCCTGAGGCTGCTGGGAGAGATTTCCCTTTGTCTTCTTTGTTCGCACTGCTCCCGAAGCTCCCAGGGTTCAGCTTTGGATTTGGACCCTCCTCTGCGTGTAGGTCGCCTGAGGGCATCTGTTCTTCGCTCAGACAGGACGGGGTTAAAGGAGCAGCTGATTCGGGGGCTCTGGCTCACTCAGGCCGGGTGGAGGGAGGGGCACGGAGGCGGGGCGAGCCTGCGGCAGCAGAGGCCAGTGTGACGTTGCACCAGCCTGAGGCACGCTGTGCGCTCTCCCGGGGGAGTTGTACCTGGATCACAGGACCCTGGCGGGGGCGGGCTGCACAGGCTCCCCGGAAGGGGGGTGTGGGTGGTGACCTGTGCTCGCACACAGGCTTCTTGGTGGCGGCAGCAGCCTTAGCGTCTCATGCCCATCTCGGGTCCGCGCTGATAGCCGCGGCTCATGCCTGTCTCTGGAGCTCCTTTAAGCAGCGCTCTTAATCCCCTCTCCTCGCGCACCAGGAAACAAAGAGGGAAGAGAAAGTCTCTTGCCTCTTTGGCAGGTCCAGACTTTTTCCCGGACTCCCTCCCGGCCAGCCGTGGCGCAGTAACCCCCTGCAAGCTGTGTTCACACCGCCAACCCCAGTCCTCTCCCCTGCCTCCGACCGAAGCCCAAGCCTCAGCTCCCAGCCCCTCCCACCCCGGCGGGTGAGCCGACAAGCCTTTCAGGCTGGTGAGTGCTGGTCGCACCGATCCTCTGTGCGGGAATCTCCGCTTTGCCCTCCGCACCCCTGTTTCTGCGCTCTCCTCCGTGGCTCTGAAGCTTTCCCCCTCCTCCACCCACAGTCTCCACCCATGAAGGGGCTTCCTAGTGTGTGGAAACATTTCCTCCTTCACAGCTCCCTCCAGCTGGTGCAGGTACCGTCCCTATCCTATTGTCTCTCTTTATTCTTTTTTCTTTTGCCCTACCCAGGTACGTGGGGAGTTTCTTGCCTTTTGGGAGGTCTGAGGTCTTCTGCCAGCATTCAGTAGGTGTTCTGGAGGAGTTGTTCCACATGTAGATGTATTTCTGATGTCTTTGTGGGGAGGAAGGTCATCTCCGGGTCTCACTCTTCCACCATCTTGAAGCTCCTTCTCTCTCTTCTTTCCTGCGTTCCTTCCTTCTTTCCAGAAATATCTATCACAATGGGAACTGTTTTAGGGTCTATGTTTGTAGTGGTATTTCAGTTCAGCCAATCATAGTAGAGTAATCTTATGGCTTTTACCAAGGAATGAATATCAGTATATCTTTGGTGTGGAAAGATTGGTGATAACAGCAATCCAAAATCTAGAAGCTCTGTTTTATTTCATGTGGAAGGACATTTCCCCATGAACCATTATGAGCATCATATCTAGTACACTTGAACTTTGCAAGGCTTATCTGTGTCCTAAAAAGAAAGTGTATTGGCTCCAAAATGAAAATAAAATTACAAAATCCAAATCGATCAAGTTTGATTAAATGTCTACCAAATACTGAACTTACCATTATGTCAGTCAACCAGTATACTGCTACCCAAGTCAGTTTTTATGAAATTATATAGAAATTAGATGTTTATATAAAAATAACTCTTAACTGTTAGATTTCTATACAGGCCTGTTATGGATGGGTGGGGCTTTTTGCAAAGAAGCAATCTGGGAACCATGAAGTCCTAAAGTGTCCCTTTCCAGATGATTTTTCAGACAACTTCATAATAATGTCAAATAAGATTTAATGTATTTGTGTGTTGTATGGACTAATTACCAGTTACGGGCTTGAGGTTATTGTATCATATGTGGTAACTTTGTGATGCGTTAGCTGTTTTTGCAACGTGAATTCATTTCCTCCCGCTTTCTCTCTCAACTAAAAAGTTGCTGTAAGCTGACTTTTGTTCCATTATACCTCAGTGCATTCATGGACTCCTCCTTCCACACTATTGCCAGGTGTTAGCATCTTCCCTGAGTAATTTCAGGCATTTTCCTTTGAATGAAAATGGCTCACTTGGAAGGTTGTGAAAGGCATATCCATGTGGAATTGAGAGGATCTTGTGTTGTGATGTGGTGGGAAGGCTTGCCAGAAATTGCCCGTTTCAGGCTGATGATGCAAAACCAGACATCTGTTAAATTAACATCTACCTAACATTTTGCCTTCAGTCAAATGCATTTTTTTTTAAAAATTAAATCTCTCTCACTCCCGCTTTCTTTTTTTTTTTTCCACTGTCAAAACAATCTGTCACAAGATATTTAATTTCTGTGTAATGGGTTACTTAAAGAAACCAGCATATGGTGCAGTGAAAGTACCTAGCTATGAGTTTCAGGCAATGGTGCATACTGCTGTTTCACTCTTTTCCTGGACCATATTGTGCCCAGCATAGATTTTATTATGGTGCAGGATTTAAATTATTGCCAGGGTCTCTCACAACTCTTGCCTTTTAAGATCAAAATATGAATGTCAGTATTCTTGTTCTGCCATGGAATCAGAAATCACTTTCTACTTTGTTTAAGTGGTAGTCAATTTCTGGCAGTCTTAGTGAGAGGGAAAGAGTAACTTCATTGTACACAACACTTTTCACACCCCTGCTTGTGTCCAAGCACTTGTGAATAGCACCAACCTGATCTGTAGCCTGGCAGTTTGCTCTAGAGAGGCTGATGTTTGACACAGTGACAGCACTCGGGACACCATGCCAAACTGGTTCATCCCTGATAGTCTGAGTAATTTCTACACAATGAATAACCCCTGATACAATAGAGTAGCCCTATTGTTGGGGGAGAAGATTTTAAGCCACTCTCACCATGGGGAGCAAAGATTAAGCATGATCCATATGGCCTATGAAAACCTCTTGAACCATCTATGACATACAGTATCAATGATTGTGTGGGTATCTCCTTGTACAGTAATGTACATGTATTTCTATATGGTAAAGTGTGAAGTGCTTATTATTAAAAACAGCAAATAATGTTTAGTATATGCCAGACACTTTTCTATGCCCTGGAAATGAAATGGTGAGCAAGAAATACAAGATTTCTGCTCTTAGCACACTTACATTCCCATGAGAAGAGACCCAGTAAACACATAAGCAATAAGCAACCTGTAAGCAAAACATAAGCTTATAGATCATTTTATCTATCCATTTGTCTATCTATCAGCAATAAAGGAATACATATATAAGTATATTTCTTTTACAAAAAACTAATAAATGAATCTGTAAGCAAAATAAAAGTTTACAGATTATTTTATCTAGATATAACAATTAAATCTTTCTTTATGAAGATATAGGTACAAACAGTATATAAACATATAAAATAGAAGTTTTGAGATTATTTCACTTCCTTGTCTCTCTCTCATCTATCTGTCTGTCTTACCAAGGGTGAGTCATTCGTTTTGTGTAATTTAAGTGGTTGTACAAACCTACTTCATTGTGTCCTTTCTTTGAGGGGCAGATATTCATTTCTTCAAAGTATGAAAGTTCCCAGCTTGCTCTTTATTGGGACTGCCAATGGCAACCTATGGGGGTTAGTTAAAAAGTGAGGGCTGTCGAGGAGAGGTTGACCTCTAGGCCATTGGTGAGGGAACAGGAGGATGGGGTTTACCTCCTTTAAGCAAGGACAGAAGGTACCAGCTTCCTGGTGAATGCTCTCTAATTGTTCATTCACTGAACAACTATGTTGGGGGTTTTCTGGGGAGAAAAAGTGTAATATAATACCTGCAATAAATCACTTTAGTATATTACTTATCAATCGAAATTCTCAAGTACCCTAGAAAGTATCTCTGGGCCACTGTCAGTGCAAATCGATCATAAATGAACGTGCTAGACAATGTGGCAAAATCCTTGCTCCACTTGTATCAAATAACTTGGGATAGCTGTGTTATTAATCAGAACTCCCTGAAGTTCAAGCAGCTCATACATACCGAGGTCTACATTAGGCAGAGTCAAGAGGATATAGTATTTCTTTTTAGTTCATTGAGAAATTTCAACTGTCACATTTAGCATGATTTTTTGAGAGTTGCAGTTCTTTCACATGATTTTTATTTGTATTCTCTGGAGCTTCTAATATTAGTCTCTGATTTTTGAAGCACTGGTTAGGAAGCCACCATATTTAACTAAAGCTGATTGCCACTGAGATGATTCAGCCAAAGATGGGCCCGTATCCCTTTATCCCCCCCAGGATAAGGGGGCCATGGTAGCATTGTCCAGACCCATTGGCATCACAGTTTGTAATGCCCATAAGCATTGGAGGAGTTGCTGCTTTGGGCTTGCAAGATGACTGGCATATTCCATAAATATTTGTTGTACATAAGACTGAGATTTCTTCTCTTGCTGTCTTCAGGGAGATCAAAAGTGATAGGAAGGGCTTCCCTGGTGGCGCAGTGGTTGAGAGTCCACCTGCCGATGCAGGGGACGCGGGTTCGTGCCCCGGTCCGGGAAGATCCCACATGCCGTGGAGCACCTGGGCCCGTGAGCCACGGCCGCTGAGCCTGCACGTCCGGAGCCTGTGCTCCGCAATGGGAGAGGCCACAACAGTGAGAGGCCCGCGTGCCGCCAAAAAAAAAAAAAAAGGGATAGGAAAATAGGAGAATTACATTCTTAAGCATCCTAACAGCATGGCCTCTTGCAGTGTCATGGTATTCATTCATCTGACACATAGTAAATACCTACTAGTTGCCAAGCCTTATGATAGGTACTGGTGTGCAATGGGAAGTTAATAATAAATGAATGAATGAATGAATAAATAAGAGAGAGTTCCTGCTCCATGGAACAATATTATAATTTAGTAGAGAAACAAGACATTATTCAAATAGGCAACAAATAAAAATATAATTACAAGCTGAGGAAACATACTTTGAAGGACAGAAACATGATTTTAGAGAACACATATGAAAGCAAGAGGGCTAAATTTGATGGGATCAAAGATTTTTCTGAGGCAGCGTCATGAGCTAAAAGTGAAAGGATGGAGAGTGAGCTAAGTGATGGGCGGGGAAGGCCATTTCAGACACGCACAACAGCATACCCACCGGCCCAGTGGTGGCAGGGAGCCCATGATCCCCAAGAGCTGACAGCAGGCTGATGTGGCAGGAACTCAGGGCTTGGGGGAGAGTCTAGGAACTGGGCTGGAGGGGCATGCAGGAACAGAAACATTAGGTACTAGGTCAGTAAATAATCCTGATTTTTTCAAAAGCAAACTCTGAATAGAAATCTATGTAGAAGAGCATGAAACCACTTAGAAATCTTTGACTCTCACATAGCATCCAGACCTGTGCCCAGTTTGGGGCTGGGCAGTGAGAGAAGGAGATGGGAACTAGGGATAATGAAAGCTTTAGTAAATGTTAAAGAAATCATGGACATCATATGTGATGAAGAAAAGATTGGGGGCGGGAGTTGGGATAGGCTTTCAGGATCAGCATATGCCTTCTGCACAGCTGAACAGTGCCTGGCTAATTTCCCTTTCTAATGAGACCAGCACAAAATCCATCCATTTAGGCTATTCAGCTTTTAGGTAAATGTACCAAGCAGTTGGGGTAGTGGGGAAAGAGGGGTTGACATTGATGGATGGAGTTAAATACCAGAGTCCCACCCCCACGTCAGGCAGACTTTTCTAAAGCAATATTGTGACAGAAAGGCCTGGAAGATTCCAGGTGGGCAGGGCAGGCTGGACAGAGCCCAAGTGTCTCCCTCAGAGCGGGAGGAGGAAGGCTAGATGGGGTCTCCTTCTGTCAGCATGGAAGGATCCCGTTCAGATCTGGCAACAGTGTGGCACTTGGTGGGATGCGTTCATCAAACAGGGCTCTGCGGGACATATGGGCTTTCCTCTGACACAATTTCATTTTTTGTCCAGAATTACCACCAGAGCGATATCCATTCCTTCACTTAACTCTGTGGTAGGACTCTCCAACCTTTTGGACAATAAACTGTTATTTATCTTGGTTCTAAAATAGGGATGACATTGCTCTTGACCTGCCTTTAAAAAATGGTTAAATTGAAGTATGGAAGGTTACCATGCCTTGACTGAATAAATGGAAGTATTACACTCTAAATATAAAAGATGTTAACCAAGCCAGACTCTTTGAGAAGACTTGAGCATATGTGTTTTTAAAAGGAGTGGTGATTATTTTCCATTAGTTTTCTGACAGTTGTTCTGGTCAGATGCCTTAGATTGAATGACCCCACTCTACAGTTTTCATCATTTAAATGAATCCAATGACAAAGGAGATGGTGGGTTACAGTACTGTTACCAGGGTGGATGTGACCTTGACAGTTACATTCAGAGCTGTGGATACTTAGCTGTAGACAAAAGGCACCTAGAATGACTTGAATTCTCATAACAAGCCTAGGACACGTATACTGTTTTTTTGTTGGGTTTTTTGTCGTCGTTGTTGTTTTCTGCTGTGTGTGGGTTTTGTTTTTGTGTGTGTGTGCATTTTACAGATCAGGACTGAGGCACAGAGAGGTAAAGTAATTTGCCCAAGGTCACTAAGCTAATAAACAGAGGAGCTTGGGACTCGCATCCAGGCAGCCCAGTTCCCGAGCCTCTATTCCTAACCGTTATCTATATCATCACCAAGAAATGGATTGGGCTGAGAGCGTGGCAGAGATAAGAAACTCAAGAGCAGTTGTTTCTTTTCTTTTTTCTTTTCTTTTTTTTTTTTTTTTTTCGGTACGCGGGCCTCTCACTGTTGCGGCCTCTCCCGTTGCGGAGCACAGGCTCCGGACGCGCAGGCTCAGCGGCCATGGCTCACGGGCCCAACCGCTCCGTGGCATGTGGGATCTTCCTGGACCGGGGCACGAACCCGCGTCCCCTGCATCGGCAGGCGGACTCCTAACCACTGTGCCACCAGGGAAGCCCCCAAATGCTTTTTATCCACAAAATAACTAAGATTATTCACAATACAAAGGGTTTATTGCAGGAGTTTCATCTGTTCAGTGATGCCGATATTAATCTATGATCATATATTTATAGGGAATCCATAGACTTAGTGCTTTGGTAAGGTGCACAAGGGGGCCAAAAAAATACCAGGTGCAGGTCTTAGCAAAGAGGAAAGCCATGTCTTTATTAGCCACTGTAAAATGCATGCTCTCATGTCTTTTCTTTTTTTTTTTTAATTAATTAATTTATTTATTTATTTTTGGCTGCATTGCGTCTTTGTTGCTGTGTGCGGGCTTTCTCTAGTTGCAGCGAGCAGGGTTTACTCTTTGTTGCATTTGCTCCACAGCGTGTGGGATCTTCCCGGACTGGGGCATGAACCCGTGTCCCCTGCATCGGCAGGCGGACTCTCAACCACTGCGCCACCAGGGAAGCCCGAGCAGTTGTTTATTTTCAAAGGAACTTCTCTTTCTGTGCTCCTCCTGCAACCTGTTCCAACTGTTCAGAGACGACAGATGCTTGGGGGGGTGGGGTGTGAGCAGCAGAGAAAAGAATATCCTTATAAATTATTGTTTTTCAATTTCAGGATTAAAACCACAAGTTTCCCATCACCCATCTTTCTGGAAACTATAGGGTAGCCACTGAATTTAATTCTTTCTTCCCTTTCTCCCTTAGTCCATAGACGTGGGCACGTGTGCACACACACATGCACACACACACACATTTCTAGTAGCACTTGAAAAAGTTTCTGTGGTTCTCTGTGCTTTCTCAGATTCACATAATTTGGGACTGACTATGGCAATTAAATATGTGAACAGCTCTCTGGAAGATCCCAACAGTTTAGGCTTTAAAAAGGGTTTTGACAATTGAATTTTATTAAAAAGCCATCTCAGAAATACTGACCAACAGCACCTCTGTGTTTAAAATTTGAAGCACACTGTGGTTCCTGAATGTTCTCTTTCTCTTTTTGCCTACTTACATATTATATTTTTAAAATTCACCTTCAATAGTATATTTAATTCAGACTCGGTTGGGCATCCTTGTGTCAGATTTGGAAAAGCATCTTCCTTATACGCTGTTGTCTTCACTTCCCTGACTTGCTTTCATTTCCCACTTCCTTCTTGGAGATTTAGCCATCCTTCCACGTGTGGTTGCTGGGATGGAAATAGCTCACTTGTGTCACCTATAAGGACAGAGGGAGAAAGAATGTTTAAGTCAGTTGCCATGTTCTTTTCCGGCATCTCCAAGAGACCACTCCTTCATTTTGCTACTCAGAGGAATAAATCCGTCCTTGACACGTTGGGTCTCAGGGACTCCATGAATCAGTAAATACCGCCCATTCCAATCTGACCGTTGGTCATAGCAACTAAATTTCAGGCCGGCTGGAGTGCACAAATACACCCGGCACCTTCTGAGTGTGGACCAGCCTGTTCAAATTCCTTAAGGGGAAAGAGGAACTTCAAGGACACATTTGCAAAAAAGGAGACAGAAGAGAAAGGAATGTCGCGATTCGCATTTTAATCTTCTGAATTACTTTTGAAAGCCTATGTTTGGGGAACCCCTAATGGCTAAACTTACACAGCAGAAGGAAAATAAAATGCCCTTATTAAATTTCCTAGGAACACATTTCAAATGTTCCCTTTCTCCTGTCTCCATGCCTCAGACTTTGAGTCATTTTGCCTCTCTCATCTGTTTTCAACTCAGTTGAGTTACAGCCAATCAGATAAGAGGAAAATTAGATTTTAATGGAATATTTGATTTTCATTGCTTAATTGATTTAATTGCAAGTTTCTATTTCAGACTGGTAGAAATGCAAAGATTTTCAGTCAAATGGAGCAAAGCTCCCATTTTTCTGTGTTCAACAATGACAAACTTAATAATTCACTGGGAGCCTTGGATTCTAAAACTTTAGAGGCAGGAAATACTGGTATCTTTCTGAATTGTTATTCTTAATCTGTATTTTAGTTTCTCTTTCATGTACACATATCTCAGATCAAGGTCCTGTGTTTACACTTGCTTATTCTTTTGGTGTTGATTTTGATGCATGAATTTTTGTCAGCGGGAAGAATACACATGTACCTATTTACACTTATATATTGTATAAGGGGGACATTTAATACCACAGAATATTTCTTTTTGCTGCTGGTAAAGCAGAAGGATAATTAAGTGTTAGTTCTCAGGCTGCCACAGTAGGTCAGCAGGTTTCCTGGGTTCTCTTAGACCAACCTAGACAAATGGCTTCTAGTCTGTGTCAGTGCCTATGATATATACCAGCTGCCTAGGGCACCGGGATAAGAAGAATCCCTGGGAAAAACATACAAGGTTCAATAACCAATGGGGAATGTCGTGTGTGCCCATCATTGGTCATCATCTCTGTTTTAGGCAGCCAGCTTGACCACAGCCTGATTCTCCCAGCACTTTTCCGTGGTACTGTACCAGCACTGCATCTCTTCACAGTTCCCGAATTCCCTAAACCCATCATCATACCAATTCTAGCAGGATATGTATTTGACATGTTAAGTTTTCATTTTTTTATCTCTATCAGTTTAGGGAAAGTTAAGATTTCTCTAATCATTTTGAGAAAAGTGTGTATGTGTACAGAAACCCCAGCACATGAACATTGAATGATGGATGATCCATATTTGAATTTCCTATCAGGTACCTTGGATACTTGGCAGTCTATTTGGAATATAATTTTCAATGTGAAAATCTGAGCCTATTGGATGCTAATGTTTTCATCATCATTTTCATGATCGTCACCATGATGCCTAGTTTTGTGGAGACTTCCTTTTCTCCAAAGGGAGGAAAGCCAAAAGGTTAAGAGCAAGGACTTTGGTGACAGCTTACCTGTGTTAGAATCCTGGCTCTGCCACTTGCTAACTGTGGAACTTCAGGCAAATTATTTACCTTTCTGGCTTTTATTTTCTTCATCTGGAAAAATGGAATAATAGTAGGGCCTAGCTCACAAGATCATGTATGGATTCAGTAAGGTAATAGATTTCAAGTGCTTAGAGGTGTGCCAAGCATACAGTAAGTGCTTAATAAGTGCTATGAATACTACCGAACTTATAGTACGTGCCAGGAACTAGGCTGAGAAGTTTACACGGTTTATTTATTTAATCCACTCATACTCAACTGGGGGGTGATTTTTGCGCCCCCGCCAGAGGACATTACGCAACGTCCAGAGGCATATTGGATTGCCAAGACTTGGGGGTTGCTACTGGCATCTAGTGGATAGAGGACAGTAGTCCACAACGAAGAATTGTCCGGTCCATGATGTTAATAGAGCTGAGGTTGAAAAGCCCTGATTTAATCCATATAGTAGGAATTATTAATGTTTTGCTCATTTTACAGAAGACAGGAACTGAAGCTTGGAGAAAGTAACTTCTTACACCGCAGATTCGATGCGTCTAACTGCTATGCAGCAGCCTTTTAGAGCAGAAGCGTTTATTTTGTTTTTAAGCTGAATGTGTACAAGCCCTCTAAAACCCCCAAATCAGAAATCCTGCATGTTTTGTGGAACTAGAACAGTTGAAGAATGGGATCAGGCCAGTCAGAAGAGACACTGTCCAGACTGCAGTATCATTGTACTAGAAACCCGTCCAGCGCCAGGCCTGACCTCTGTGATGCTGCTGGATCTTGGGGAGGTCTAGGGGGCTAAGCCAGGGGGGCTCGGGTGGCGCAGGCTTTGTCTGCCTATAGTCACAGAAGTATATTTTAATATTTCAGCAACAGATTTGGTCAGCCCTGAGAAGCGCTTCAAATGTATCAGTTCACAGTTACTGTTGCTAAAGATGAGGCCAAGTTAAAACTGTGAAAAGTGAGATTATCTAAAGAAAAAAATACCGAGTAAATATTAGGACAGTTAGTAGTAGATGCGGCAAAAATCATAAAAGCGACCCATATGACTCATGAGTGGGAAACACTTTGTCCCAGGTGACCCTTGACGACAGGGGCGAGAGAGAGTTCCTCTAGGTATCCTGGGATCTGGCGCATAGCAGGGACCGAGGATATATGTACTTAATGAATGAACCCAAGCTCTCAGTCTTACTCCATCAGTACAGTGCAGTTTAATGGTGGTATACCTGTAATCTCAAATATACACAGTCCCATCCCATTTTATATCAGAATAGAAGTTAGCAATAATTGGGTGATTCTGGTTCTCAGCCTCTCAGCCTTTGCTCTCACATAGTCCGTCCCTACACCCCAGTGAATCGTTCCTCTACTGTGTTCCCTGCATTGTGCATGGAGAATTAGCTGAATGCATTCAGAGAGTCAAGTGACTCAAAAATCATCCCCTTTATTGTGACCTCCGGTCAAACCCGGATGTCACAAAACAATCTGGGATCTGCAGTAGTCCCTGAGGTCTGGGTGAAGATGCCACAGCTACTAGTGGAGATTGGTTCCCAAGCCATTTCTTTGTGAATGTTTATTACAGGAGTCAATTCCATCTGAATGCAGCCAGATAAATGGCAGTCTCGTTTACAATGCTCATAAACGTAATTTTAACCGTGACTTTCACTAGATTAAGAAAAACCTCTCTGTTTTTGGTCTCCCACACATATGACTTTCCCTTGTTATGTAAACTCCTGGTCCGTTGCTGTTCAGTACACCTTCAAGTCACAAGGTCCGGAGGGGGAATGATAGTATTTGTTATGTAGACAACAGCAGAGTACGTTGAAATGAGAGTATTCTAAGTACAAAATCGGTCATAAGAATGAAATCTGTTTGCAGAAACAAGTTGTGTTCAATGGGTAGGTGTTTTCGTGCTTCAAATTAATATTTGTCCTTTGCGGTAGCAGATGTTCAGCTGTAGACGTGGGCTGTCGGTGTGAGTAAGCACACCACGGAAGTTCCAAGTGAAGGGCTGAGAGACAAGTGTGGCTCTCACGGCCAAGGCAATCCCACCCCCTCCTCCCACGCCTTCCACCTTGTGCTGATAAGTTCTTGGCATCTCAGATGCACACGCTGGGTCTCACTTCTCGACTGTGTTGAGACTACGTTTCCTAGCACATCAGCGCCTCCTGCAAAAACTGTGGCCCACAGACCTGCAGCATCACCACCCAGCGAGGTGGTTAGAAATGCAGAATGCCAGGCCCCAGTCCACACCTACTTAGGAACAGAACGTGCGTTTTGATCATAAGGTCTCGGGCGATTCTTCTGCGCACTGAGATCTGAGAAGCACTGATCCAGAGCACCCTGACCTCTGATCTTGTTGTGGCCCTTATCAAATGTCCATCTTATTTCTTTCGGTAGTATAGTTTCTATTTTGCATATATTACTTGAGGGCAAACATAGCCTTATTTTGTTTAGACCCATTTAGTTTGTAAGTGCATTTCCTAACCATAGTGGTGCTTAATCAACTCCTGAATTTAAGTTAGATACTCAGATTATAACCCCAAGAAGAGGAGGCAAGCCGGAATGGGAAGAGAGGTTTTTTGCACTGCAGTTCTGGATCTAGGCGTACATAACTGTCCTACTTTCCAGCTGGGGAGGCTTGGGCAAATCATTTTAACTCCTCTAAGCCTAGGTTTCCTTCACAGTAAAACGCCAATCACAATAACTACCTCATAGGTTTATTTTAAGGATCGAATGGGATCAAGCATGTAAAGCCATTAGCATAGTGCTAATTGGTTCACAGTGAGTTCTCAATGCATGTTAGCTACCATCATCTTAATTATCATTGAAACCAGGAAGTTCTATACGTATGGTAAGCCCTAAAAGAAATCGCCCTCTCCCACCACTTTTTCAGTTGACCTTGTGATTCTTAACTGGGGTTGATTTTATTCTCTGGGGATGGATGGCAACGTCTGGAGACGTTTGATTGTCATGAATGGGGGGTGGTGCCATTGACATCCAGTTGGGAGAGGCCAGGGGATGCTGCTTAATGTCCTACGGAGCACAAGACAGCCCTGCACAACAAAGCATGATCAGGCCCCAGTGTTAGTAATGCCAGTGCTGAGAAGCCCTCTATTACCCACCGAGGGACGGAGGTAAGCAAAGCCAGCATTTTTCTTGAGGATTTAGGTACCTCACTATATTAAGTCTCTCAAATATTAATGTTGAGGCCCCTTGTCAGAATTCATCGACTAAGAGGCAAATCATTTCCTCTGGAACAGAGCCACACACAGGAAAACCTGATGCAGCCTGATTAACCTATTAAAGCACATTGCATTCTTTAATATCAAAGAGAGCTAGGTTCTTTGAAATGTAAAACACCATAAGTGAAAGAATAGCGCCTGCACTTCCCCCAGGAGCGCAAGGTCATTGTATAAATAATGCTGGTTCCCCTATTAATTTTACTCCATTTGGGGGATCTGAAGGAGACCACAGTGGTTGGGGAGAGAGGAGACCAGAGAAGGCTAGACTCTGGCTGCCCGTGACTGAGGTCAGGCAAGATAGCTGTGGCCTGCAGTCCAAAAGAGATGCTGGAAATGGAGAAAAGTGAATGTCGTTACAGCTGGTAGAAGGATCCAGCAGGAAACTGCTGTCTCTTGTTTCCTTAAGAAATCGGAGATGCTGCAAGAGAATGTATTCATTTCCCAGGTACCACTGCAAAAATAAGGACAAGGAGGCGAATGTGAGGTTTTCTTCTTACTGTGAACAGATTAAGCAGACACCAATTTATACCTCATTGTTAAGAGGAACTTTTTTCCCACAAGTGAGACCACATTTACATCTTTTGTAATTAAGCTAAAGGAATTTTTTTTTTTAAATGACATTTCCCCCACCCCCCGTCATGAAGTAAATATTTTATGTGAAGTGGGATCAAATGCTGAAATATATACATGAGAACCACAAAAGAAAAAATGATACCAAGTCCCAGAACCTCCTTCAGCCTAGTCATCTGCTGGGCTGGAAGAATAGCCCAGCCTGTCGGTGTTCTGGTTTTGGAAAAGGCCGTGAATGACTAACTGAAGCAGTTCGGGAGACAGTAGGTGGGGTGGAGCGGGGGACTCGCTATTCCAAAGGGCTAGACGTTGCCAGCTTCTCGGAAAGCAGGAGCCATGGCAGTGACTAGCGCGTGCTCTCCGACATTCAGGCGGCAACCATCCATCAGCAGGAACGCGGGGTACAGTAGCATCCCACTATACATTTCCTGCCTACTTTGCTTTTGGTCAATTTTCATTTTTAGGAGAATCGAACCCAGAGAACAGTATATTAAGAGCTCTAAAAGACCAACATTGTTTATTGCCCACACAGGAGAATCTGGTTGGGCAAAGAAGCATGTTTTTCCCCTAACAATAGAGTCTTCATGGCTGCTATAAACAATACAATTACTGAGCCCGATAACAAATAATTGCAGAGCAACAGGGAAGATGAGGTGTGGGCAAGGAGGAAAATGGATGGTTTCGGATGAGTTTTGCACAAAGATGGGGTCAGCGAGGTGAAGAGAGGTCCTCCCAGGCCACATCTGTTCTGCACTAACTAAACTGAGTTATTGGCCACACGCTTGTGATACAAGCTGGAGGCCGCACCGCCAGCCCGGGCTGCACCTTTGGAAGATGGACGTTTTCACAAAATGGAGGATCAGATGGAAGCTCGTGACTGGTGCTTGGCCAGCTTTCAGATGGGTCAAATCAAGTGCTAGCTTCTTAAGGAAACGGTGACAAGCCTGAAAATATACATGCTTATGGAGTGTAGATGCCGACGCGTCATGCCCCTGGGTGCATGCCTAGGTCCGGTTACTGGTGTTCATCTCTCTGCATCCTCAGCCCTTATACAGAGGTGAAAAGACCAAGCCTCAGATATATTTCTCTTTACGTTTAGGCTTTTCCTGAAACAGGTACATCCCAAACTTCATCTTCCATAAAAAGACCAGGTTTATCCTTTGGATGCATCTTTCTCTTTGGCCCTCTTGCTGTTTCCATTCAAACAGGCCTGGAGAGTCTCCTTCTCTTCCTTGGGTTCCTCCTTAGCCTTTCCGGGGTGACTGTTCTGGTGCCAAGTCACCTCTCCTTGCTTTCGAATGCAGTTCTCACTACCTGCTGAAGAGACTCGCTGATAAAACACTCCCCAAAGAACCTTCTTGACCTTCTCTTTTCCTTGACCACAAGGCTACTTCTGTGCTCTCTCAAGTGAGGGCCCATAAATCTTTGGAAGTTGCATCAGCCGTGTGCACTTACAGACTCTTCTCACCCTCAGCATTATCTTTCAATGTAGAATCCAGTCAGAGCACCTTTGGAGTACCCAGGAGGATTCATTTCGTAATTTAGCAAATAGTTATTAAGTCTATCCTATGTATCAGGCATGGTTCTAGGTGTCCCCCCCCCCCCACTCTTCTGGAGCTTACATTCTGGTAAAGGGATCAGACGATGAACAAAGTAAGAAAACTATAGCGATTTAGATGTATTAACTGCCTTGGAGAAGAAACCAAAAGGGGGATAGGGAATTTGAGGTGATTGGGTGATGCAGTTTTAAATGGAGTAGGCATCATTGGAAAAAAATGATATCGAAGGAAACTCTCAAATGAGGTGAGAGAGTAATCCTTGTTCACAAGAACATTCTAGAAAGAGATGTGTGTAGCTGCTGGGGAAGAGAATGAGGGAGAAATTAGTAGGATTTGGGACCTGAAAAACTGTGGGGAGGACAAAGCACGTCCAGCCTTTAGAGTATTGGAAAGGCTCTGGCTTTAACTCTGGAGGAGAGAAGGAGTTCTTAGAAGGTGTTTAGCAGAGGAGTGAGATTAAGTGGCTTATATTATAAGAAGAATCACATGATTGCAGCATTGAGAATAATAAGGAGGAGGCTGTATTGGTTACCTATTGCTAAATAACAAACTACACCAGAAGTTGGTGGCTTGAGACAAGAATTTATTTCTCAAATTTCAGTGTGTTGTTTGGTCAGGTCTTCTGCTGGGCTTGCCTGCCCTCACACTGGTGGGTCAGGTGGTGGATGGACTCCAGGAAATGGTTGGGCCTCTCTTTCCCTCTTCCTGTGATCTTTCATCCTCCAGGAGGCCAGACAAGGCTTTCTTTTATGGAAGTGGCACCCTTCCAACAGGGCAAGCCCCAAATCCCAGGGCTTATCATGCCTCTACTTGTATGGTGTTTGCTTATGTCCCATTGGCCAAAGCAAGTCACAAGGCCAATCCCAGGGTCAATGTGGGAGAGGACTACATAAGAATACAGATGCATGAAAGCCGGATACATTGGAAGTCCTTATTGTTGCAATCTGACACAGGAGCCAAAAGTGGAAATCGCAGAGAGCAATTAGGAGGCTCTACAATAACGCAGAAAAGAAATGATGATGGATTGTACCAGGGTGATGACAATGGAAGTTTTAAGAAGTGCCTAGATTCTGAATATAGTTGGAAGAATGACCTTATTTGTATTCTCCTAAGTCACTAGGGTAAGGCTATTAAGGTTCCAGGGATTGGCGATATTCTTACTATGCATGAGATGATATCATAATAAAGTAGATGAGGTCAGAGATAGGTTTCTCTTATTGCCAATAATTATTCAATGAGTTTTCTGAACAACCGTACACTTCGTAATTCACTTAGTGCCATGACTGTACACGGCACCCTGTCAGTATCATCGTCAGCTAATATTTATTGAGCATCCTCTGAGTACATGGTACTCACTCACAGCAGCAGAGGTGAGCTGCACTAATTCTTTCAGCCAGTGCAGGATTATTGAGTGGTTTATTGCCTCAATCTATTAATTGGTGCCCCAGCAGCCCCAAGGAAAGCATTCAGCTTCCAGAATATAATTTCTTATTCCCTTGGAATAGATTTAGCTTTGGTAGGGTCTGACTGCACAAGGAAAATATAGAGTTCTCCATCTTTATGAATACGCTAATGCTTTTTTAAATTAATCTTATTATCAGAAGCTGGGAGCTGTTAGTCCCATTTAGTAGATGGAGCGGTGGAGGTGGATAGTGGTTAAGTGCTCCGGCCAATGCCATGTTTTAAGATGGTGGCAGATCTGAAATTGAAATACAGTAACCTTTTTTTATTGCACTACACTGCCTCTCAGTGGTGCATGCGATTCCCATTTCTCTCTTACACTAATGCACGGTCATGAAAACTCATTATACAAGATTTAACTGGCATCTCTGCTCTTCCGGGGAGTGTTTGACACATTGTTCTTTGACATCTGCACAGCCTAATCACTGGAAAAGTGGTCTGTTTGTTTGTTTGCATTGTTTTTTTAAGCCCCTTATTATAGGGGATTTGTCAGCTGTTAAAATCACCACTTTTTTGTGTTAGTTAAATTCTCATCAGAAAGATGTTGTCGATTTCAGAGCGCATCTAGATGTTTAGGAACCAACATGTGAAATAAATGATTTAATTGAGATCCCTATTTTCGTTTTGTTCTAGAAACAGTGATTCAGTGGTGATTCTTTTCATTGATCATTCTTTTTGAGAGACTTCTACCTTTTCTGTTGTTTGTTTTTGCATCTGCCCACTGGGATTGCTACTTAAAAGAAGTCCTAAAAGTAAATTCTTGGTGGGTAAGGTATTATGTTATCAGGAAAGAGTAACACATTAGACTACAAACATGCTAGGAGCGTTTATTTATGATCAGTTATTAATATGACCCATCTTTACCTAGTAGAGACAGGTCCTAATTGAAAAGAAAACAGAAGGAAGGCTTGAGCAGGGGCAATATCTTGGCTTCCCTAGAAGCACAGCTTAAGACAGGGATTCTTATTCAAGTGGTTTATGAAAGAATGCTTCTGGGAGAAGAGGGAGGGAAGCAGGATAGGACAGGGAAACAAAGAGCAAGGATGTGGTCTCAGCTGGAGATGAGCTTCAGTGTAATTTAGGATTGGTCCCACCTTAAGGCAAGAAGGGAACAGAGGATGGGACAGTGGGGGACCGCCTCTTTTGAGAAGGCTCCCACTGGCTGAGAAGGAGACAGCAGGGCATGGTTATCAGCCACCCCTCACAGCAGGAGATGAATGACCATCAGGTATCTGGAATGTACCAACAGCATCCCCTACAGGCCAGGGACAAGCAGGGAGCCTGGGGTCCCCAGCATCCTCACGGCACTCAGTAGAAGACTTGAAAGACAATGAAGAAAATGAGGCCAGAAGAGGAAAGGCCCATCAACCTGGGAGGTTCCTAAGGACAGTTCCTGATAAACTGTATTTCTACTCTGGTAGCCACCTGAAAGAAGGGAGGATCTCCCCTACCTTGTTCTGCACTTGCCCAACACTCAGCTTAGAAGAGCCTTAGAAGCTAGCAATGGGAGGCACCCCAAAGCCCTGATCTGCCTTTCCTCAACTGTGACTGCAAGATCCCAACTCCTCAGTCTCCAGATTGGAAAGGGCTGTCAACGGTCCCTGCATTCACTCTGGTCCCTGACCAGCATTTTCCCCTTTAATCTATAGCAATGCTAGCAATTCCCCGGAGCATGACACTTACACTATAGCTGCAGATGTGGGCAGGAGGTGAGATGCTGCCAGCCCTCACTTCCAAATGGTTCTCTGTGTCTACCTTTCTTTTTTTCATGAGAGAATTAAATTTGGAGCTAAGAAAGACTGTGGGGGGAAAGGGGCAGTTTAAATGCAGAGATTATTTGTAAATCTTGAAAGTCACACCCTTAAATGTCACATACTCTGTCTGAGAAGCACTTGAGTGTGTACCCTCCAGAAAGTCTGTTTGTTGTAATTCCATCGCATTACATATTTTAGTGCATATCTCTTCCTAGCAGCTCCCAGAGCTTTTCAGATATTCTGCATCAGAAATTGCACTGTTTTATCCTGGATTTTACAAATAGCAACCAGATTCTTGTAAAACAGAACTATCTGATAAGTAAGGTTGTGAATTGCTTTTTGTGATTGTCATAGGTAAGAGTATTGAAACTGGCACACAGTGCAGTACACTGGTTACTGTAAAAATAAAACCTGTAGCAGTGAATGTGTTTTTCTGATGAATACATTCAAGGCTGTGATCATTGTGCAACTTCTGGTTGGATGCTTTCAAATGTTCCGTATTGAAAAACATCAGTAACAAGAACCAAATAGTCCACCGAAGGCTGTATTCAACTCCGTGGAGAGGAACGTAAAGTCTTAGAGTTTCATTGAGGCCAACTCTGTTCGGTCCACCATGGGAAGCAGAGAATTGAGGTTCTCTCTTGATTTGTTTTCCATTTATACTTTAGGGTTAGGTGGCTGCTACTTTGGTTTTCACTTAAGCGGGGGTGGGGTGGGGGTGGGGGTGGGGGTGTTCAAATCACTATGCAAAAACAGAAACGGAAAACAGATAACTAGCTTCTCTTCAGCAGACAAAAACCAAAATGCCTGAACACGCTAATTAATGTAAGCAATTTTATAAGCAAAATAATTTGTTTTAATTGGCTAAATAAGATCTGATATGATTAGAATATTTGATAAACTAATTTCAGAAAATTAAATCACCAACCTTTAATCATCTTATATACTTATTGTAATTTTGGAAACAGATACGAAAATGGACCTGAATTATCTTATCTTTACAGTAGTAAGAAGAATACATTAAGGGTTTTTATGAAACCTCAGAGGTTACATCCTTTTTATAATTTTGGAGAATATTTCTTTTTTTTTGAAAACCAGTACTTTATAGACAATTCCAACAGCTTGAATCTCTAGTGAGTCCATAGAGAACCACTACAAGAGTGAAAAATCTTCCCTAAGAAAGCTCCTTGTGTACAAGGAGTGAGAAACCTCTTCTCTAAGGCTTAGTTGCTGACAGGTCCTTATAAGCTGACTTCCAACTAAGGTGTCAATGATTGGGGAAAAAAATGATAATCTTCCAGAGGACAGTTGCTAATTCTTCCTGCCTAAAAATCTCAATTTGTTGTAATGAGTTAATTTCAACACTAGCTGGAACACTGGTTGACTCTGACCATGTGCTCAAAAAATATACACTGAGGTAAATAAAAGGAATGGCCTTCCATAGCACCTAAGGGCTGAAGAAGCTACAAAAAATTCCACTTTACCACTATTCTAGCAGGATTCTAACAACAATTTTCTAAAGGCCAAGGACTATATTAGATGCTTTTGCACATAATTTCTGAATGATAGAATTTTATACCTATGAGTACTTTCAGTATAAACATCAAATCAACGTGTTTTATATATATGTGTGTGTGTGTGTGTGTGTGTGTGTGTGTACACACACACACACACACACACACGTATCTATTATACACATGCACTCACTATGTACAAGATAGTACCCAAAGGAATAGCGATATATATGATACATTAAAAAATAAAGGCACTTAGTTCCTATAACCTTCAGAAAATTTAAAATCTAAGTGATGAACTAAGAATAACCTAGAGATATTAGAAGAATACCAATTCACTAACAGTCTGAGATATCCAAAGCCAGGACAAGATTAACTTGGAAAAGTATATGTAATAAAATGTCTCAGGCAAGGGGCACTTTGAAATTGGAGAAAAGAGCATTTACCACGAGCTAATATAATCTAGAAAGGAATTTTTGAGGATGAAGGACAAGTTATGGGGGACAAAGGGTAGCAAACATTTAACAAAATAAATTCCAGGGGAAATTACACAGGGAGGTGGCAGAGTATGAAATATATTTGGGTATATATACACCAGTTGTGTGGAAATCAAAAAAAATCGCTAGAAATTGACGGGTTTAGGTAACCTCGGGGGATGACCCCATTCACTCATTCATTTATCAGACACATACGTATTGAGCACCCACTGTAAATTAAGCACTGCTCTAGGTGCCAGGAATACAGCAGTGAACAACAGTGTATCCTGACTTCATGAAGTTTATGCACATATCAAGACTGTTATAAGACAGTAAGTGTTTGGTAATATTAATTATCCCATGTGGGGTGCACAGGGCAGTTCTCTTCTTAGTCCTGTTGCTTTTCACTTGCACAGACTGGCAGAGACCATGGTCTACACATATTTGAAATAAAAGCATTCATTCAACTTGTTGAAAATTCAGTAGCATTGTTTATCACCACATACACTGGAAAACATGATACTGGTGGACTGAATATTGTATCCTACTCCACATTGTTTTAGTATTGTATAGACTCATAGCCAGAAAGAAAAGAAATGAGAATCTAATGACTGCATTTATTTAAAAAGAAAGAATTAAAGGTGACGGAATGCCGTGGGTATTTGAGTGGATATTTCTACTTTCTGTGTAACCTTAAATGGATGATGTTCAGCTAGTAACCTCCACTTTTCCATGCATGGAATGGGTAGCCTGAGGGCCCTATCTTCAAGCAGAATATAAATGCCAAGTATGAAGAAGCAAATCAAATCGATGAGTATCACTTTTCCTACCGCTTTTTTGCAGAGACTGTCATTCTTTTCTATCTCCATGCCTCATTCATATGTACTGTTTCTCTTTCATATTATTTTGTATAACTATGATGTTTTTCATAGAAAGGATGATGAAGCCATTTCTGCAGAAACCAGTGTCACTGAATTCAGATATGGTTAAAAACTTGAATCCCCATGAGCACAGATGATCAAGCAGGCAGCATTTATCAAGTAGGCAGGTTACTTTGTGTAAAGATTTCTGAAAGACACTAAAGATGCAAAGATAGTTTAAATGTGAATATTGCTCTCATTTAGTCTATAATACAGAAAAACAGGGCGCAAACCTGAAAACCCAAGTAATAATAAAGCAATACACAGTATAGGCTCAGTGGTCAATGATAGGCAAGGATAAAAATAACTAGAAGGTTGAAGACAAGGGTTTATATTCTGGCTCTGCCATTTGTTCTTTGTGTACTATTGGCTAAGTTAATTTTGATAAACCTCAGTCTCATCTTCTGTAAAAAGGTTCTGATAGCCATTTGGTGGGTTGTCCTGAGGTTTAGAAATTAGAGGCAACGATAAATCCCTGTCATTTAATAAGCACTTGTATGATTACTAACTCCTCTTTATTGTGTAGGTGCTAGCTGTATACTAGCTATTGTGCTAATTACTTTACACTTATTACCTAATGAATTTTACAGGTGAAGACAGTGAGGTTGAAAGAGAAAAGGGATTTGATCAGGTTCCCACGATTTGGAAGCAATTTCAGGTCAGGATTTTAGACCTAGGAGCAACTCCAAAGCCAAGCTCGTTATTATCATACAAATCACTTTCTGTAGAGCATTTGAGTAGTTGTTGTGGTTAAAATAATCTCATCACTGTAAACTTCGGAAGGTCAAGAAAGTCTTCCTGGGGGAATATGTAACTTGTCTCAGTGTTAGATAAAGAGCTAAGAGTTTAGTATGTCGGGATGAAGGAGAAGAGGACATTCTAAAGAGAATGAGGAATGAGGCTGAAAGGGATGTGCCAGGTCAGGCTGGGGACAGGGGAGGGAGCTCCTGTGAGGAGGTGACAGAGTGAATGTTTACAGGGATAGGTTGGTGTCAGAGGTGATTGAATATGAGGGGAAAAAAATCTGTACAACAAAGTGATTTTTACTAGTTCTCTAAAGAATTGTGAACCTTTGATGATTTCTTATAAAAACTGATATGTATTTGGAACGAGAAAAGAAATCACAAATTACAAATGTTAAAAGGCTGACAATAATTGCAAATATTACAGTTGCCAGGAAAGTAACATGATCTTTTTTTATCATTAGCTTGACACACCTTTCTTTTCCCCACATTTTTTTTTCTGCGTGCTCTTTGTTTCTTCAGATAATGATTTTTACTATCATTTTTTGAACCTTTGATGATTTTTAAGCTGCTACATAAGGTAATGAAATAAAACAGACTTTCAATCGACCAATCAATAACTATTGGTGATGGATGTCATTCCGAGTGGCATTTTAAGAAGGTTATTCTGGTTTGTGACGGATGAATTGGAGATGAAAAGAAAACCTCTTAAAATGGTTGCTTTCAATAGCTGTGTCATGACAGTTGGGAGATGTGTCACAACTAACAAGGCACTAATAGTAAAGTATTGGTTTGCCGAAGATTAGCTGCTTTATCCATCAGAGCAGATTCAAGGTCATTTCTAGAATAATGCCACTCGACTTCACTTAGATTCCGAGTGCTTTCTTGAGAGGAGGAAAAGGGGTGTTGTTATGATCTGGTTGGGTCTTTGGCAGGACCCTAGGACTGTCCCTAGAGAAGCGAATGCTGCATTTCGTCCCCGTCCATGTGTTTCAGGACAGAAAACCACGGCGAAGTGCTGCATTAAAAGATTATCGCAATAGTCCAGGCAAAAGTGCGCAGGTGGAGAAGGTATTAAAAATCTGGAAATGAAACAATAACTTTAAAAGATATGAGGGGGTGATACTTGATAGTTACCGATAGTCGAATGTTGAGAGAAAGGAAAGAAAAGAACCCTGTATGACTCCAAGATTTATACACTTTACACAGGTGAGGGAATTGGGAGAAAAAGCTTGTTTTGATTCATGAGTTTGATTGTGGAAATTCTTGAGTTTTAAGCATATCATCCAAGTGGAAAGACCCAGAGGGCAGGTTGAATAACTAGAGCTTACAAGGAAGGGCAGAGTGGAAATAAGTCTTTGTGAGCCGTCTACTCTGAGATGAGAAAATATTGTCTATTTTAACTATTAAAAAAAAAAATCTTTCAGGTGGATTTCCTAATAGGAGTTAACACATATGAGGCACTTGCTATGGGTCGGAAACAGAACTCATAACAGCACATGCATTATTTATTCCAAATGCCAGCCCCGTGAGGCAGGTAATGTTATTATACCCATTTTGAGATGAGGAAAGAGCCACAGAGAGGCAGAATAATTTGGTCAAGATCACACAGCAAGCAGGTCATGGGGCTGGGATTCAGTCCCAGGAAGCCTGGTTCCCAAAACTGAGCATTTAACCACCATCTACTCCACAGTATAAGCACGTGGGCAGAAAGCTCTCCTGCAGAGAAACAAGACCTGTGAAAGTCATATTCCAGCAAGAAACATTAACGTGATTTGGGCCACCTTGGGCACCCTCGTAGAGTCAGGTGGTCCCCCCTCAGTCAAGGTATCTTAAGTCATGTATATCAAACTGCAAACGTTGCCCTCTCGGGGCCCCCACCTCCTCACTAAGGAAGTGGTGAAAATAAGCAACAACACCGATAGCCATTTATAGCTTTTAAAAACATCTTTTCGTCGCCTTGATTTCTTTTTATTTTTCTTTGACTGTATTTTGCCGATCCTGTTGAATGCGACCCAGGCCCCTCCCCGGCTTTTCTTTCACTGACGTGGTTATATTCTTGTAACAGGGTCTTTATTTTTATTTTTATTGGCAGAAAATTCTCAGTCTACTTACTCCCTTGTATCAAGTTAATTTTCACTATATAATGCCATTTAAAGGATGCTGCTTCCAATACACTCTTCGAAATGTTTGCAGAGAATTCTGGATTTACCAGGGCACCACTTCCTTAGCTACTCACCGGCCCTGCAGCCTCCTTTCCTTCTACATCTGAGCATGCTCTGTTCTCTGGCCAGCTGCCTTCTGTTCAGCCTCTGTGTGTTCCCCATTCTCGGCTCTGCCTTAATGATCAGTAGGGCTTCATCTTGATCACATTGGAGGGATGGAGGGAGATTGTTACTTCTTTCTTTGGGTCCAAACTATAGACATATCCTCCTATTGGCAAACCATGAAAATGATGACACTCCAGAGTTTAACAAGATCAAGCAATCCCTCTTTGGATACAGCAATGTGGCCAGGGTAGAGATAGACGGTCTCATTCCTGGACCAGTTCTCAGTCTATATCTGGTGGTTTACACAAGAACTCCAAAATACCAGATGCTTAGGGTCCAGGGATATATTATTGGGATACACCATAGTTAAAGTGAAATGATTGAATGTTTTGTTTTGCTTTTAGTTTTTCCCAAATAATAACTCTTATGAGTAGGAGACATGGGATTTATTTTCCGTATTAGAACTGCTTCATTTCAAAAAGATGGTCAGTTAAAAGCTTGAATGTAACCTCTTCCTGCTGGCTTACTACTGCATTAGCTCAGGTTACCATGGGAAGCAAGCAGTTATTTTCACCAATAACTTTACTTATACCAAATACTTGACCTTGGAATAAGCAATTTACATCCTTATAAAAGAGGTCACTTAGGGAATTAATCCTAGCCCCCATGTGGCAGGAACGGGGTAGACATGGAGCAAAGCTGGTGAAACAGAATTCGAAACCATTTGAAATAGGAAATCATTTCTTTTTGACTCTTTTAAAAATGGAGCCTACTTTAAAATGGTACAGGAAGGCAGAATGATGCAGTAAAAGTCTATAGAAATAGTGACTCAAAAACTCTGTTCCAGGACTCAAGAAAGCAAGCCTGTTGTCACATTTGGAGGGAAACCAGAAAGAATTGAGGTTTTCACTTTCCTAATAGCTCTTTTCCAACACCTTTCCTTCAAACATCTTGCCCTGCCTTTTATTTTGCCTTTCTTAACAAAATGACTGGAAAGAAACCACCTTTCCAACTTTAACCAGGAAACATAGGTTTTTGCAACTGCTAATATTTTGGTGTGGGCTCTTCCTTTTAAAGACAATTATCAAGACGAAGCATTTGTTTCTTCTTTTGTTTACCCGTGGCAGTTTGTCAGCAGTTATGATAAGTAGAATTCCATCTGTCAGTAAAACTACGTTGCAAATTGCCGTAGAAATTAGCAGCTTTCATTTTTGCCTACATAAATAAACATGCGAAATACATTGCATGTAAACGCATCCTAAAAAATCACAGGTACACCGCACAGTTCCTAAATGCCAGTCAGAAAAAACCAGAGACACATGGCGATTATCTCAGTTTTCAAACCTGGAAGATACACGAATGTGTTTCTAAATGAGAGAGGCAGTGTATCATGCTTGCTGAGATAAAAACAGAAGCTGCCAGACACTGCACTGTGGCTTTATTCTCAGAATCCTTTGCCTGAAACCCGCTCTATCTTTTCCCCATGTTCTCTCTTCCCTCTCTCTCTCCATCTCTCTCTCCATCTCCCTCTCCCTCTCTCCCCGCTGTCCTTCCCTCGCTCATTGTTCTCTCTCTCCTCCTGCCTTTGATGCACATACGTTGTCACATTCCATTGACTCTTCCCTCTTCTCTGTTCTTACACTCAAGCCTAGCGATGCTTTCGCCAGGCAGCGGCAGCCTCTCCTGCGAGTTTTAGTCATGTGTGCAGCTCAGTTTGATCGAGCGTTCCTTTTCTGCCTTTGCACTCTTACAAAAGATTAAAAGGTGGCGTCACATTGCTCCCCTGTTCCTTCCCGCAGGAGGGACTTAAAAGGGACAACAAAAACTAATCACTTTCAGTAAGCATTTTCTTGCTGGGGAAAAAAAAAGGAAAAAAAAAAAAAAAAAGGGTAAGAAAGAAAGGGGGAAAAAAAGGCAGGGGGTGGATTTAGCGGTGTAATTTGAGACCGGTGGCGAGGACTGGGGCGAGCTAGTGGAGATGCTGCACGCCGCTAACAAGGGAAGGAAGCCTTCAGCGGAGACAGGTAAGAGCGCCCATCGGAGGGTTTGACCGAGTGGCTTAGTTAAATCTCTGTTCTCACCGTTTTGTAATTGAGAAAGGCATCCACAGCAGAAGCCGATTTTTCAGTCGACTTCCTTTTGTTTAACATAGAAAGTACCTGTATTAATTTTGATGAATTAGAGCATGCAGCAAATTCAATTGAAAATAGATTTGTATAGCAAATGCATTTAAACTGAATGATTTCTCCTCCGTTTTATTTCAGGGGAGAGATGAGAAAGATGATTTTGATCAGAATAGCACTTTGCATTATGTGAAATTCTAAATAGCTAACGGGGAAAAATAATAATAAAAATTCAATTGATCTTGTTTTTGAACTCCGGGACTTAAACCCTGGGAGACAGCTGGGATTTGAAATTTTTCTTCTAACTGAACTTCTGCTGCGTTATAATAATTTTTCACCGGAGGTTTAGGCAAGGGTAGAGTTGAAGTCGAGCTGCTGGGCTGTGTTTGGCTTGGATCTTGTGGGTGAAGCGCTGCTTCTATCTCCCTAACCTGTGTCAGGTTGATGCTTCATAAATGGAGATTGTGTTGCCCCAAATGAAATATGAAGTTGAAACATCAGTTTAGGGCATGTGTTAGAAAAGGATCCAGTAAATAATTAGGATAACTGAATTATGACAGTTTGAAATGGGAGTTAACTCTGGAGGTGCTGTTTGATCAGCCGTCCTGGATTTTAAGCGGCTCAACAATAAAGGGGACTAATTATCAGCCTCAAGTCGGAACTTTGCATTAGGACCCTAAATATAGAATACATGCGGACTTCTACTGTAGGTGGCTTTCGGGAATCTGTCCCTTTTGTGCGCTATGAATGAGAGTTGTGGATTATATTTGATGGCATTTCTCCTTTAAAGAGCTTTGGGATGAAGCTTAAAAGGCTCACATCTATTTTAACGTTGAACAAACACCAAATGCAATACACTGTAGTCTCCCGGCGCCTGATTTTTGTTGCTGCTGCTGTTGTTTTAAAGTTGTGATCATTTGTTTTGAACCTCAGTCTTCATTGATTTTATGTTCCTCGCCTCTGCTGCTGAAATTTATTGCTGGCGTGAATGAACTGAGATTTGAGAATGCAAAAAGAAAAAATTTTAATTAGCCAGAGTTTTGATTTAAGGATAATGACATCCAAATGATATCCAGATTTTTACCTAGGATGTTACCTAAAATGTTTGAATTAATATTTAGATGATTTTTTGGAAGGTTGGGAAAATCAGAATATTAAAAGTATAAAATTCTGTTAAAAAATGCTTCTCCAGAATGAGATATAGAAAGGTGACTTTAATGCCTCCACAGGGTTTGGTCCTAGAAAGAATTGCTAGACTGTGACATGGTTGAGTTCAGCACTGTGCATGAGAAGATATTTTATATATTTATTTGGTGATAAGATTATTTTCTTACCAAGTTTCCAAGCAACTTGCCCTTCAGTTCCTTACCCTGACGTGTCTCGTGTTTGCCAGACCATCTAATGGCATCTTGTGGTCGCAACCTGTGAATCCAATTTTATGGGGACATCAGGAGCTGCTGAATGTTAGGGAGTGGAGACCAAACCGACTATAGGTCTCATCACACTTCATCATCTAGAGATAATCTCCAACAGAAGTTCTCTGGAAAGCCCCTCATACAGGTGTGGGGAAACTTAATTTTTCCATCATGGTTAAAAGAGTGGGGAAAGATGTGGATAAGGGGAAAAAGAAACTGCTAGGATGTTTGATGTAATCATGCTGGCGGTAGCATAGTGAGTTTTTAAAATCATATCACATGTCGCTTTCTTTTTTTTCAACTTAGGAAACTTTGCAGAATCTTGAAGCGGCTCTTCTCAAATTCAGTCCCTGTTTCTACATAGCTTTCTCTGATAAAACCTTTTCTTTGACTCTAGCTTTAGCTAACCATTGAGTGTTTCAATGCCACTGCTGATAATAATGATTACATCTTAAATAAGTGACAAGTGTTGAGAAGACGGACTGGGGGAAATATGTTGTCTGCATCCTATATGCGTTTTAATTTTATTTATGAAAATGACTACTTCGTGGTGAGGAGATGATAAATTTGAAGTTGTAGCTTGGCCGTTTGTTATCACTGAACCACTATCCTTCTCCTGGAGAACTAAATGGAACTAAAGCAGGCAGAAATAAATCAGTTGTAAACTGGTTGGTAGTTCAGCGTGCACTTTTTAAGCAGATGGTAACCACAGCTATCCTTTTACTCAAACTATCTGATTAATATAAATAGCATTTTTCTGACTTTTCCAGTAGATGTTGCTGGAGAGCAAAGAAAAGATCATTTTTTTTTTTTACAGGCAAAAAAAGAAATGTGATAGACTTAGAAAAGCCAACGAACAAGATCCTTCTCCCCAAACTCCGCTGGTAGCATTTTGCATAATTTGCTAATTAATGAGTTATATTGAATCATTACCTTTTATGATGTTCTATAGAAAGTGATTAAAACTTGAGCTAGATTTTTAAATTATGAGATTGTTCTCTTTAGACCCTATATATAATGCCTGTTTGCTGTTTTCCGTTTTTAAAAAATCAAGTTAACTGCGCATTACTATTCAGAACATTTCATCCCTGAATGCTAAAACCCTTTAACATGCAAATATGATGTCAGAGGAAGAACTGAAATAGAATACCCCGAGAAGAGTAATGATCAAACGCATTATAAAAATATGCACCAGTTGCCAGCATGTAATAAAATATTAAGAAATTAAAAGCATGCAACCTCTACAGTAATAGAATTTCATTGCTCTGAGACTGTTTTCCCACCGAATATTAAGTGCTTAATAGATCTCTCTGTTAAAAAACAATTGAAAACCTACATGGTTTGTCACTGAAGTTATTTTATTACGTGATTTTGAAAAATTAGTCCAATAGGATTTTCCCCTGACTAGAAAATATAATTAACATTGGCTGTTAAGTGCCAGATTTCCAAAGCAAGAGCCACAAGGCTTGATGGAGAAACTGGGACTGCAGAGAGCAAGCATCAGCGCTAGAAGCGGAGGGCACCCACGCTGGAGCTACTCTGCTGGTAATCACTCTGATAAAATGACAAAGACAACCCAGAGGAGCCCGGGATTCTAGTACCCAGACACAAACTGATGCAATTTCAGAAAACCAGTGACCTCTATCTATGAGAGTATTTATTTTTGGAAATGATCAATTAACCAATTTCAGTTGTGAAAGAGAAGCGTGTACAATTTTTCCAATGCAAAGGGGGCCTTAGATATTACAAAAGCACATTGAGACAAGATAGCCTATGTGGTAGAGCTTTCAGTTTTTCTTACCTTAAACAGTCCATGCTGTCTTCTGGTGCATTTTTCTTTTGCATTGAAGCCTTTCTTTATCAGTTTTCATTCCTGAGGTGTGAAATGCTCCATAGGTTGTTTTTGATTTAACACCCATTCATTTCTCTTTTCTGGGAGGGAAAAACTTACATTTAGAAGGCATGAGTATCATCTACTCGTATTTTGTAATTAGCACTAGAAGTCCACTGGGGTAAGGTTGTTTCAATTTTTTTTTTTTTTTTTGCTTTGATTCATATACATGTTTTGTGTTTGACCCATAGTGATTATTTTTTTCTCTCTGTCTTTAAATAAGAAAAGCTTTACAGTTTGGTGGGAGAATTTGGTTTCTTTCTCTGGTTGATTTGCGCTTCGCTTTAGGTGTTCTCTGTTTTTCATTTTAGCTATCAAGCACTGACTATACTCAAAGCACCGTGAGTTAAATGTGCCAGAAAATGTCTGTCCTGATAGCAAAAAGTGCCTGTCCTCTCAGTGAGAACCTTCGGAAAACAGAAAATGTCGACCAGACCTGAAGAATTACCTAGTGGGTTAAAATGTGCTGGTTAATCCTGACTCTTTCCCTAGGAGAGCAAAGAAGGAAAGGTCACTGCAGGTTGAGGGGATCCTGAGGATGGTCGCCTTTGAATCAGGAGTAAAAGGCGAAAACACAAAATAATCCGGACGAGCCAAGTCAGAGGGGTCCTGTGGGCAGTAACACCGAAATGAATGACCAATGCCAGTACGACTGAGAACCTTGAATGGCAGGTATTCAATAGCCACTGGAAAGATGTGATCTGGCAGCTTCTAAAGGAGTGTTCTTTGTGTGGGAGTCAGGGAGGAGTGGAATAATGGGTCCATACCATGCCACTTGCCCATAGATAGTGATGCTAAAATGCCTATTTAGGGTCCATCTGCCCTTTCATTAAATTGTGGCCCCGAGGAGCTATCGTTACCCGTGGAATATTGCTTTATCTTCTAGGGTTATTGTTGAAAAAAACAGCGAGAACCCCTAGTCTTGAGGCTTGAAGCCTTGAATAATCTACTGCATTAGCCTAGATATAAATGGTAAGGTTGAGAAACACTGCTGAGGGGAGGGCGAATGACTCGGAGAAACACCTTCCTATTGTAATTATTGCAATCTCTTGTATGTACTGTAGATGTCACGGCCTCATTAGACAGGGATTTTGTGTATATGCTTTTGTTTTCATAAGAAAAACCTTCACCATTTGTCGGAGATGAGACCTGTAATTTAGCAGGTGTGGTATTCTCTCCATACTATTTGGATATAATCAATTAGTGTTAGGTTCATCTCTGGTTTCCCGACATCGATTAGAATAGGTTTTTATGATCTTTAAGGTTTAATCTCTCTGAAAAGGTATATACTTCCTTTTTGGGAATTAATTGCCTCCCTGAATTGTCTGTGTGTCAGTTATTTTCTATAAACCTTGACTAACTTAACTTGAACTGGGAGAGGCCTAGAATGTTTGACCGAAGCTCAGTTGTGGAGACTCCTCTGATCATTTAATGGAAGTTTATATATTAACATATAAGATGTTTTCTTTCATCTGATAGACTTCATAATGAGAAAGAGCAAAAATAATTATTCGCATAATTAAGTGGAATGCCACCCTTTTCCTCAGAAACTGATTTAACCAGCCTATTCCCGTAGACAAGGTGACCAACGTCACCTCAGAACCAAGCTGTAGATGAATGCTTTGCCTTGTCCTCCAACTACTTTAATCTAATTTGTTCCATTTACTTTTCCAAGCTTTTCATCTTCCCACCATTTTAATACCATCAGAGATGGGGGCTACCCATGACATTCAAACTTGACATTATCAAACACAAAAGGCATCACTCAGACACTTGACTGCATTACAATGCAAGGGAAAAAAATAGATTCCCAAAGGCTTAGAAATTATTGTTTCATACCTTGAATGTAGGTGGATATTTTTTTTTTCTGTTTCCTTCAGTCTGCCTCATTTGACTGTTTTGCTTCCGTGTGTTTGCAGAGTACTGAAAACCTGGAAAAACTAGCACTCACCAATCCGTAACGTGCACATCCCTATGTTCACTGGAGGGATGTGTATTAATACAATGGAAATTTACAACTCTGTTATTATCTGTTATTTGCTAGTCACCGACCGCTACTTGATACAGGACCAAAGTCGAGCCCTGCACTGGAGCTGTCTTTTCACTGTTGCCATCAGTTCTTCTGACAATCAGTTAGCTGTGGCCAGACCTTCCTCCTGACTCACACATGTGTGGTCACTGCAGTAACTCCATCATTGCTGGGTAGACCAGAAATCTATTGAATCCACAGCAGTCCTGTGTTTGTTTACCCATGGAATCTGTGTGTGTGTGTGTGTGTGTTGGGATGGTGGGAGGGATTCTTAAAGTTAATATAAATTTATTTGTACCTCCCTTTGCTTGCTATCATGAACCTTCTATTCGAAGACAATTTACCCCCATATGTAAGACAACATTTGTGAGCTGAACAGATAGTATTATCAGATTGTGGTGAATTGCTTCAGTGGTATTACCTCATGCATAGAGATCGGGTGTGCTGTAGAGCTCCGTAAAACAGTCAAGCTACATGGTATCCTACAGGTTTAATATACTTCTGTAGCCTTGTACTTGGGAGGGATTTCTGTAATTGGAGACAATCTAGCTAGGAGAACTTTTTAAGCCATTGGAGGCCAAAATACAGATTTTTGAAAAATGTGACTTTTTAGGCTTGAAACAGAGTGGATTACAAATTTCTCTTAACTGGACAGAATCATTATTGTGCATATAGTACAGTCTTGATTATCCAGGTTTGAATTTCCAGCGTAGAGATCATTCAGATTTCTTCTCTGACTTCCCTGTCTTCTCTCTGACTACCTGACATGTATCGTTTCTCTAATCACTGGCACCTCTGCTAAGGGTATGGAAAGGCATATTTGAACAGCAAGATCCAAACCTGTGAATTTTCCTTCAGGAAGAGCTAATTATGTAAAAAGTCTAAGAGGTAGCTTTTTGAAACTAAAATTGACTGACTAAATTTCCATTTGGGGGAACCCCTCTTTCTATTTACAAATGGTGGTTTACTATAGCTGTTAAGATGCCAATATTTTAGCCACACATTTAAGAGGCAAAAAGTAAATCCACTAGTCTGAACCATGCCAAGAAACTGGTTTCATTGCTCTGGCTTATATCATGTCCCTGCCCTACCACCCAACCAACTACAGTGTTGAATTAACTGGCTGGGTAGCGTGCCTAGCTGCTATTTTTTAAGACCATTGAGATCAAGCAAGTATACCTTGTCCTTGTGCAGGTTATCAGGGCTCTACTGAGCATATTTCTTTAGTGTTAAGTACAAAAGTGGATTACTGGTACCCAAACCCCACTTAGTTAATCTCCAGTACCGGTCCTATCTCATTTCCATTATCACTGACTACCAGTCAATCCTTGATAAATTATTTACATGTAGAATTTGACCCCTGGAGGTCGTCAAAGTCCCAATTGACTTTAAAGACTTGGAAATCTCTTAGATCCCAGAATTACATTGAAATGGTGAAAGGACTGGAAGGGTAACTGGCTTTTCCAGAGAGGTTGTAATCACAGAATAGGCATGAACGTTACCAGCCACCTTCCAAGTTTGCAGAAGAGGGTGAAGGATTCCATCTAGAGGATATTGCTACAGAATCAGAATTTGATCTCCCTCCTTTTCTTATACATTAGTTGTGGCTTTGACATTCTCAAAATCTTGTGGTCATACCTGCCACGTTGTAACAATGTCTTGTCAAATAATGCACTCTTCTCTCTTACTACCCTTATTGGACAAACATGTCTATAATTGGTTGCACTTTTGAGGTGCATAATCAAACTTCAGGAGGTGTTTCTATTTCTAAACATATTGTGTGATATAATGTAACTAACAAAATATATAATATGTAATATAAACACAGATATACTAAAGGGCAAAAAATGTTATTACTCTTGACACTAAAAATAGTTTTTTTTATCATTAGAATTGAGGTTATTAGAAAGAAATGTACTTGAAGTTTTTAAATGTTGAGGTGTAGCTGATGATGTAGTATAGTAACCAATAGTTTTCAATCCATAGTGTAAATGAAAATTTAAACAGTACTATAGCAGACAAAACTGAAAATGGAGAACCTTGATCATGAATTGTATGTATGTAGGAGATGCCTCTTGTCGTTTATATGTGTGTGCACATTTATACACATGTATATACACGTATATATATATATACATACATACGTACATGGTTACTCTATGTATGTGCATATTTTTATCTATATCTCCCTCTCTGTATCTGTATCTATATTGATATTTGTACCTGTATCTATAGTCAGAGTTAGAGAGTGAATGGGCATATTCCTAGTAAGATAAAATGTGGTTGTATTCCTGGTAAGATATCATGTTTCTTTCCAGCTGACATGATTAATTTCCCACAATCTGACATGCAGTGTGCTAGGTACCAGATGAACCAGACATAACTCTTAAGGAGTTCATGGTCTAATCCTGAATTAGAAATTATTTTAATGTTGAATGTTTCACTCATGGATATATTTAATAGTTGGAAACATTGCGAGAAAGAATTCAAGGATTACAGAGCCATCAGAGCCCTCAGTAGGTAGTTCTAAATTTAATATGCTTTGCCTGGTCAGGAGGAGGATTGGAAAAGAAACACGGCAAGCGTGATTCTGGGGAAGAAGAGCCTCACATAAAGTGATCTGGTCTCAACTAAAAATAAATCTGGCTTTATGGAAAAGCCAGGCCAACGAGACTAAATTCTCTGTTACCCCTTACTGCTGGCAAGTCACGAACGAAACATAGGATCCATTTGTCTGGTATTCACTTTTCTATGAGTTCTGTATAAGCGAGAACACAGGGAGAGTGCCATCAACATGCTTAGTATTAAATGTGTACACATAAGGTCTTGTTTGAAAACATATGCAAACAATGTGTGCATATTTTTCTAAAATGAAATGGGCTTCTGCAGTGACGATGCCTTTTTCTCAATCTGTGGCATTTATGATGTATGTTTCATGTGTTTATAACCACATATAATATGTAATTTATATACACACACATATAGTCTCTAGAGGTCAGTAGAATATAAGAAATGGGCAAACATTCACATCTAGATGAGACATAGAGATTCTGAAGGCCATTTTTCAAATGATAAAATGATGATAGTCGACTAATGACATTAGGAACTAAAATCAATAATCAGTGTTAACAAAAAAATCATGTCATTCTTGTTCCTGAAATGAATCTATTCTATTTATTTTAGGCAAATTTCATATAGATGAACATTTACATGGCAAGAACCTTGACAGAAACCCAAGCTGTAATTACTTTATGATGGTTTATTATAAGACCGTGATTCTCTAGAATACTTTTTGAAGATATTTTTAACGTTAACAGAACAAAATACTAAATTGTCTTTAAACACTTGACTATTACATTCAAAATACTACTTCTATTTTAGCTGCCAATTCAGTCTCCTCCACTCTTAGAAATGAATGATTTGATGATTTATATGTTGCAATTCTAATTGTTTTTATGAACTAAATGTCCCTGATGTTGGGAAATATCTTAGAAATTTGTGATTTATTTTATATATAAAGCTAAAGTTGTTGACAGTTCAGCAAATTACCGCACAGTTGAGCACATTGATCAGATTTTTCTCTAGAAATGTCATGCACAAGAAAGTGTAGAAAATGATGGCAGGTAGCTACGAACTACTTGACGGTGAAGTTGCTGGTGCCTCTTACACTCCATCCCATGCCAGAGAAAATAGTGTGGCAGAGCTTCCGGTTTCATCTGGATTTGAGAAGGAATGATTATCACCTGAGCTGAAGTTGCCTGCCATGGCTTAGAATTTAATATGTCTTGCACGTGTGAATGAAGATCACTCACACTTGGAACTAAGCTATCGATAGCCTATTCCCATATGTGTTCATTTACACCATAGCAGATTGCATTCCTAGCTCAGTTTCCTCCCTGATAAACCCTAATCCAGGGGTTGCAAACACAAATGCCTAGAGGGGAATATTCAGAAATAAGACAATGGGAGGTGATGGGGGATGGTAAAGAGCCATTCCAAATTTAAACACACACCTTCACACCAAGCCTATGCTAAATGAAACCAAACAGAAACCTATAAACATTTTTAAAGAGTGATCACGTGAAGTACTTAATAGAAATTTAGGCTTAGAGGGGCTTCAGTCATCACCAAGAGATCCCCAATAGGTATTTGATAAATATTGATAGATTACTTCCAATAGGTAATCTAGTCCTTACTTTGCTGCCAAATTATTAAATGAGGAAGAGACAATATATTTCCTATCCTCAAGGAGTTTGCAGGGTAGTTGGATGCCTCCAGGGCATCCCCTCCCTTGCCTCTGTGCCCCATGTCTGCTCTCTCAAGCTTTTGCATTCTCTATTCCATCTCCACAGAATTCCTTTCAGTCCTTGCAGCTTTCATAATTGTGTCTTTGCAAATGCTCATCCTTCTAGTCTTCTGCTAACAAGCCAGCTTGCCCCTGGCTGATTCCTATTTATCTTTTAGGTCTCAGGTTAAATGTTGATTCCTCCCAGAAGTTTCCTGGACTATCCCTCCCTAAGCCTAAACTCTGAGCTCCCACTCTGTAACTCTATAACAATGTACTTACCTTATTGTAACACTGTTTACCATTTATAGAACTACCAGTCTAACTGTACATATCTGCATAATCTATTAGGCTCAGTGAAGGCATGAACCATGTGATCAGGCTTGTTCATGGTATATGGTGAAGCCTAGGAAAATATCTGGCAGCATGAAGTTTATTTAACCAGTAACTCTTGAATAAATGTTTAAATACATAAATGATCACAGTGCATTGATAAATTAAAAAGAAGTTATCACATCTTCAAGAAACTGGGAAGGATTGACAGCCTTGTTTGGACTCAAGTCTTATTCAAGGACAGGTTCAAAGTGGTCCCAAGTGTTACCTTTCTTCTGCCTCTCCTTATCTGCCTTGAAATAATCAAGGTCCCGAAGTACCAGAATAGAACCATCCTCTTAGCTGAAGGGGGGTGTACACTTTAAAGCTGTGGTTTTCGTGCTAGTCTCTGATCAGATTACTTATCAGAGACAGTAGACTTGTCCTGGTGAAACCCTAAAAGCAGTGACTCCCTCTCTCCACTCTAGTGATTGGTTTAAGATATGGAGCCTTGGCTATCAGAACTACTGAAAAAGATGATGCAGAATAAGTAAATATTGACTTGTTTTTAGTTGGGTCTAGGGACCTCACTTTATGTGAAGATCTTCTTCCTCCAAATCATCCTTCCCCACTCTTCTCCTTAAATGTTTCAATGAGGTCTTTGAGTTCTTTGATTTGATAAGATGGAGCTATCTCTCTTTACTTGCGCATGAAAGTCCCTAATAGGTGCCAGTCTTCCTTTTAACACCCAGAGACTTATGTTTGCATCCCAAACAGATTCCCACGCTATCATTCTCTACAGAGGGACACATTTAAGTGACTGGGTAGTTTTTAGTGTCAGAGCACCCAATTCACTTCTATTTGGTTTTTAGTTGGTTATGTTAGTTAAGCCATACCCTCAAAGTAGAAAATTATTCTCATAGTACCCTGAAAAATGGTTAAGAATGGATTTGGAATTAAAGAGTGGACAACTTTAACCTTTCATGATTTTAACTCAGCTACATTCCAGGTATTATTTTAATTTGCAAATGTGTGATGAGTTTGGCGAGACGTATGAGGAATGTGGTAGAAAGAGCATTCAGATATGGTATCTTCTCATTATTATTATTATTTGAAATTACCTTCTGCCTTTATCATCTAGTCCTTTGCTCACTGTCATTTATCTTTATTGTTGTCCAAAGGAGGTAGTATATATTTTATAAACAGTATAAAATGAGATTTTCTCCATATATTTATATGATTAAGACAGCTTTGGAACTATATTATCATTCAGAAAGAATAATGAGAAAGTTTTAGGAAGAACTAAAGCACACGTGATACAGCATGGAAGCTGATGGGGGAGCTCGCTATTATTCTACACTTTGGTAATATTTGCTATCTATTTTCAGGGATTCTCTTTTTTAGTATTGTGTCAGGAGAGTTAAAAAGAGGGACATGTGGAGATTAATCCTAAATCCTTTTCTTCATCTCTGGTAAAAGTTTAAGAACTCATCCATCAAAATATTTTCCTAAAAATTCATTATCTTTCTGTATGACACAAAAGCATAAACAACCTTACAGCCATCCTAGAAGTTCTTTAGATAACAATTTTTTTTTTAGATAACAATTTAATACAAATGTTCAACAACCAATAAAATAATTATTCTAATTTATACTAATAAACGTTAAAAGGCTGGTCAGTTTACTGTCCCCCTGGCAACATGCCTATTAAATGATTTGAGCTCACTACTGTAACTTCTCTTTTAATTTTTTACCTATACCTTCTTACCCCAATTTTTGCTTCCGTGAGGATTATGTTGGCATGTCCATTTATGCCTCACTCTCCTGTTTCTTCTCCAGCGTGTCCTATTAAATTCACTCAGATATCTTTTGTAGACACTCTTAATACCAAAAATAGTTTATTTTTTTTCTGGAATAAAAAAAGAAAGTTTTTTCCCGTTGCGGAGCACAGGCTCCGGACGCGCAGGCCCAGCGGCCATGGCTCACGGGCCCAGCCGCTCCGCGACATGTGGGATCTTCCCGGACCGGGCCACGAACCCACGTCCCCTGCATCGGCAGGGGGACTCTCAACCACTGTGCCACCAGGGAAGCCCAAAAAAGAAAGTTTTTAGAAAAACAGTAATTCTTTGTAGAGGGGAATGTACTTTCCATGAGCAAATATATTCCATTTGTAAAGAATTAGAACCACCTCAAACCAAGCACAGTATCCCTCATTTCCAAAGCGTTCTAGAATGAGAAATAATAATCAATATTGGAGTAAAAAATATATATATTTCAATTTAGTTAGATGATTTTACTTCACAAAAATGCATGCGATTATAAAAAATAGACCTTTGACTTTTAACTTGGGTTTATTTTGCAATTTTGTACGTGCTTGTGGATTTGTTAATGTTAAATTGGTAATTGTTGATCTCTGAGGAGGGGTGTAGCATCTTCAGTCTGAGCTTATTACTGTGTAAAATATGGATTGCCTTT
Source organism: Neophocaena asiaeorientalis asiaeorientalis (assembly GCF_003031525.2). NCBI lineage: Eukaryota > Metazoa > Chordata > Mammalia > Artiodactyla > Phocoenidae > Neophocaena > Neophocaena asiaeorientalis. Next base: position 7,316,827 of record NW_020173979.1, on the reverse strand, counting down.
ACCCTAATGGCCTCTGAATCCTATTACCATCCCATTAGAGAGTGTGGGATTTTAGTAATTCTGTTGTTGTTTCCAGTGGGCAGTGCATATAATGGGGAAGGGCAGGGGTTAATGCAATTCATCTCTTTTAATACTTGTAACTCTGAGTCCCTTATCACTCACTGTGGTTTCATTGGAGTCCCCTCCGCCCCTCCCCTCCCCCACCCCACACCGCTTCTTTCTGTTATCTTTAAGGCCCAACATCTTTCTATATGGCTTTCCTAACCAGAAGAGTTTGGAGAAGGGAGTTTTTGGTGATTCGTCAGTTCAAACAGAATTTTAGCTATTAGCTTTTCATAAACTGAAGATAAATAAGGTGGTGTGTCAGCTTGTGTGAAACAGGCTGCGGCCCAGAAAGGTTTTCAGTGACTGTCATTGTGCCAAGAATAGTATTGAAATAGCTCTTCAATCAAGATCATTTATAAGGCCTTTTGGAAGGAGAAGCATGAGACAAGCGGGTCGGATCAATGCCCACTAGTGTTCTGGGTATAATGTTTCCATGTGTTGGCGGAGACAGCTGTGTCCTGGGTCCTAACAGTGCTAGAGAGAGGAATTGGGAAAGATTTCAAAGCGATAGAAATTAGATTCCTTTAAAGAGAAGTTTCCGAGCAATGGTTAATTCCCTCTCTATCAGCTGTACTCAGTAGACATGTCTGATTACGTACCCCTGGTTTTATTCATGAAATTTGTTTTTAGCTAATACAGCTTTTTTCAGAATAAATACGAACATCAGATTACTTCCCGGTTTGTCAAAACAAATTAGTTTCCCACAGTGATGCAGTGAAAGGTGTAACTATTTTCCCTTTTTATATGTCAGAAAGCATTACGGGGGCTGGGAAATTCCCACTTTTTCCCCCCTTAGCCCGAGAGCCTGGTGGTTTGCAAAGGTCTGGTTTAATGCAGAAGCATGGTCACCTAGAGCTCCAGCACCCCCCTCTGCTGCCATTAATGAGAATCGCATGCTGAGATCCTAAGAGGCATCTGAGCGCAGAAAAAGGCAGGGAGTGGCAGGAGGTGATCAAACCATTTCAATCTGTTGAATCTGAGTGATATTCCCAGGGCTTATTGTTCACTTTCTCAGAGAATTAAGTTTCCATATGTTTCATCATAAATGGAACGAGTGTGCAACATTATTGCAACATGACAGTGTCTGCTGGATGATGCAGTAGAAAACTGGTGTTTGGGGGCAAATTTCTTCTCGTCTTCGTGTTCTAAATATAGTGGTGGCCCACCTGTTATAGCTACTAGTCTAAGCCCAGTGGCGACGTTTAGATATGGTGCCTTGGTATGTAGTAGTTTGCATGTTTTTGTGAATATTCATGCATTGAGTTGTTCCTTAATTTGAGATATCACTTCTCATATTTCTAGACAGACTGTGATATTATTTCTTTCCATCAATTGGGTGTGTTGAGTGAAATTTATTTTAGAAGGTAATTATGTAGCCACAGGTATAGTTTTTGTTCCAATGAATTGATATGAATAAGCTTTGTTAAAAGATATTATTTCCTTTTGATGCTTAGTTACAGATTGACTTTTCAAACCACTTTTGTTCCCACAATCACTTGGGAAGCTCAAACAAACAAAAATGAAATAAAATAAAATCTACTACAGGTACCTACTGATGTTAGTGTTTTTAAAAAGCGATATACCTGAGACCATTTCTGAAAATTACTAGGCCCGTGTAAGAGACATGTATAACCTATGTAGAATTTCTTACAGTTCTGCAAAGGGCAGTATGGGGGGTCCTGGTTATTCAACAATTGGAGTGTGGATTTCTGTTTTGCATTTATGTTTGGGTCCCATTTAATTCACCTCGTCTTTGTTCTTGAAACTTTCCTTCAGATCTGCCAATCTGCCAAGAAACATAAAAATCAGATGACATGAATGACATGAATGTTTCTCTCAATGAGAGAAAGATGTATCATCTTTTCTATCTTCATAAAGCCACAAACTTTTCAATTGTCTCTCTCAGTGTTCCCTTAATGCACAGTACACACATTATTTAACATTTGTTAAATATCAGCAAATCAGTAATGAAATTTGACTCTCTGTTAAGACTACGTGGTTTGGTTCTTAAAAAAAAAAAAACAGGAAAACTAGTATCAGCATACAAAAATAAATGTGAATTATTGTGAGGGAGAGACAGGAATACTGAATACCACATTTCATACCATATTCCATTCTATGTTTTCTTGGCTACACACTCTCCAATAAGTTTATGATAGCAATAAAAAAAAGCACATTTATTTAAATACGTATTTTCTAACTATAAAAGTAGAATGGTCCGTGCATGAAATTCAGAAAGTTCAGAAAAAAGTAAACATAATAAAAACCACCCACAATCTCACCCAAATCTATTTTTAAATGCGCTTAAGCAAATGAATATTTTAAGAATCAAGATTTTGTTTCATGCATTCATTGTTATACTGTGGGAATTCCCTCATGTAGTAAGTAGCACTCAAAAACGTTATGTTACTATTCTACCAGAGTATATGCCTTAAAAATATACCATGACTTAAAAAGTAACTTTCACTAATTTTGTGATTATAAAAATCTAATTATATGCTTGTTATAAAATACTTCGGAAAAATATACAAGTGAAAAATGGTTTTACATTTTGAAATGCTACTATAAAAAGATAAATACTGATAATAGTTTGGTCTATCATTTTGATCATTTTGCCTATATAATAAGTAATCATAATTATTATTTTTAAAATTTATGTTATTTCTATTGAGATTATACACTTGATCTTTTAATTTATTCGCTTTCCACTGAATTTTCTGCTTAATTTCATCCTTCTAAAAACAAACTCAGATTTCTTTCTTTATAACTACCCTTAATATTTTTAGGGTATGATAAACTTCTGCTTGTCATTTTCATTGCTAATATTTTACCTCGGTAGTTTTTTTATTTTGTTTTTTCACATAAAGCTATTTAAACTCTTCATGTAGTAAAAGCCTTCTAATATTTTAGCTATCTTGAATTGGTTCTCAGCTTTAAAAGAATCCACATTATAAGGTCCAATAAGTATGTACTATTTTCTCCTAGTAATTAAAAAAATGTTAATAACATTAAACTTTTAAATCCATTTAGAAATTTATGTGTGTGTCAGATAAGGATCTATTTCCCCCTCAAAGTTAATCTATTATTAGAATTTTCACCTGTAGTCTATATTAAATCTCTTGTGCAGTAGAGTCTATTTCAGGGCCTTCTGCTCTGTAAAATATACTTGTGTGTGTGTATTTATATATATATATTTTTTTTTTCCTGCACTGTTAGTCCACTGATTTATCATACTAAATTTATAGTAATAGAGGAAGGCTTTCTTCCTTGTTTTTCTTCTGTTCAGAAGGTCATTCTTATTCATTTTCCCTAATAAGTTGAATAGAATCACGATATTAAAAACTTCAAGCATACATTTATATACATTAAATTCAGTTTGATGAAATTTCAGCCAGATTTATTCAATTATATGCATATATAGAACAGTAGGGAAACGTTAACCATCTTCAACGGTATTTTTCTCTTTGAGGTTTTTATAAATGGTAGTTACTTTTTTCCCTCTTTTCTCCAACAAAATATTTCTACCCTTTTGAATATGTGGGTTTGGTGTTTTGACTTATTACTCTGTCATTTGTCTTAATCAGGCAATTTTTTTTGAATTTCATAAAAAATCCCTTACGCATTTGCGTACAACGATGCAAGAAATTTCTCCCACATTACTTCCTTTTCTTCTTAGAAAGCAATGTATGTCCGTTAAAAAGTGCTCATTATATTAGTCTACCAAGTGCCCAGTTACATCTTCTGAACCATAGCTGCACAAAATAAAATGCTGATTTAACATTGTTGGTCTTCATCCATTTGTGTGTCAACATTAAATGCACAAAGCAGTCTGAACGGTTCTGATTGCTCTAGCTTCCCAAGGGTAGAATTTTCTAAGATACAATCCATAGAAAGTCAGTCCAATATGAAACTCTGCAAAGAAAGTGTTCCTTTAGTGGAATAAGTTTGAGAAATAATTCATATAATAGCCTTTTCTTGGCACTTCATAATAACTATTATCATATTAAAAGCTCTGGGAAGGTCGACAATAAAAACTTCTCTCATCTATTTGAACCCAACTTCTCCCAGATTTTACTCAATAAAATGAACATTTGCTGTTTTTTTGGAGGAGGGGGCAATTATTTGGTTTGATGGTTTGTGTTTTGTTATGGGATAAATGTAATACTTATCACTCAACCAACAAACATACTGAGCATTCAAATGGCATTATTCCAATCAGTTTCAATCTCCAGTGAGTCTTGCTTCTTTTAGGTGTGGAATGAAAGATAGTTCTACCAGATCTTTAGAGGCAGATCTCGAAGCATTTCATTCACTGACCATGTACTTAATGGTTAATAACAGTGCGGTTGCAGTAGGCAGTGTTTATACCATCATCATACGCAGAAGCTCTATGCTCCTTTGCAAATAAATTAAGCTTTTCGCAGATCAATTTTTTTCTGTAAAATGGGGACAGTATCACTGCCGGAGGTTACGAGCAGCAGCAATGATGCATATAAACTCCTTAATACAATTTCTACACAGAGAAGCCACTTATAAAATTACAGGTGGCATTACACTTAATAATCACGTACACGAAAAATGAATAGGACATATTCCCTGTTCTCAAACGCCCTAACAGTTGGTGCAATAAGGAGTAACAATTTCATAATGCTTTGCAATTGACATGTATTTTAATGGTACACTGTTGAGAGGGTGAGTATGCAAGTAAGAGAAAGAACAGACAAATGCAGTGAGGGAGCTGAGATCAAGTGATACAGAGGTTCTCAGGGGGTGGTTATTCCACATTCCAGTATATGCCAGTCCAGAATGAGGATTTTATCCAGGTTGAGTATGGGAGGCTGTCACAAGTTCCTTAGCTCCAAGTGCTTGCTAAGTTGGACTTCTTCTCTGGCAACCGTTTTATGGAATGTGATTTTAAAAGCATCCCAAAGTTGTGAGTGCCTTTGTGTCCTGTTGACATCTGATTCATCAGTGGGTAAACATCCTGCCATTGTTACTGGAGAACCATTTTAACCTCCCGGAAGCGAAGCCCCAGCTCAGCAAGAACAAGGTGGAAATGTTGGTAAACCCCTTTATTACTTTAAGTCTAGACTACCGTAATTCTCCACTTGAGGATCTTCTAAGCTGTGCTATTTATAGGATGCAGCTTAAGAGTATAATGCAGCCCCAATCCTTCCTGGCATTTTGTCACATCAGCATATTTAGAACCATCAATTCAGTCCTCGTATCAGTTACCCATAAAATAAACATTACATTGATTGTGAAGTCATTTTGCTCGCACAAATGGTACCACAGAGATGTGGTTTCATTCTGCCTGTCTCATGAATTTTTCTTTCACCAAACCCTGGTCACTTCTAAAGACTTAAATTTGGAAGTTTTCGATATGGTCCATGAGCTTGAGATGAGTATATTTAAAGTTATGTTGGCAAGCTTTAGCTTTTATTATATTTTTAAAGGTAAATTCTTTATTACTTCAGGAAAATATCTGTTCTTTATAGATTGGAAAAACATAAATTTCCTTTTTTGTGTTTTTTTATGTCATAATCATAATGTTCAATATTATGGAGAAAATATGGGCTCAGATATTTTTCTATACATATACTATAAAATGTTTAATAAAATGAAATTTATATCACACATGATTTAGTAGGCTACTTTTTAAATTGATGTCACTGTGGTCTTTTTCTTTACTTTAAAATCTTTATTTTATAACTATAATTTTTCATTTTATAAAATATGCGATTTTTTCATTTAACAATTATTCCTTATATAAATATTGTATCAAGTGTTCACTCTTTACGTGGCCCTGCCCTAGTTTCTGAAGGAATACAGTAATAGATAAAACAGACACAGCCCATATCCCTATGGAAATAATCCTCTATTGACAGAGATTGGAGCTCCTTTCATTTTGGAGCTATTATAAAAAAGATGATTTGGGGTCTCAATTGAATCACTCAGGAATATTTGATCTGGCCCTCTCTTTCCATTCATGCTAAGAATACAAGTTTTTTTGTTTTTTGTTTTTTAAAGGGGATGGCCCTGGAAAAGCTTTCCACTTTCTGCCATCTTTTGTAGAAATTCTTCTAGTCATGGACCTCTAACTTGATCGTCTTCTTATGGGCATAAATTTTTCCTCTGTTTGGGCTCTTTGAATTAAGACTTTTTTTGAACTGCATTGGTGGTTATAAGCCCCAGGCTCTTTGCCAAATCCCATTTAGCTGTAAGCCTCACCCAAAACTATGGGACTCTGGTCACTGTTCATTTCTTTAGGCTTCTGTCTATCTGTGAAGAGAAGTTGGGAATTAAGACTTAAATTAAAACTATAAATGCTTATTCCTCATCTTCACTCTAAGATTTCTAGATTTGCCTTTAGATGATAACATATACATTGTATCCTTTGAGTCTATCCATCCAGTTTGTAAGAACACTCCTGAAATTGGAAAGAATGTCCCCAGTCACAGCTATTTCTTTTAGAGTTTTGAGATAAACCACCATTGTAGATCTTTGCATTACTGGTCACAAGCATTTCTGGAATGGGTCCCTGTATAGCAGGAATGCTTGCTACTTTCTTCTCTCTCACCTCAGCAAAATAGGCAAGTTGGCAACATCATGTTAGTCATATCATGCTGATGTCATTGGGTGACAATCACATGTAGATTTCGAGATGACTGGGATACATTTCTTTGCTGAAATGTGACTTTTCTCTTGCATATCTAGACTTTCATGTACATTCCTTAAGTTACACATTCTCTGCCTGTTAGAAAGGAATATTGTATATAACAATGATAAAATATGCAGTATTTAAGAAGAACTTAAATTCTTTAAATCTGCTAGTAGATTAGAAATCTGGCTTGAAGCATCCACTGCTAAAATTAAACTGTATTAAGATCAGCTCATACAATGCCAGGTGCCAACTTTCTGTTTCCTTCTGTCTTCAGCCATCCAGTGTAGAAGTTGTATTTCTCATTGATGATAACATACGACTTTGCTCCTAAATGCACTATGTGAAATGCGAATTTGAGAAAGCACATGGTTTTTATTTTAATCTTTAAAATATGTAATCTATAAAAATATAATGCTTAATCTAACCAACATGGGAGTGTAGTAGCTAAACATGGTTCTAGAAACCCGAGTTGTTACAAATAAGTCTCTCTCGTAGATATTAGAAATCAGCTACCATCAAGATAATAATCAACTTAGAAATAGTGTTTGCATCCAGCTTTCCTTCTATATAGATATGTAATTGTTGTGTGTTTTGTTTAACATAAAAGATGATGTTTTCATTAATTAGAAATAACATTTTTAAAGCCTAGACTAAAAATGTAATGCTCTTAAAGTAATTGCAATTTTGTGGCATGCTTCAGTATTTATTTTTATAGAGTCAAAGACTCAGAGGGTGGAGTGTGAGAGAATTGTAAACTTCAGCCTCCTTTCCTATGGAAAGAACTAACCCCAAGCAATGATTTTCTGTCTTCGATCATATGTTGATAGATGGCTGAAAAGAAAGTCTGATCAGTTCACCAATGTCACACTATTTTTGACACACCAAAGTCCTTGCAATTTTACTTACACATACAGATTAGGAAGTGAAAGACTGATTAGCTCTGGCAGTTTGAAAAGTATTATGTTTGTTCTGACCCCAGCTCAAATGAAAGTAGAATGATTCCAAACCTTGGAATGGTCACAAAACTGAAATTACTCATTTGAAACTGCCAGGACCGATTAGTGCAAAATCAAGACGTTCTTTTGGGTCCTTCATCTGGAGAACATCAATTTCAAGGATTTAAGATAATTGTCTCACCTTATTATCAGAAAATCTTCCTTTACATGGGCAGCTACTGTCTCTCAAGACAAGATAGCCCCTCACTTATTAAGAAGGGAAAGAAAAGACAAGGTACTGGGAGAATAAGCTATCAAAAGAAAAATGAGTGAAAATGAATCAAAAGACTTTAAGCAATAAAATTAGGTTTCGCCTACTCACTTAGAATCACAGATATTCTAAGGCACCAAGAAATACGTAGCCCAAAGCTGACTTTTGAAATATGGGGAAACTGAGGCTCCGAGAATGGAAGTGACTTACACAGAAAATTAGGACTAGGGAATTGATGAGAATTGACTCTGGTTTTTGTTCCTGGTCAAGATTTATGACATGAAATCTAACATCACCAACATTCACAGTAAATAGACCCATTCTGCAACAAAAGGTTAATTTTCAAACCAGTTACTTGTTCAAAAAATACTAGCCCTCAAGCAGGCGTGAAATATTTCTTGTATTACTGTTCTCATTAAGGAGAATAAACAGAGAACCATTTGGATTTCCTCAGTTGTTTAGTATTCCTTTAGCAATTTCAGACTTATTTGTGTCTGAGGAAGGAAGCCTCTTCTATCGAAACATGACATATAAACTAATGGCTGGTTTTGACATTGAACTTCAGATCTAGGATTGGTAGGAGTGTTTGCACTTAATGTTTGTAATGTACAAATAGATCCTTGTGTAAATCCTCAGCAAGAACAGCCTTGTGTAAACCCTTCTCCACCATCTCTCCCCTCCCTCCAAAAAATAAAGGAGGAAAAACTCCATCACAGACAGTAAGCATGGGGATTATTGGAAAGACAGAATGACTATTTGGTTTAAGTGTAATTTCAGTGTGTAAATGTTCACAGCTACCTAAGGAGTGAACAGAAGGCAAAACCTCCCTACCCTTATTTAGGTTTCCCCTTTTGATTTGAATTCTCCCCCCTTGAATTCCCTTTGAATTCTACCTTGTCCAGTGACCCCTGTTTTCTAGTGCGATGGCAAGTTGTATGCTAGATGGCTCAACAACTACTGGGGTTGATGGGGAAGTAGCAACACTAATTTAATGCTAATTTGTGCTAAACCGTTGACTATCATTTCAAGTAAACCTAAATGACAAAAGTAAGTAGCATCCCTATTTTGCAGATTAGAAAATGGAGGCACTAAAAGTCTAGGTAATTTCTTGTATGCTAACACATATATATGGAATCTAAATTAAAAAAAAATTGCTTCTGAAGAACCTAGGGGCAGGACAAGAATAAAGACGCAGACGTAGAGAATGGACTTGAGGACACGGGGAGGGGGCAGGGTAAGCTGGGACGAAGTGAGAGAGTGGTAAGGACATATGTACACTACCAAATGTAAAATAGATAGCTAGTGGGAAGCAGCTGCGTAGCACAGGGAGGTCAGCTCCGTGCTTTGTGACCACCTGGGGGGGGATAGGGAGGGTGGGAGGGAGACGCAATAGAGAGGGGATATGGGGATATATGTACATGTATAGCTGATTCACTTTGTTATAAAGCAGAAACTAACACACCATTGTAAAGCAATTATACTCCAATAAAGGTGTTAAAAAATATAAAAATAAAGCTTTACTGCCTAAAAGTCTAGGTAGCTTCTATGATGTCCCATAGCTAGGAAGCAGGAAACCTGGCTTTGACTCTGCCACGCCCCTGTTTGCCCCCTTCTACTGGACTGTCTCCCCTGAGGACACCCCTAGAGACCCTTAGTTCCAAGAATCTCCTGGGCTGATTCCCACTGATTTTATTGTTCCATCAGTGAATTTTCCGTTTTAATGATAGGAAAAAAAATATTCAGAGGCATTCAGAAATCTCTCTTCTTCCATCAGGACTTCTGTGTCACATTTGAAGGAAAGTGATCAAGGTTTTCTCCAGCAATCAGTTTACCTTCAGAGGATACAATACAGTGCTAGAACTACGGCTCCCAAAAATATATGAAGAGGCCAGTTCAGAGCCTTGCTTTTCCAAATCCAACTTTTTAAGGGAAAGCCTCATGGGCTTAGACCTCCACTTCTCAGCTCCCACCCTCTCAGACTTATGAGGATTTCTTCTGTCTGAAGTAGTAAGACTGGGGCAAGTGTTGCTGGGACATTAAATGCACATTTGAAATGTCCCTTGGAATGTCCTAGGAATGGTTCACTTAAACAGAACAGATAAAACTGGCGTTTGACACTATAGGGGAGGGGAAGCAGGTGAGAGAAATAATAGTATTATATTCCTCCTAATGTATACGTACTCATATGTTATTATATTAAAATTAACATTTATTTCTATACTTATTTTAGTATTATAATGCTATAGTATTATTTATAAGATTATACATGGTGCTATATTTCAGTATTTCTATAATATTCTGTACAAATCTCTCCCAGCTTACCATATTTCTTTTGTAGTTACACGCATACACACACACACACACACACACACACACTGCTCCCACTCTGCTGTTTACTTGCTACTCTGCTCGTCACCCCTAGTTCTTCAGTGCCCAGCATATTCTGAATAAGCAGGAAATGTTGACTAAAAGAATGAATGAACAAACCTACAAATGACAGGAGGCACTGAGATTACTTACACCCACATGCCATGAGATTCGATGCATTAACCCCTCTTGCAGTCAGAGAGATTGCTTCATGAGAGATCCGTCAAGCATGAAGGAGTGGAGTAAAACTGGCACATGGATATTGTATGTAGGCTACTGTCTGTTAACTTTCCATTTTTACTTTACATACCAGGAGAGCAGATTGATATTGCATTTTAATTGTGTATATTAGCGGAAGGCATATGGTTACAACATTTTCCTATTTACCTTCTGTAACATGAAATTTGTCATTTTCCTCAGGAAATTTTCTCCCAGGATTGAAGGGAGAATGCCTGCTTTTTACACCAGTTCAATTTTCTCCCGTGCAAAAGTCTCCTGAGATGTGTAACGAGTCAATGCCAAGATGATGCTGGCACCATTTTCTTATTGCCATGGTGATCTCCAGCTCTCCTGAAATCTCAAGGGAGACGATGGTATTTTAAAAGCAACTTGAATTTTGGCAATTAAAAAAGCTGGAAGGCATCGTCTTTCTCCATTTTGCCAGCTTTGGTAAATGTGGATACAAATGATGTCTAGAGGGGAAGGAGATGATTGCACTTTATTAGGTGGGTAACCCCGTGTTAGAAGATGAAAAGCATCATGGAAGTTATATGTGGGGTATTTATGGCGATTCAGAGCCCTACTGTGAATCTTAAAGTGTTCTCATCACAACCTTCCTACAAACAGCTATTCTCTTCCCCGTGGTCACTAGCATTTTAACAGACAGTTGAAGGTATGACCGTCAGAGTATTTTAATGTTGGAAGCACTGTGTCATATATGTAAATGTTGGCAGTTATCAAAGTAAAGGGAAAAAAGTGATTCTCCTAAACTGGAAATTAAGTTAGACAAGCATAATTCAGGCTCCAGGTTAATCACAGCCTCTTCCCATCAGGAAAGTTCTTACATTAAGAGTTCTTCATTTGAACAACTGCGCTCTCCTAGAAAAGCCTCAAAGATTAAAGGGTTTTGTTTCACTTCAGAAGACACTGGAAATTTTCTTAGGTATTCCTTTTGAGCTATAAAATGAACACTTGGAATAAATGAACACAGAAGCAAACATTAAAGGGCAAAACGTATATGGGGAGGAACCAGGGCTGGTGGAAGGAAAGCGACTTCTTGTATCTTTGGGTACAACTTTGTGTTTAGCGTGAGCTGGGAAAGTAATAGACAGCTAAAGATAGGGCTTCGGGTCATTTTGTGTGTGTCGTCCTATTAGGGCAGCAAATTGTCAAGGGCAAAGAAAGAGAAAGAGTGGAATAATGCTCTTTAATTAGGAACTTCACACAAATGCAGATTCCCAATTTGCAGGTGGGCATTTTAATTGATTTTTACAGCCACCTATACCTAATGTTTCGCAGTTAAAAATAAATCATATAACTCTCAGGTGCTGCCTCTTGCATATAATTAAAATCTGATTATATCTGAACATTATCAGCAGCTCGAAATTAAGAATTTTCTATGGATCTGTTTGATTCCATTGGGGGAAATACTTCCAGCAAGGAGTTTGGTGGCCTCAATGGCAAAACTCAGAGGCCTGTTTTCTTGTTTTAAATCCCTCTGGGTAAGAGCAGTGACTATGTTTGCTCACAATCTTCTTCAAGGCCATTTTTAGCTGCTGTGACCTGAAATAGAAGTAGCCAGATGGTTTTGTGGGAGGTTTTTAGATTATTATTGTTATTTGTTTGTTGACTGCTTGTGTGTTGTGTTCAGCACAGAGATTTGGTGATTTTTTAAAAATTGTTCACTGTTTTTTGATTAGTGCAATGTCCCTATGATAGCTGACAGATGACTTGCTGAGTGTAAAAGCTCAGTGAGGTGACTGAGAATAGCATAAAGAGCTTCATTATTTTGTTTTCATTTACAGATACATGGAATCCAGAAAACTAAAAAGTCCTCCCAAGGCTCTTTTATTGCACAAATATGTTAATTTTCAGTCTGAGCTAATAACTTTTTCCTTCTATATTCTCACTCATGGTATGTTCCTGTATTCGGTGTTTTAATCTATGCCTTTAGCCAGATTTGGGATTTTTTTTTTACTTGTTTCTAGTAATATGTTCTTGCAATTAAAGATGGAGATGGATTTGGGCAACACGTTAGAAAGTTTTTGTTAATAGAACAAGTGTTAAATGTATGCTTGCTCTTTTTTATATAAGAAAGATTTTTTTCTTAATTTTTAAGCACAGTTTGAAAAAATATCTACACCATTTAAAAGAGAATTTCAGCATCCCCACTGTGCTGTAGTTTTTCTTTTCCTGAAAATAGATCCACAAATGTCATAAATTAGTCTACAGATTTTACCTTATTATGCTTCCTCCTTCAAAAAATATGCAGGAAAGTGATTATATGTGGTGTTCAACTCAAGGCTGATGAGTTGGTTGTAATTATCAAGGCAGACATAATGAGATGAAAACAACTCTTTCTCGAGGGCCTCCGAGGAGTTTTCAGTCACTATCATAACCCTGTCACGCTGGGTTAACTGTTTTCTGCCCAAGTAGATGTCAACACAATTAATTTCGCAGTTTCCTCAGCTGATATGGTTAGGGTTCATTTGCTCATCTAGGCAAGAAAATCCCCATATGTTAAGGGTGGAACTGATTTCTGGGTTCTTCATAGGCAGATGAAACAATGAGAAAAATAGACACTTCTCTGTGTTTATATGTAACTAAATGGCATTTTCTCTCTTTTTGTCCTCAGACATATAGTTCTTGTCATTATTTGCCATTGCCATTTGACATGTACTCCATCATTCAGTCACTCAACAAATATTTATCAGGTGCCAGCATAGTGCAAGGCCTTTTGCCAAGCTGTGAGGTTACAGGGAGAGCAAAGCCAAAAAGCCCTTGTGGAGTTGGCAGTTCATCTGAGAAGAAAGACATTATTTAAATAATTGTACCAATATATCTAATTAACAGAAAAATGTGAAAAACAACTAGATAATTCACGTGGTCCTTGTAACTCGTTCGTTAGCCCTGACATAATAAATGTTTGCCATGGAAGAGTATTCAATAGAACTTTCCACAATGATGGAAATATTCTACATCTGTGTTTTCCAATACATTGACACTAGCCATATTTAACTTATTGAGAACTTGAGATGTGGATGGTGTGACTGAGGAACAGAGTTTTAAATTTTCTTTAATTTTAATTAACTTACACTTAAATATAAACAGACACGTGTGGCTCTTGACTACCATATTAGATGACGCTACTCTAAAACGTACCATATTATTACCCGTATCTACTTTTGCCCTTGAAAATGGCACTTGCTACAGCATAAAAACAGGACAAGGTATGTGTAAGTTTGATTTGTCATTTACTCCATGAGCTGTAAGGAACACTTTCAAAGACCAAGAGAATCTATGAGGGAATGACTATGTTTTTGCATATTTGATAAGAAATGATGAAATAGGGCTTCCCTGGTGGTGCAGTGGTTAAGAACCCTCCTGCCAATGCAGGGGACATGGGTTCGAGCCCTGGTCCGGGAAGATCCCACATGCCACGGAGCAACTAAGCCCGTGTGCCACAACTACTGAGCCTGTGCTCTAGAGCCCGCGAGCCACAACTACTGAGGCCCGCATGCCTAGAGCCCGTGCTCCGCAGCAAGAGAAGCCACCGCAGTGAGAAGCCCACACACCACAACGAAGAGTAGCCCCCACTTGCCACAACTAGAGAAAAACCTACGTGCAGCAACGAAGACCCAATGCAGCCATGAATGAATGAATGAATGTATTAAAAAAAAGAAATGATGAAATAATGTCCTCGATCTTAGTGTGTGAGTAGATTACAAGTTCATCTTTAATTTATGTCTTGAATCCTGTACCTGGTGAGGATATTTTCCTAAGTCCAATATTTTTTTGTTATTCTTGCTCTATGAGTCACTGAGATTGTATATTAATTTAGTTGATTAATGTGATTTATTACCATAAATCTTCTCCTTTAGCTTATGCTGCCACTTAGTCAAAACTGCAACTGTATTTTCACCCAGAATTGTATTCAACATCATTCCACTGTAACCAATTTCTTGTGCTCATTTCGTAGCGTGTATGTATTTATTAATGATAGAAATTGAAAGAGAGAAAAGGAACTGGGGCAGGGGGGGCATGCAGAAGGATGCAAAGAGGAAGAGGAACGGAAAAGCAAGGAAGGGGGAGAGAAAGGCGGTACCGTAGAATTAACACAACCCGGAGGAGGTAGCCTTTGTTGCCAGGGAACGTGGGAATCCTTTGGCCGTGCATACAGCTATGATCATTAAAATTGCCATCCCATTTCCTTCCTCTGGCATTTTTATTACTATCTAGATTCCTCGTCCCTGCAGTTTTGTAGTATAGAGAATAACCGAGTGTTTTTGGACCCTACATTCCTCAGCTGCTTCTTGTTTGTTTCTCATTCTATTTCTTGCCAAAGAAGGAAAAATGAGCCAAACAATTTTCTGCTCCTTCTCTTTTCCAACTGATATCCAGGACCTTTTAACTCACTGCCTTGTATGAAACCCCCTGCTGGGCATCTGTAAGATGTGTGTGTGTCACCTCTCCACTTGGGGTTCACGCCATCATACTATCTCACCATCTGTGTTTTTTTATTGATGAGGGCAGAGCAAAGAAAAAATATTTCCCTATCAATTTCTACTGAAGACTGAGTGTTCTGGGTCATGGTTTGGGTCAAGTAAGCTTGCGGGCGGGTGGGAAGAATATATGTTGTTGAGACTATTTTAGACTATTTGCTCAAGCCCATTGAAGAGGAAAATGTATCTTATGAATGCATTTCAACTCATAAATTCATATATTCTTTCAGTTGATATGAATTGAGTGCATACTTTGCAATGGCTTTCCTAGATTCAGATGATATATGGAAAGAGAAAGATAGAGAGCAAGACAGACAAGGAAACTGATAAATGGAACTTACATTTTGTCAGGCAGTGGGGCCAGAAAGGAGAAAGAAAATCAATATGTAAACAAGGGACAAAAGAAAACTTCATAGAGATAAAGGCTGAAAGATAAATTAATGCAGAGTCATACGATAATAAATGGTCATGAGGAGAACTTCCTTAAAAGAAGATGGTCAGGGGCTTCCCTGGGGCTGCCCTGGTGGCGCAGTGGTTGGGAGTCCGCCCGCCGATGCAGGGGACACGGGTTCGTGCCCCGGTCTGGGAAGATCCCACATGCCGCGGAGCGGCTGGGCCCGTGAGCCGTGGCCGCTGAGCCTGCGCGTCCGGAGCCTGTGCTCAGCGACGGGAGAGGCCACAGCAGTGAGAGGCCCGCATACTGCAAAAAAAAAAGAGGATGGTCATGGAAGGCCTCGTAAAAATGGGGACAGTTGAACTGAGACTTGGGTGATAGAGGGAGCCTGCTGTGGGAATAGCTGTGGTAGAGCTTTCCAAGGAACACCAAGGCCAAGGATCCTGAGATGAATATGACTCTGATATTTCAGATTCTCAGAGTTTGAAGAACACATAGATCCAGTAGGCTGAAGTGACATGAAGAAGAGGAAGGGGGTGTTAGAGAAGGTTATAGATACTTAAGTGTTGCTAGTTGCTTGACCACCTAGTTGTCCTTTTGCCTATGTGACAGGTTAGTAATCAATTAATAGACCATACAGTTTCTTAAATTCCATTAGATAGTATGAGGTCATAATATTATTTCAGTTTTATTGTTGAAACCAGAGGTGTTTCCTTGAATTGTTTAATATCTATTTTAAGGAGGAAGTTTACGTTGGTTTCAGATGTCACAGATTTCAAGGCATTAAGGTAAAAAAGTTCAGGTTCAGAAATAGCTGTAGGATGCGTAAAAGTATTCTTTAAGACCATAGAATCTATCAACAGATGAATGGATAAAGATATGGTACATGTATACAATGGAATGTTACTCAGACATAAAAAGGAATGAAATAATGCCATTTGCAGCAACATGGATGGACCTAGAGTTTATCATACTAAGTGAAGTAAGCCAGACAAAGACAAATTATATGATATCACTTATATGTGGAATCTAAAAAAATGATACAAGTGAACTTATTTACAGAACAGAAATAGACTCACAGATGCAGAAAACAAACTTATGCTTACCAATGGGCAAAGGTGGGGATAAATTAGGAGTTTGGGATTAAAATATACACACTACTATATGTAGAATAGCTAACCAACAAGGGCCTACTGTACAGCACAGAGAACTATACTCAGTATCTTGTAATAACCTATAGTGGAAAAGGATCTAAAAAAGAATATATATACATACACACACACAGGCATATGTACATATATATTTTTTACATTACTGAATCACTTGGCTATACACCTGAAACTAACACAACATTGTAAATCAACTATATTTCAATAAAAATTTTTTAAAAAGGAAATACTTGCAGACTACTTAAAAGTGTTCTTTAAGACCATAGAATCAGTTTGAGAAATAGGAATGAAGAAGTTGAACTTATACTGTTGTCTCTTCCTCATCACTGGTGAGGGAGGATGGAAGGATCTGTATCTCCAAGCCTTTCTAAAGACACAGCACTTGCAAACAAGAGGCAGCAGAAGGAAGGCGAGTGTCACAGTGGGACATGAAAAAGAAAGTCTACAACAGTGCTTTATTTTCCATTAAGTACCTCCTTTAGTTGGTCTGGAGTTTCATGTCTGTGTGTTTCGAAATGTGTCTCAGGGGTGAGGCATGTATCCCCCCATTTTCATAACTCAGAGTTCTGATTAGTGTGAAATAAAGCAACACTAAACTGGTTTCTGATGTTGTTAAAACACTGAATTTGAAAAGACTAAAAATGGTAGACGATAGTAACAGAAAAGGAAAAGGCAAACGTGAAACATGAGAACTGGACCTGTCAGTCCTGTTTACTGCTAAAATAATGCCTGGCACACAGTAGATGCTCAGGAAATGTTTGTCAAGAATGGTAGAAGGTGTAGGTGGAAAATGAGTACCTACTCTGCAATTAAAACTGAAGCAGGTAAAATAGCTTAAGCCTTAAATAAGCCTTGAAACTCGAATTGGAAAGTTAGTAATTAGCGAATTACCATTTCATTAACAAAATAGGGCAGTGAGCATTCTTTCAGTCTCCTCCTTTGTATTCCAAATTGATATTGATGATTAATGTTGTTTTGGCTCCGTCATCAGGAGGCTTTGTTTTACGTGGTTTAGTCACTTTTAATCTTTTGGGGTCGCTTTCTTGTGACCTAAGTATCTAGTAGGTCTCCATGTCTGTAAGTACATTCTTATGTTGGATTTGAGTTTCTATAAGGCTTATCATTCAAAAATCCTCTACTATTTTCCTTGTCCGAGAAGAGTAAGTCCTCTAGAGTATGTTCCTGATACCTGGGGCACCAGGATGAGTTATACCAGTGTGTTCAAACTGTTTTTGATGGGTGCTTACGATGACCCAGATCTTTTGGCAGATGCCAAGGCTAAGAGCAAACTTAGGACCAAGCTTCTGGTAGCTTGAAGAGTTTTAGGGGAAAAAATGCATGATTACTAAGTGGTGTAAAATAATGAAGGCACAATGAATGAAGTCTGTAGATGATGCAAAGAGAGAAACAATGATTAATTCTATTTGGACACATTCAGAAAGATTTCCTAGAGCCGAAATTTGAAAAGTATTGGGGTAGCAAACAGAAAGATGATATTCCAGGCAGAGGGAAGCGGTTTGATCACAGACTTGGAGGTGTGCAATAAGGTGTGTTTCTTGACCTGCGATTAAGTGCAGAGAGATGAAATCACAAATGTTGTCCAGGCCAGATCGTGCATGTGCTCCTAAAGTTACTGAGTGCTTTCCACTTTATGCCGTAGTCCATGGGACATCATTAAAGAATTTTAAACGTGAGAATGTAATGATTTTATGTTCATTTTTATTTTTTAAAAACCATCTTGGCAAACGGAAGTATGGAAACAACAGTACTCAAATCTTTTATTCTTTGTTAAAAAATATTCTTTTATCACTCGAAATTAAGAATCTGCTATGAGTCAGCTTTTGTCTATATGCTGAGTACAGGGATATGAACAATGAGTAAATATCCGCAGTAGGACATGCTGTGACTCTCAGAGGCAATGATTATATGTTACACTATCCAAGAAGGGCCAGTGCATAACTGTTCACCCCGAAGTTCTCCCTTTAAATACAGCCTCCTGTCCCCACTGAGAAGTTTTCCCCCGGGGTTACTGCCACGGAGTATAATTAGGCCACCTGCACGTGTGCTTGAGGATTATGTGTTGAACAAGTCTTCTCTTCATTGGGCAGGATAGCTATCTAATGGGAGCTCAATTTTGAACATGTATGTAAATGTTTGGTGTAACCACATCCTCTTACTGTTACTGAACAAACAAACCAAAAAAAACCTCTGCATATACGGGTGCCAGCTAAGAGATCAGAATCTCTAATCTCAGATTAGGGGTAGGACCCTGAAGAATTTGTAGTTTTAAAGGCTCCCCCAGTGGATTCTTACACATTCACCTACTTGAAAAACCACTCATTCTAATCAGGTATCCCAAAGCATAGATTTTTAGAGCTAAGACTAGAAGTCCCATCCCCTGAGGCCTAGCTCAGGGCACTTCCCATTACTGCACCTCTTCCTGTGTCCAGCCAGCCAGCCCAGGACCTGGAGCCAAGAAATCTGTGCTTGCATTGCTTTAATCTCAGTCTAAGTGTATTAGCTGGCTCATGCTGCTATAACAAAATACCATAGTCTGCATGGTTTAAACAGTAGACATTTACTTCTCACAGTTCTGGAGGCTGGAAATCTGAGATCAGGGTGCCAGTGTGGCTGGGTTCTTGGTGAGGGCTCTCTTCCTTGGCTGACAGATGGCTACCTTCTTACTGTGTCCTCACCTTACGAAGGGGAGGGAGAGGGAGAGAGAAAAAAAGAGAGCGAGAGAAGGAGAGAGGAAGGGGAGGAAAGCTCTCTGGTCTCTTCTTATAAGGGCACCAATACCATCACGGGGACCCTACACTCATGACCTCATCTAAACCAATTTACCTCCCAAAGGCCCCACCTCCTAATATCATTACATTGGGAGTTAGGGCTTCATCACGTGAATTTTGCAGAAGCACAAACATTCAGTCCATCACACTAAGAGAGTGGTTCTCCACCCTGGCTTCACATTAGCGTCATGTGGGGAGCTTTAAGAGAATACTGTCTCTCTGATCCTAGCCCATGAGATTCAAATTTATTATGTTTGCTAGGCCTACCTCTTCATCCTGCTGGTGATATAACTTGACTTACGTCCTTGATTTTGTCATCTGCAAAATGGGAATGGCATTCCTAGCTCTGCTCAAGATGACATGAGATCATGGATATCAGAAGGTATTGGTTATCTCTCAAGCATTATAAAAGTACAATTTTCAGTCTTAATTAACTGTCTTTCTTTGTTAAGGAGCTTCACATGAAATCAGTATTTTAAGTTTTACATAGCAGAGTTTTTAAGGTCCAGGTTTTCTGCTCGCTGCTGCTCAGATGATGTCAGGAAATCAATCCCCCAAGAAAGCATAAATCCGGGGTCACAAGTTCTAATACCCACCGGGCCAGGACAGACCTTGTAAATAAAGAGGGAGTGAGCCAACAGTGAGGAAAATCATTCAGTGCTCTGAGCCACTTTTGATTGAAACCTAGGAGAGAGAAACGTCTCCCTTCTACTAGAAAAGTCATAGTGCAAGCATGGTGACTAATGGCAGCTGGCATTGGCCTCTCAGGGCGGGGGAAGCTAGAGAATGAATGCCGTCTGAAGGGGCAGCTGTCTGTACTCAGCCCAGCATGGGCAGATCATCCCATTTCTCCCCAGAGAATCCCACATCTATGCTCTTAGGTAAAAGCTCCCAATATTTAAATGTTAACAACTAATTAAACACACAATACATACACAAACACATACACACAGAGTAAGCACTTCATAGGCTAACCCTGCCTGGTATAAACAACACACATTTGTAGTCTGAATTTTGCCTGCGTGCCCCAGTGGCCTGCACACCACTAGTTGATGACCATGCCTCTGGGCTTATTATAACTCTTCCGTCTACTAAATCGTTGTTTTTTTTACATATATTGTTCATCCACAAAGAAAATGCCTCTCTGTGCTGGCACCCAGTTAGCAATCTCTGGCATGGATCCTTGTTTCCTTTCACTCAATTTTCTGGCATTCATTGCTATGGATTGTATTCATTCCTGTTATCAATATTTACTGAGCTAGATGATACTGTGCTAGATAATAATGATATAAAAGTCAATAAGACCGAGTCCCTGCCCTGTGTTGCTTCCAGTCTAGTCTAGGATGGATGCCCAGTGCAGTGACCGAGGTCTGAAAGAATAGGATACGAATATTAGATGCAGACATCTAACCCAGACTCCTCCACTGTGTCTGTTGCTTCTAGTTCTTTTTATGAATAACAGAAACTGACCTGCCTTTTCTTTTACCCACCTTTTCTTTCCCTCATGTTTCTGAACATTTAGCCAAGGCACTGACCCCACGGTGTAACGACCACATCTAACCTTTGGTTCTTTTGAGGCTTAGGAGATATATGATGCCCAGAAGGTCAGGGGATAAAACTAGAAGTCTTACCACCCAATGTAATGCTAATAACTAATACCATCACCATTGTATTTGACATACAAGCTATGTGATAGCTACGAAATTCTGCTAGGAAAAAAAAGACACCCAGGTGTACTTGGTGCACCTGGCTTTTCTGTTTGCAGTGTGGGTTTGGGGCGCTCAGTGATGCCAAGTGACTCACCCTGCAGACCGTCTCTTGTAGCAGGTTTCTCTCCAGGGAAGTGTCTCCCCAACCCTGAGATAGCTATCTGTTAATAGAAGGAAAAACAAGTTGTGAAAGTAGGCCATGTGCATCACTGATAAACATGAAAATTTCATTGGTGAGAGCCCTCCTTTCCCTGCCAAAGTGACCTTGGTTGGCGCAAAGATGACAGAGTGCTTCCCTGCCTGGGTCTGACAGCATTGCTATCACAGCACGTTTGACAAATCGTTCACATTAAATCGGGGGGCACTTTCGGCAGCGCCGACGTCCCCTCTCCATCACTCCTGATTACCACACAAACGTCAACCGTGGCACCAAGCACATTTGTCAGAGGGAGTAAAAAGCAGTTGTTAGTAAGAGCACTACCTGTCACACTAATGGACTAGAGCTTGTTGCTTTGTGTCTCGCCGGAGTCTACAGATTTGCAAAAAAACAAAACATAATGTTTTTTGGAGGATTGTCCGGTGTTTCTTGAAAGTGCTTTTGTGCTTGGGTAGAGAGAGGTATTGAAAGCTTGTCAGATGGGACACCCAAATGTCTTCTTTTGGCAGGAGAAATAGATTCTAATTTTTTTTGCGACTTTGCTGTTTAGTGACCACTGTCATTTCTTTGTGGTCAGATAGACAATAGCAGGTGTTTCAGTTAAGAAAATCCATACACTGTACGCTTAAATTAAATTAGTAAACAACAACTACAAAATGAATGGAACGATTCTTTGTTACTCAGTAGTGAACAGTCTACCCTTTGTCTTTAAATTTTGGGATATCATTTGAAGGAGGTGAAGGATAAATCTGTTTCTGTCATCTTGTCCTGAACTGTGTAGGTGTCATGCTTTGCGTAATGCCTCATGTGTTATTCATACACTTTCATGGTCCAGCCATAACAACCCTTCAAAGCAGACTGGCCATACACTATTACTCCCATTTTAGAGATGACAAAACTGAGAATCAGAAAGGTTATTGCCCACAAGTCGAGTATCATTTCCAGTTCATGCCTGTTGACTCTAGTCCACAGTATCATTATTATTTGGGTATCCAGTAGGGAATATGCATTTGTTGAAACGATTCTATGTTGGCCGTATTACTAAATTATAACTCCGTTTCCAAGTCATCCTCCTCTTTTCCCCAAGTCCTCTTATACTAGTCAGTTTGTATTTGATTTCTGTTTTTCTTCCTTGTCTGAGGATGCAAAACATTTATTTAAAAAAATTTTTTTTTAGAAAATTGGGGAAAGAAAAGTGAAAGAAAAGGACAGACTAGAAACTTTTATCTGACTGTACTTTATAAGATAGAATCAACTACTCTAAATTATGGTTTGAGAGAATGAACTTCTGG
This sequence comes from Neophocaena asiaeorientalis asiaeorientalis, assembly GCF_003031525.2. Lineage (NCBI taxonomy): Eukaryota > Metazoa > Chordata > Mammalia > Artiodactyla > Phocoenidae > Neophocaena > Neophocaena asiaeorientalis. The sequence continues at coordinate 7,294,254 of NW_020173979.1, read as the reverse complement.
TACTAGAAACAAATAAGATCGTTGTGTTAGAATCTGAGAACTGTTGCCATTCTGTCTGCCGTAGGCCAATGGGTGGTCCCCTTTGGTTTCTTGCGAGTTCCATCTTCTAAGTGATGTAACAGGCTGGAGTGATAAGCATGAGACAGACGGGCTAAGTTGAATAAAATAGCACCTGTTAAGTGATTCCCTTCTTGTTTTATTCTAGAAGTCTTAGATTAATGTTTCTAGATGTTCATGCTGGTTCATTTCCGTTGTATATCTTAGTTACTGTCGATGTCCTTTTCATAGGAAAGCATGTGATCTTTAATTAGCTATTCATTACAACCTTCTCAGATCCCTGAACCAGGAAATCTCAATGTACTAAACCGACTCTGATTCATAAGAAGACAGCCCCTCATGAATCCATTCAGTCATCAGGTTAGTCATTAGACTAAATCCTGGGAACACCAAGAGGAACCTCCCACTGCTTTAATGTGAATTATTTTATGAGAAGAAATGGTCATCTGCTGACCTTCTTCCTATTCCCCAAGGCTTTGCATGACTGGGTCCCAAGCATTCTCTCATTCTTTCTTTTTTTTTTAAATAAAATGTTGTTTATTTATTTTTACTTGTTGACAGTTTGCTTTATTTATGGCTGTGTTGGGTCTTCGTTTCTGTGCGAGGGCTTTCTCTAGTTGTGGCAAGCGGGGGCCACTCTTCATCGCGGTGCGCGGGCCTCTCACTATCGCGGCCTCTCTTGTTGTGGAGCACAGGCTCCAGACGCGCAGGCTCAGTAATTGTGGCTCACGGGCCCAGTTGCTCCGCGGCATGTGGGATCTTCCCAGACCAGGGCTCGAACCCGTGTCCCCTGCATTGGCAGGCAGATTCTCAACCACTGCGCCACCAGGGAAGCCCTCTCATTCTTATTTTTAATGGACTACTAGTAATCTTGTAACTCTTTCTTTTTTAGATCATAATGGCATTTAACACATCAATATCAATATCTCTCATTTGTCTTTCTTTGGTAGCAGGTTTCCTTTCACACTGAGATATATAAAATAGATCAAAGAGGAGCATTCATGGTTGATGTAGGCGTGTAGGCTTCTTGTGATCTGGAATCCTGGATCATTAAGTCCTGCTGGAAGAAGATAGGGAAAGCCCTGGTCTTGGGTTGCATCCATGTTGCATCCAGATAGTGCCATGGAAGAAAGGTGCCTCCATCTCAGAGTCCCTCCCCTTCTCTTTTTGCATGTGCCTACCTGAGCAATATTGTTGCTTTGGGATGACCATGCCAAGAGGAAGGGAGAGTTTTGTCGAGAAAGTCTAGATGAGAAAGTCTAGTTTAAGGATATTTAACATATAGATTGAATGATAACAATTTATATTTTGTATCATGTTCCAGATGCTCTGAAGCCATTTCATACACATTCACTTCAGCCGATCAATATTTCCATGCCATGAATTTGTCCCAGTGTTTATTTTATTTTACAAATAAAGTATGAAGTCACAGTGTCATGCCCAAGGTTAGAATTACCAAGTTATTACTGAAGCCAAAACTGGAGCACAAGTTCTCAAAGTCCAACCCTGCTAACTTCTTTGGGATCCCGCACACACAGCTCACAGCAGAACAGTGCCTTCCTAAATAGAGCTGTCTTCATCATCCACTGCTCTCTGCTTCTGTTTCCTCCATCGCTAAGCTTATACATGCACATTTCTACCTGTAACCGAGTTTCATCGAGACATACATTTCCATGGAAATGAACACCCATCCCCAAAAAAGACAGGCAGAAGGTGGCATTTATTTAATTTTCCTAAGATACCTTGCCTTATTTCCTTTATATCTAGATATACTGCGTGCTTTTTTTTTTAAGGCTAGGGAATGTGGCCCTGTGTTAATTTCCATGGCTACACACCCAGTCATCCAACACTGGCTTAGCAGCATACGATATATTCAATACATTTTAAACACTGCTGCATTTAAAAATAACTTTAAAAGGTTGTAAATGTCAAATTGAGATTTGAAATATGTCAGATAACTGTCATTTTTACACCCTTCATTAATTTCAGTTGGACTCAGTAAATTGTATTTGACAAACTGTTATCGTACATTGACTACGAGCATGCTACATTTATGTAGCACAGCCCTGACATACGGAATGTTTTGAGGGGAACTTGAATATGTGACTTCTCTTTGACCTCCTCTATGACATGAGACCATCAAATGACAAGTGTGGCAGCATTCAACTCTCAGGTTGTCCAAATGGTGGCAATCTGGAAAAGCTTCAAGAGGCTTGTTCGGAAATGGAAATGTCCACTGGAGAGTTTCCAATGAGAAAAATAGACATATTTGCTCTCGGTGCAAAATGGCAGAATTTGGACTATAGCTCAGGCAAAGGGGTCATGAATAAAGAATTCCTTTGGGTAGATCTGAGCAGGGGGAGACATGCATGGAACAGTCAGGTCTGGTTTTAGAAATAATCTCATTATTAAAATTAATAGCAACTATCAACGATTAAGTGCTACATGAAGGGCACAACACAAAGAGCATAGTGTTTAAAACCCCAGGCTCTCTTCTGTCAGACTATGCAAGTTCAAAGGCTGGCTCCACGACTTACTCTGTGACTTTGGGCAAGTCACTTGACATCTAGATGCCTCAATTTGCTAATTTATAAAATTAGGATAATAATATTACTTACCTCACAGAGTTACACTGAGGATACTGTGAGTTCAGTGGAGGTTATCTATTATTATTATACAGCAGGACCCTGTGAGGTGCTTGGCGCATATTTATTTAATTCAGATGTCACGAGTTATCATCGCTAATTTACGGATGAAGAAACAGAGACTTCAGCGGATACTCATTTTGTTCAGAGTTATCCACCTCGTAAGGGGCAAAGACAGGGAGTCAGGGAACTGATATCATTTTTTAGGTCAGTTTGTTCATCTGTAAAAGGTAGTAATTGAACTTGAGGGTCCCACCTACATCAACCATTATTGGAAACAGTGACACCAGGAGCCACCCACTGAGAAAAATGACATCCATAAATCCAAGTGCCCAGACACGGTTGGTTTTGGGTTGTTTTTTATAAATCTATTTATTTATTTATTTATGGCCCCGGTGGGTCTTCGTTGCTGCGCACGGGCTTTCTCTAGTTGCGGCGAGCAGGGGCTACTCTTCATTGCGGTGCATGGGCTTCTCCTCGCGGTGGCTTCTCTTGTTGCGGAGCACGGGCTCCAGGCGCGCAGTCTTCAGTAGTTGTTGCACGCGGGCTCAGTAGTTGTGGCTCGCGGGCTCTAGAGCGCAGGCTCAGTTGTTGCGGCTCACGGGCTTAGTTGCTCCGCGGCATGTGGGATCTTCCCGGACCAGGGCTCGAACCCGTGTCCCTTGCATTGGCAGGTGGATTCTTAACCACTGTTCCACGAGGGCAGCCCCATAGTTGGTTTTAAAAATATATACATCCTCGTATTTGCTCCCTTTTCTCTCTTAAGAAGAAAATAAGCTGGGCTTTGTGTATATGTATGAGTGTTAGTGTCATATTTTTAACACAACATTAAAGAAAATGTCAGTAAGTAAATGAACTGCTAAGTGTGTCTCCAAAATGCAGCTGTGGAAGAAATTTTACCTAGAAATTACTGATTTTCAACTGTGTACTGTTCTGAAAAAAGACAATTATTCTTTTTCATTGTTTTCTTGTTCTTTCTCTTGGCTTTAGCACAGAAAAAAAAAAATCACTCGAAAACCAACCAATAATAAATTCTTAAAGTTTGAGGAATCTTTAGAGATGATTGAGCTCAGAGTTCTCAGGTTCTCAGTTCATCTGAATGTACTTGTTTCTGTCGGGACAAACAAATGTGATCACAGTGAGCTGGGAGGGCGCTCTACTGCTGAGATCCAGCTGATATGCCTAAAGGTATGCCAGCTTTCAACACAGAATCATATCTGACTTCTATGACAAAGTTCATAGTTTTTGAATATCATTAACTAATTAAAAAAATGTGTAAAGCTGTTGTGGGATAAACAGTAGCTGTCTGCAGGCCATTTTTGGCCCAGAGTGAGCCACTGTGTTACTTGAGATTTAATCTGACCCAGACATTTTGCATATTCAGAAACCTTCCCCCAGAGAGAAGGTAAAGATCACCTTTTGAGATCTTTAAGATCATACAGAGAGGCCATAGTGATATAGGACAGGAACCCAGGCCCCCAGAGTTCTAGGCCCTGGTTAGTTTCAATACCTTATTCTGCCTCTTTTACTTGTTATCAGGCAAGAGTAAAGTGGTGTGGCCTGTTAACTCACACAAGAGAGAAAACATTATTTTGCATGTATATTTGGGAAGCGGAAAACACTTTTCGATTGGATTCATAGGATTTACTCTTAGGTTGGATTCACAGGATTGGATTTGAGGATTGTAGAAAACAAAAGGAAGATTTTTCAAGCCTACGGTTTTCTGACCGCATGAGGAAGAGAGAAACACATCAAAATCAACAAGGGTGTGTGGTCCACCCTAAGGGATTTGATCTGTGGGAATGACCAAGGAGCAGTGGGGAAGGCTGGGGGATTGACACAAGTCACTTCCAGGCTCATGCAAACCATATCTCAAAACAGGCAGTTTCTAAAAGCTTATCTGTCCCTCATCCCCCTTTCTCCTTTCATTTTCCCACTGAATAAGCATGAAGCTCTCGTAAACGTGTGAGCAGGTGATCTCCTTTATCTCTGTGCTTCCTCTTCACTGATGGCTCCACCCACTGGAAGCAAATGCTGTCTATCTCACCTCAGGGGTTCGGCGTCCTTCATATTAGTTATTTTACGTAAACAAGGAATCTAAGAGGGAAGTTATAATTTATGAGAACTGTGTGGAGCTTCTGACAATAGTCATAAACATTCTAAACAACTTTATCTTGTTTCGGAACAAAACATACATTTTGTCACCTAATAAGGATTTTTATAAAAAATAAGGATTTTTATAAAACATACATTTTGTCACCTAATAAGGATTTTTATTATAACAATTTCTTTTATTCTGGACTGCCCTGTTACTGTGAATAATATGGCTGGAGTGATTTTTTTTTTTTTTTTGTCCTATATGTTTAGAAATATCTGTTCGTTTCTGTGATTCTTCCTTAAGGGTGAGAGGACAGTAAATATTATCAGGTGACCTGACCTTTATCAAGTCTCACTGTTCAGGAAGTTGACTGATGGTGCCTTTTGGAGTTCAGGTGTTATAGTTGGTTAGTTGATTTTTGCTTTGTTTTGTTTTGAAAAAAGTAATGAGCAAGTTGTAGATCCCTGATCCTGGGATTGAGGCCCTTTGACTCATTTGGTCTCTACTGTCAGTCATCATTTATTATCATTTTGCCTCTGCAGAATCAAACAGAAAGTGATAGTTCTTTGATTGCGTTATAATTTCAGACTATAATAGATTTTCCAGTTGGTTTTCTATGGATTCCGACGCTTGTGGGAAAAGGGATTCAGGCTTGTTACATGGCAGATTTTTTTTTTTTTTTGAATCTTTAGTGTCATCAATGAATAAACAGTCAGACTATCTTAATCATAATTAAGGGAGATAGCAAATAGTCAGTTTTCTCCCAGAGTTGCACATCATTAAAAAACAGAAAGAAAGGCAAGCAAAACTCCCCGATTAGACTAAACCTTCATCCCCTTAATATTTCTTACGCTGGTGGTGGGAATAGAGACCAAAACCAGTTCTTTTCCTTTTCCTCCATTACTCTACCTGCGATTTTTAAAAAATCCACCTTTTTTCCTAGGGAATATTTGCCATTAGGTAGAATCTTAGCTTCCAGATTTAAAGGCTCATCGAGAGATAACCAGTGTAATCAGCTGAGCTTGCAAAGAATACACAATCATAAAATCATTTAATTAAATTCCATTAATGCTGTTTGTTTTGGTGCCCATTTGGGTATTAATAACACCATTGCTGTTCTCAGTGCCAAAAGGTTTACCACTTAATTATTATCTTCGCTTATTGGAGATGTTAGCATCAATTTGTAGGGTTCCATAATCACACACTGGGTGTTGCTTCACCAGATATAACACACTTTCCAGAACTACAAGTCCCACAGCCTCTGCTTGATCTGAAGATGAAGCTGTGGAAATCAAATGAAAACATTCGTTAACTTGTAAAAATGAAACACAAAGAAGAACGGTTATTCATACTGTGAGTAAATTTGATGGGTGTGAACGGATCCCTTTACTGCACTCTGTTTATAGCATCCCTGCCATTTTCTGAAATGGCAGCCCAGTGCTTTTCATTGTCTTAATTAGATTAAGAATGGATTAGAGGGGCCACATCTATTATTAAAAAGACAATTCTGCTGTGTTCCTGAAAACCCCCTTTTGGTTTTTAATTTCTTAAATTCCACTGGTGCAAAATAGCAAATGCCTTCCTTGTAATTACGAGCATGTATGCATTCATTTAAGGCTGGTAGGAAGTTAGGAAAAGCAGATCTTTGATTTTTTTTTGGAAACTATTTCTGAAGAAATAAGGGAAGGAAGAAAGAAAGGAAGGGAGGGAGGGTGGATTGGGAGGGCTGTGTTCCTTTTCACTATGATGGAAACGTGGGGAAATAGTGTAATTGTTTTCTTCTGCTTTGGGTTTACTCAAACATAGAAAGGACAATGCATGACTCTACGAACTGATAATTTCTCCAGGTACATTTGTTTTTTCAGTTTACTTCCTCGCCCGAAATACTTGAAAATGCAGGTTACTCATTCTTCTAACTTAGATGGAGTGTTTGTTCTATGGGAAACCTTCCAGGATGATTATCTGGTTTGGAATTTTGCATCTCTGTCTCTCCTCTTTGTACCTATACACATGCAACTTTCAGTTTAAAATTTTGCAGTATAATCTGTTATAAATAGTATGCAAGTATTGCTTTGAATTTCAGTCGGAACAGAGCTGCTGTGTTGGAAACTATAGTGTTTTATTTTGTTTTTCCAATAGGTACCCTAGTTTTAATTTGTTGTTGGGTTTCCCCCTCTAAACTGTCTCACCTTGAGATGCTATTTCTTACATATTTTCTCTGCATTTTAAAATTACTGTATAGTCACGTGGTTAAATTTCATCGTCTCTCTCTCTCTCACTCACTCACACACACACACACAAATGAATGAATGCATGTAGAAACTGGTGAAATTTGAATAAGGTCAGTGGTTTACTTAATGATATCATACTGGTGTCAATTTTCTGGTTTCAGTAACATACTATGGTGATGTGAGATTTCATTGGAAAAAGCTGAGTGAAACCTACAACGGGAACTCTCAGTACTATTTTTGCAACTTCAGTGGGTCTTTATTTTAAAATAAAAAGTTTAAAAAATGTATAGTTTTAGTCCATTAACTACTAAACTACTACCAGCAAATATTGATTCCTACTTGATCTGTATTAAATTAGTTTTATTTTCATAACCAACATCGAGATATCACCAGCCTTTTGAACACTCACAATTCTGTTCTTCTACTTCTTGGTACATTGCGTGTATGCCCACCCCACTTAACTCCCATACCCCTTAGCATAGGGTCCACATCTGAACGGTCTTTTTAGCCCCAGAAATTAACAGTGACCCCAGAACCTTAGACATCCTGTTCCTGGGACATTTGATCGTTGTATATTCCTATGTAAATATAAAATATGAAAGGAAAATAAGTCATGGAAGGATGGTTAAGTGAAGAGAGAGCAGCTACCTCTGCACAATGTTTGCCCCGCAGTAAAAACACTCTGAATAATCTGAATGAAGGAATTAATTAATTAATTTTGTTCACATGTGAATTTTGTACTTTAGCAAGATAGGACTCTGCGCCTGCCGAGCCATCTGTTCGTTTGAGTACTTTGTGACAGACTCAGATTCTGAGATGGCTCATTAATTGTCATTGCTTCATTGAGGTGCGATATTTGGGATTGGAGGTCTTGAAGTGATACCTAATTGAAGAGGACTGTGACAAAATTTATCACTAATTACTTGTCTCTCAAATGGGAATCAATGCCGTCCGCAACATACGATGGTGATAATGGTTATCATTTATTGAGTGATTAGTATTCTAAGCACTTTACATGCATTCTCTCCCTTTAATTTTACTCCATTACTAGCTTAGAGTTGAGTAAAATAACTTGTCCAGGGTCACCCATAATTGGCTTGTGAGTGTGTGAGCTGGGACTTGAACCCAGGAAACCTGCCTTCAGAGGACCTTATGTGGTCTCCCTCTCAAATGTGTGCCCTTATGCTCTTAAATGGTGAGTGGTTACATATTAGACTCATCTGAGGACCTCTTCCTGGACCCACTCCCAGATACACTTATTTATCTGCGGGGACATTTTGTTAAAGTTCCGTGGTTGGTTCTAATGTGCAGCCGTGGTGAGCATCACTTGCTTAGCTGCACATCGGAACTTAATATCTGTGCAGAGTGGAAACTACGTATTCTACTGATAAGTTCATTTTGTCTGGGCTTCACCATTGCAGTGCAGGGTAGTGGTCCCACCCACCTACCTATGGAGAGAGGGAGCTGGGAGTCTACCTCCTTTGTCATAAATTTCCCACCTTTTGTTAACAATCTGCTTCTCATATTCTCAGCTACAGTCTTTCCATTTCCACCACCCACCATCTGCCACTGATGTTCATTTTAATAGCATTTACCTATATAAAGACATCTGTTTGCCAAGAAAAAGAAAAAAAGAAAAGAAAAAGAGCTTTTATACCAAGAATCCTAAAAATTCACCTGTTTAGGGGAGCTGGGCAGATCAGGTAAATGAAGGAAGAAGGCAAGTCTTTGAGTAGGGTGTCCCGTTTTTAAAAGACAGAAGTGGGGCTTCCCTGGTGGCGCAGTGGTTGGGAGTCCACCTGCCGATGCAGGGGACACGGGTTCGTGCCCCGGTCCGGGGGGATCCCACATGCCGCGGAGCGGCTGGGCCCGTGAGCCATGGCCGCTGGGCCTGCGCGTCCGGAGCCTGTGCTCCGCGACGGGAGAGGCCACAGCGGTGAGAGGCCCGCGTACCGCAAACAAACAAACAAACAAAAAAACACTGAAAAAAGAAAAAAAAAAAAGAAGTGGTTATCACTGGGGCAAATTGGGGAACATATATCCCATTTCTAAGGGTACTCACTACTCTAATCTCACAAGGTAGCCACACAGAAATCCTGCTCAGTGTTCCAGGTCTTCCAGTTTTTCAGGAGACTCTGGAAACCTAATTTTTGGTTTGTTTTGTTTTCTATTGCAAAATTACTTGGCAGCTAGTTCCGTTTGGGTTTTTGTTTGTTTGTTTGGGTGTTTTAGTTTTGTCTTTTCTTCTTTGTTTATTAAGGTATAGCTGATTTACAATACTATATACTTCCATTTCTTTTTTTTCAACACCGTACAGGTCAATATTGTGTCACCAGTAAAAACACCAAAGAACTGGTGTGTAGCTCAAAGCAAGCAGCTGCCTTATCCTGCTACCTTTGTGCATTTGGAAATAAATAATTTCTTTTTCCTCACTGACTACCAAGTGTTCCGAGTTCCAGTCTTTGCCAGAAATTGCCATTCTGACTGCAGACAAGGCACAGAATTTTGTGGACCCTGTTTCCTCATGTGTGAAATTGAACCCAGGGCAGGGCATGATAGAATTATAGTGGGCATTAAAGGCTTGGGCTCTGGAGGAAGGCTGATGAAGTTGAGACCGTCTTCCTCACGAGCTCCGGGATTTTAAATGAGTTATTTAGCTTTCAGAGCCTCCGTTTCCTCATCTGTAAAATGGTGGCAAAAGATACTAACTCTCACGGTTGTCCTGAAGATTAAATTAAATTGTGTATTTAAAGTGTTGAGTGGTAACTCATTGGCCCTAGTAATAATAATGAAAGATATTTTTTTTTTTTTTTTTTTTTGCGGTACGCGGGCCTCTCACTGTTGTGGCTTCTCCTGTTGCGGAGCACAGGCTCCGGACGCGCATGCTCAGCGGCCATGGCTCACGGGCCCAGTCGCTCCGCGGCATGTGGGATCTTCCCGGACCAGGGCACGAACCCAGGTCCCCTGCATCGGCAGGCGGACTCTCAACCACTGCGCCACCAGGGAAGCCCGAAAGATATCTTTAATGAGTGTAATATTTTTAATATTGAAATCAGGCAATCCACAGCCCTGGAGTTTGTCCCATTGCTCTTGTTGGCCTCAAGCATTGGGCAAACCTGCTTGTTCCTCCTTTGATACCCCATCCATTGACATCGCAAGGCCTTTTCCTAGTATCCCTGTTTTTCAAAAATTAGCAGGACTGATGGCTTCATGGTGATGGACGGAAATGCACGTTTCCACTCCCTCTGACGTGGACCATACTGATCTGGAGGTTACGCTTGTAGAAGCAGAGGAAGTGTCTTTGGGGAGAATAGAGGCGAAGTGTGATTAATAATGCGTATATGTATGTATTTTAAGAGGAGGGTTGTATTAAATGTGAAAAGTCAAGTTCCATTGCCTCACTGCCTGTAATCTTTCTAAGGGGATAAGAACTTCTCCAGTGCCCTTCCCCCTGATTGGGTGTAGATTTGCAGCAAGGGCATACAAACACAAGTAGACTCATGTCATTGCCACCACTGTGCTGTGGAGTAAAGGCTGTACCTTATCAATGTTTGCATCCCTGGACACCTAGCATAGGACCTGGTATGTGATTAGCAAATACGTTTGATAAACTGAGCAGGAATGTTGCCAAAGTGTGGTCATAACCTACCTACATCACAGTCATCTGGGGTGGGGCAGGGCATGTTATTTAAAGTGATTCCAAGGCCTTACCCCAAGCTTATGAATTCAGACTTTCTGGGAGTAGAACTTTCATTCTGCATGTTCAAGCTCCTCAAACAATTCTTATGCATAGGAAATTGGAGAAACGACCTCCTTTTCATTTCTCCCAAGAAGTTCCTAATATATTATAAAAAATCTCAAAGGCAAAAATATTTAGGCTAATGTGTGTGTATATTCATGAAAAATTCCTGCTGACAATTGCACGTGTTTACAGTATTTTATATAACGGATCGTAATAAGATTACGTGTGTCAATTTTGAACGTACTTAGGATTTATCTTTATTAATTCAAGCAAAATGAGTGAAATTGGGAAATTAGTTCTATTCTTACTTTCGTTCTATTCCATTTACTTCATTTTATTATCAAAAGGTAAATTCCAGCTTGGCTGAGGAAGACCTCGGCAAACCCTTTGGGCAGCACAGCTCAGCAAACCTCTGAAACCTAAGAGCTCAGGACTGAAAACTGCATAAACGCAGAGAGAGATACAAAAGTCTTCCATGTGTTAAAAACACACATGGCCTTAATGAGCTAATGTTTGAAAGACGAAGAATTGTATAAAATGGTAAAACAATGAGTTGTGATTCAGAATAAGCTTCCACATTTGCCAAGTTCTATCTAAATATTGACAAAGATTTTGATTCCTCTATTCCCCTAATAAGGTTTTAGAAAGATATCAGAGAAAAAGATTCAGCACTAAGATTAAGCCATACCATGCAGTTCAAGTGAGTATCATTCTTTCTCAAAGTGCATCGTGTTTTTCAGAATCCCTCAAGCACTGCAGACATGACAATCGCTTAAAGTAGTATTTCCAAGGAAGAAAATGACAGATCTTCAGTTGGGAGGAAGGACATGGCTTTAGAGCTATTTTTGCTGTATGTTTACTCCAATCCAAACAGCCAAAGAGGAGGTCAAAGGGTGGAAATTCTTTCATTTCATCTTTGGGGTTTGGCTTTGTTTTCCCCTTTTTGATATTTCCTTCTTTCACTGTCTTGTCAAAGCTGCATATGTTGTCATTCATTTCCTCTTGCTGCTACCTGTTTCCTAACAAAATATACAATTGTTTGCACTCGTGGCAGGGAAAACAAAAAAGGCAGATCTTTTTTAAACAAAAGTTTCTTAAAATCTTGCTCCAAAACTTAAAAAAAAAAAAAATGACACCGTAAGATGCTGCGTAAGATGGCAGGAGGCTAAGACTCACTTTAGGTCTCCTAGACCCAGAAATAGGGCTGCTGCCTCTTGTTCCAAGGCCAACTGTTTCCAACACAGATTATTTGATTAAGTCCCCTCATTCTTCCCTGGAAAAAAGGAGACTGTATTTGTTTCACTTTCTAATACGGAGTTCTACTTATTATTTTTTTTGTCATCACATTTTATGAAATGACATAAGTTCTACCGAAAATTACTAGGAATGATTGACTGTCCTTTTCCCAGCTTGTCTGGTTTCTCTTTAGCATCTCAGAAAAACACCCGAGGTTGTTTTAAAATTTTTTACCTTTTTTCAGGTTCAGTTCCAGCACCTCCAGTCAGTTGAGCTAGTGCCATTTTAATTTTCTCCTTAACCCTGTGTTTGCCAGCAAATCTGATATTATTACAGTCTGGCAGTCTGCAGGCTACATCGTAGCCACGAGGGGTTTGTTTAGGCAGCAAAGGGATTTTTAAATTGAATCTGAATGCCTTTAGATAAGTACACTCCCTAGTACCCATAATTGCCTCATACCTGGCTGCTTCCCCCATTGGCCTCTGAAGGAATCCTAGCAAGACCATCTCTGGTGCTGATCTTCTGTTACAGCTTCTCCATCCATTTTTTGTGCTTGTGTAACGGCTAAGTTTTGGGAGAGTATGTTTGTGTGTATGTGTGTTGGCTGTTGGTATGTGTTGATGGTACGTGTATTGGTTGTGTGTGTATGAGGTAGGTGGGGTGCCACATGTCTGCTGTGCATACTTTAGTTGTTTGCTTTAGTATATGTGTATTTGTGTGTGTGTGTGGTGGTGTCGAGTGGGGATGCTAACAGAGCAACTGGTTATTTTGATTTTCTCTCTTTCTTACCCACCTCCCTTAATACCCAGATAAATTCTCTCTCGCTTGGGAGTTTTTTTTATTTTTTACCATCTTTATTGGAGTATAATTGCTTTACAATGTTGTGTTCGTTTCTGCTGTATAACAAAGCGAATCAGCTATATGCATATGTTCACTTCGGAGATTTTAATACTTATCTAAAAGTTAGGTGGTTTTCATATTTTATTTGCCAATATTTACCATATAGTTTATGTGACACTTCTCCTCCTCCCCAAAGACAAAATCCTGATATAAAAAGACTCATCTAGTTTTAAAAGTATTCTTAGCCTCAGATATTTGACTCTGTCAGTTAGGAGTTCAGGGTTCAGAAACTTCTCTTTAACAACAGCTGATGGCATTTTTAAACTGAGGACTTCATAACGAGAACATTTGTTGGGAATGACAAAATATATTCTATAATATCATCACCAAACACTTAGTGGAAGTGTTTATCTGCAGAAACATAACATTATATAGAGAGCTATAAACAAGGTGCTTCTTGCATTAACACCCATCTTATTTCACCAGGGAAACTATTCACCATCTGAACTATTTGCTGATTTTCAGTGTTGCATTCCTGGTGGCCTCATTTAGCAAATCACTGCCTCTGTGGTGGCTGGTTTACCCCAAACAGAGAACGCTCACATTTCCTTTTTGCAGGGTGCAGGTTCAGATTTTCCGCTTTCGTCCTCACCACCTGTATACTAGTCCCAGCTACTGCTCTTCCTAATTTGCTCTTTGAAAAATGTTTGCAAAGTCAGGACTAAGATGATTTTGCAGTGACAATTGCAGCTGCCTGTTATTGCCAGTAAGTTTAATTCCTTATGCATATGTGACTTTGTAAAATACAACAGCCATTTCCCGATTAATGTCTTCCCAGTGATTCAGGTTTATTTTTTTAGTCCATGCTTATCTTAACTGTTTTATTATCATGTACCACCTCACTGAAGCCATCCAAAATTGTATTATTTAACCATCACTTATCTCATTTTTTAGGGACTATATACTTACAGTAGTGCTCACTGTAAATAAGCAGTAAGTATGAATGAATCAAATATAAATATGAAATGTTTACTGATATGTGTGAGGGTGAGCATTTTTATGTGTCTGTGTATCTCAGATAAGGAACAAATAAAAATAGAGTTTAAAAAATGTAAGTTGGAAAAGGAACATCTTCTTAGGTGTATCAGTTATCTATTGCCGAATAACAAATCACCCCAAAATTTAGTGGCTTAAAACAATAATAAACATTTAATAATCAGTTTTGTGATTCAGAAATTTGGGAGTGAATTCATCAGGCAATTTTCGCTCAAGACCTCTCATGAGGTTACACTGAAGATGTGTAGCCCAAGTGCAGCGTCTGAAGGCTTTGCTGGGGCTGAAAGATGTTTCCTACATAGCTTATTCACGAGGCTAGCATGTTGGCGCTGGAAATTAGTAGGAAGCTCAAGTTCTCTTCTGCTGGGGTTCCTACACAGGTTGCTTGAATGTCCTCATGACATGGCAGCTTGCTTTTGCAAAAGCAGGAGATTCAAAAGAGGTGAAGAAGCAATCTCTTTTCTGACCCAACCTTGGGACCCACTGTTATATCTGCCCTATTCTGTTCATGAGAAGGGAGTTGTTGAGTCCAGGCCACATTCAAGGGAATGGGAATGGGCTCTGCCTTTGGAAGGAAGTAGCATGAAAGGATTTGTGAACATATTTTAAGACTACCACGTGATATTTCTGTAATTTTTAACTTTTATAATGCCCATATAGTCCACAAATTGGAGTCGATTGTCAGTAACTGTTGTTTTTTTTTTTTTTGGTCAGTCTTGAAATGTGATCAGAAGGCCACTGTGGGAGGCAAGGTTCTTCCAGGTACACAGAATGGCTTCAGGTTGGACAGTATATGTGGGTTTTCCTGCTATGTGTTTCTGTAGTGACTTCCCAGAGTCCTTGATGTATTTAATAAAATTAAATCCACTTATTGGCATGATACATAAAACAACCCAAGGCTTCCCTTCTCATTTGGCTAAGTGGCTGTTTTTTTAATAGAAAACAGAAACTTTACTAGGTCAGTGCTTTATAAACATAGGTTTTGCATCTGGCTCACCTGAAGCTTTTTACAAATAAAAATTCCTGGCTACTAGCCCAGATCTACTAAATCATAAATTCTGGGGAATGGAACCCTGAGACTTGTTATTGTTTTTAAAGCTCTAGGTGATTCTGACATAGCCAGTTATTATTAGAGCAGTGTTTGGGAACTACTGCCATACTTAACCAAAATCTATTCACCAACTAAAGTCACTTGTAAAGGATGACATCAAAAAAAAAAATTTGATAACATTCATGATAATGTTATTTTGCTTTCAAAAATGCTTCTGTTTGGGTTTCTAGGCACTTTCCCCATACCAGCCCCCTGACTGACTATGACTATTTGATTCTGTAGCTGCGTCCCCCCAAGGCAGTAACATGAGGGGTCATCCCAGTGGTCAGGGCACTGGCCCAGAAATGCACTGTTCACGCTTTCCGAAGACAGTGACTCTCTTTCTGATTAGAGTTGTCCTCCTTTTACCCAAAGGTTTTCCATGCAACCAAGGGAGCATAACAATGACATGAGGGCTTGGAGAGGAAATGTCTTCATTGATTTTTATTTCATGAATTGGTGCCTCCATAAAAATGGCACAGGCTTGGTTTACAGTGTCAGTGTGTGGAATTGAGGGGAGGACTGTTAAAAACCATCCATTTTCCCAAAGTTTAAACCACCCTAATGAATTAATCCATAGATAATGGATTGAATTCAGTGCAATTACCCCGGTAAGTAAGGCTTGTTAAAAAGAGATAAGGTAGCACAGTGAAGAAGACAGCAATTTCAGCTATTAACTGGATTTCATCTGGGTACCGATAATTCAGTATATGTGTTTCCTTTGAAAGAGGGATGGTGGGTCCCCATTATCAACGTAGAAACCAGTGGATATTACACTGCAAAAAAAGAGGATAATTCTGACAACCAACCCTTTTCCCAACAACCTTAAGTTCCCCCAGATGTATAGTTGATGTAACCCACTCAATCTTTATAAATATAAGGTTTTGACTCCTCAAGACAGGAAGCTCATCCTTACTCCACCACTACCCCTTAGCACCTTACATTATCCTAGTTACATTGAGAGAGAGCCACATTATTTTGAATAGGCTGCTAAAAAGAAAGTATCTATAGGTATCACACAAAATAAAGATGATTACAAGAATGTCTTCTATGTGTAAAGAACTTTGCAGTTTAAAAGCAGTGTTACAGAGATCACTCTCTATGTATCAGATTTCTGTGCCCAGGCGTTAGAAGAAGTTTAACACACAACCCTGGGCCTCAAACGGCTGCCCTGTACAACTTGAAGCCTGCTTTATAGTGGCTCATCTGTATTTATCTTCCAGTTGTTACTTCTGCTTCTACTGTATTCAGGTTTTTGTTCCTCACTTTGTGTTTTCTTCAGAAAGCTCCTAAGTGACATTTCCTTCTCCATCTTACACTTTCCTGCCATATGGATTGATTCCAAAGACTTTGTCATCTTCTCATGGCCCTACTCAAAAACCTAAGTTCTTGGTAGGGTTTATAGTGCTTTATCCCTCCATTATTTGTGGGACTGACCCAAGAGCTGCAGCTTTAGGCCCTTCCTGGTCTAGTTTTCCTTACATTTCCAACGTTCGATTACGTTACCTTCCCTCATGGTGTTCTGCATTGTATGCTCTTTCTTCTTTGTTTATGATCTGTCATTTCTCCTCCTGTGATGGTATTCTACCTCCTGAAAATATACTCTACATTCCAGTCAGCACCTCCTTGTTCCTAAGACATCCTTCTCTTCCTCATACACACTGATTCCCTCCATCTCTGAGCTCCTGTATCAGTGCAAAACAGCAAGGCATAGTATAAGGTGGCATAGAGAATGTAGGCTTGAGAATGAGCTGGCCTGGGTTTAAAGTCTGCCTCTATCAGCATTAGCAGATGCTAATTGTATGACCTTGGACAAATAACCTCTCTGGCTTGAGTTTCATCTATAAACAGAAGGTAATAACGCCTACTTTTTCGGAACATGATGGGGGTTACGTAAGGATAGAGAAAGCCTTTAGCACACTGTTACTATTGCTAACTTCTATACTTGACCATTTACTCTTTTCCCTCCTATTACTCATTGAATTTTTAGCTGCATATTGCTTGTGTTGTGTTCTAAATCTATTGTCAACCACCCAAAGGAGGCTCATGTCATTGGATCTTCACAGTTGAACCTGGCATAGAGCTTTTCATAAAGTACTGATAATGGATAATTATTGTAATTTGTTAAACACTTAGTATAAGTGAAGTACTCTGCTATATTAACCCTCAAAACAATCTATGAAGTAAATCCTATTAGCATCACCATTTTCTACATTAGAAAATTTGGGGCCAACGTCGTATAGCATCAAAGTGGTAGAACAAGATGTTGAATCAGACCGAATGGTTTAGTGTTATATTTTTCACTTCTAGAAGAATGAGAGAGAAAGAGAGATTGGAGACAAAGAGAGACCTAGGTTTGCATCCTGTTTACCACTTTCTAGATGTATGACTTTGGGTGAATTTCCTAATCTTTATAAGCCTCAGTCTCTTGATCTGTAAAATGAGGATATTAAAAGTATTTACCTCCTAGGGTTCTTGTGAGGATTAAATGAAATAACCCATGTTGAAGTACCTGGTGTGTTTTAAAGGTTCTGTAAATATTAACTATTAATATTTAATCATTATACCCTTACAATCCATCCACTTATATCATACGCACATGCCTTGTTGGTACACACTTTTCAGTTGATTGGTATCACACCACAGCCTCTCTGGACAAAAACAGTTTCATCATAAGAAAAATCCAGGACTGAGCAAGTACATGAATGGACTTCACACTAGAACATAAACCAGGATGGTGTTTTCAGACTCTGAACACTTTCAAGGCTTACTGATGGGGTGATAATAACATTCCATGCTCACCTTTGCAGTGTCCAGTAAATACACACATCTGGTTTTCTCATTGTTATATAGAAAGTCAACTACATTAGGCAACAAAACTCTATGGGATTTGGGGAAATTATTGCACTTCTGGTGCCTTATGACACCACCCAGGGTGTGTTATAATCACCAAGAAATGCACTGCTTGTTACATCTTGTTGTAATTCAGTTTCTATGTAAAAATTTAAAAAGAAGAAGAAGAAGAAACGGAACAATGCTGTGAGAAATCCAAGTCCACTCCTTTGGGTGACTTTGAGAGTCCAGGCAATACGTGGTGATTTCAGTGACCATTGGTCTTGGAAAAAAATCTCAGATTAAAACCTCACCCTTCCCCAAACATTTATTGTTTTAAATAGAATCACCTTTTCTAGTATATTTAAAGGCAAACTGGAGCAGTATTCTAGCAATGCAGTTCTAAGAGCGTCACTACTCAGAGGGGAAATTAGCAAGGCAAAAATATTATACACGGAGCTGCATCCCTGAGTAGCTTTTCTCTGCTGGGAAAACGTCCCCAGGGTGGGACGCTGCCTCCAAGGCAAAATGATGAAGAAGATGAATCCTGTTTTTGATCCACCTAGGAAAGTGCTCCCCAGCGTCCTCCTGTAACCCCAACAGGGTTTTGGATCACTGACAGAGATTGCTGCTCTTTCATGGTACTTGTGGTTGTAATTGATTCATTCACTCATTCAACAGTTATTCGTGGAGCACTTACTGCGTGCCATAAACTCCTGCAGCTATTTGGGATATAAGATTGATGAAACACCTGCCCTCTTGTTGCCTGCTTTATTATATTTGGGAAATACAGTCAGTAAGCTTGGAAAGAAAGAAACACGGTAACTTCAGCAAGTGATTTGGGCTATGAAGAAAATACAATGAAATAATAGAATGGAGGATGACAAGAAAGGGGCCACTTCATAGAGGGCAGTCAGGGCGGGCCACGCTGAGGGTGTGACATTTGTGCTAAGGCTTGAACTATGATAAGGTGCCAGCTATGGAAAGATCCGGAGGGTCCCATGCAGAGGAAATAGCTACAGCAAAGGTCCTAAGATAGGACCCAGCTGGGTGTATCCAGAGATAGAAAGAAGTTGGACATGGCTATGGCTGAAGTATAGAGAGCAAAGAGGGAGGATAGAAGATGATGGGGGTAGCATCCAGATTATATATGGTCTTCTAGGCTCTGACATGGAGTTTGATGGAATTTATTACTACCCCTCCAGTGGGGAGTCTTTGAAGGCAGAAATGAGCTAACTTTTATTGAATATTTACCATATGCCTACTACTATTCCAAGCACTTTGCACTATGTATTTAACCCTCACAACTAACTTGTGAAGTGTATATTCTAATGCCCATCTTACATGGGAGAAGTATAATGCAGAGAGGTGAAACGATTGCCCAAGGCTAGTAATTAAGACCTAGAAACAGAACTCAAGTCTGTCTGACTCTTTAGCCCATGTAGCTCCACCTTGCCTCTCTACCCTAGCTAATTGCTGGATCAGTGGTATATATATTTGTTCAAAAGACATGGGTACCAATTAGGTTAAAGCTTGCATTAGTATTCACATTTTTAAAAAGAGGAAGCCAGTGTTGAGAGCAAAGAAATAAATTACTAACGGCAAAGTTTAAAACAAAGATGAGGGAAACTTCTTTTATTCTTTAAAGGGCCACATGACTTTCAGACATGGCTTTTATTTTCTTCTCCATCATTCCTATATTCCACCCACCATCAAGTTCTGATGAATTTACCTCCTATGTATCTCTCTCTCCTCTACTCTCCCTGTGCAGAGCTGCTACTCCATCCAAGTCACCATCAGCTCTCACCTGGATGCTCACTGGAGTGCCAGCTATTCTCCCTAAGACCGCACAGCCCTGCCAATCACTTCTCTACCTTGCACTCAGATCAGTCATTGAAAATTAGAAATTGGATTATTGTACCTGTGTTGGACCTTCTTAAATCACTCAGTAGGAGCTTCCCATTGTCATTAGAATAGAGACCAAATTGCTTAGCAATTTGCTTAGCATGGCCTGGCCCCTCCCTCCTCATAAGACTCACCTTAGTCTCTGAGCATCTGCCCAGGGACCTTCTTCCTTTTCTTTTGATTGGCATTTCTTCTTCCCATTTTAGGTTTATCTCACTTTCTAAGGATGGTCTCCCTGCACCCCGCCCCCTTAGCCTTTACCTATAAACTTCTACTCTGTTAGATTTTGCTTCAAACTTGGTTTCCTTAGAAAAGCCCTCCTGGACCCAACACCCCAGACTAGGTCAGGATGCCTCTCACACACTCTTTGGGCTTCTGTTTTATAACCCAGTTTATGGATTGTAATCATGTATTTATCCATCTGATTATTATCTGCTCCTCTCTTTTGATTATGGGCACCGTGAGGTCAGGAGATGGATCAGTTTTGCTCACGTTGGACCCTCAGCACACCTACCATGATGCCTGGTATATAGAACACATTCAGCAAACACTTGAGCCTGGTAGCATGTTCACTGCCAGAGAAATGACCGTAAAGGGGTCTAACTCTGCCATCTCACTTCTACAATGATGAAGTGGGATGTTAAACAGTACAGTGTGGATGTTGCCTTACCCAGCCTCTCAGCTCCCAAGTTGGGGGCCCTCTCAATAAAGCTCTAGAAGCTCCCTATCAAGGAGAGTGAAATGGAAAGTCTTTGCTCTATACACACAATAGTAGCCCTACTGAGCATGACAGCAATCTGTGAGGCAGGGCATCCTGCATCCAAATATACCAGGTAACTCTGCAAGAAAAGAGGAAGCTCTTAGGGAAAATCATTCCGTATTCTTTGTGAATAAATTGGCCTGTTGCAAAATATGTGAAGACATATCACTGAAATAAAATGCCAAAGTGACACTGGAGTAGAGAATCAATAAATCTACTCAGTACTACATGTCGAATCAGCTTTTTAATACATATTTGTAAGGCAGCCACCCACCAGAGCCATACTGAAATCTACCCAGTTGAGAAAAATAAATCAATTATGAGTCCTGAAGTGATTAAGCTTTTTGCCCTTCACTTTCAAAGTCGTCCCTTTATTTTGTTTAGACTCAGTATAGGTGAGTGGTATACACACACGCACATGAATGTAAGGTCAAGTATCCAGCGTACTGCCCAGCACACTATACTTAAAGTAGGCGCTATACCCTGAGAAAACCATAATTCAGAAAGATTCATGTACCACAATGTTCATTGCAGCTCTATGTACAATAGCCAGGACATGGAAGCAGCCTATGTGTCCATCGACAGATGAATGGATAAAGAAGATGTGGCACATATATACAATGGAATATTACTCAGCCATAAAAAGAAATGAAATTGAGTTATTTGTAGTGAGGTGGATGGACCTAGAGTCTGTCATACAGAGTGAAGTAAGTCAGAAAGAGAAAAACAAATACCGTACGCTAACACGTATATATGGAATCTTAAAAAAAAAAAAAAGAAAATGGTTCTGAAGAACCTGGGAACAAGACAGGAATAAAGACACAGATGTAGAGAATGGACTTGAGGACATGGGGAGGGGGCAGGGTAAGCTGGGACGAAGTGAGAGAGTGGCAAGGACATATATACACTACCAAATGTAGAACATAGCTAGTGGGAAGCAGCCACATAGCACAGGGAGATCAGCTTGGTGCTTTGTGACCACCTAGAGGGGTGGGATAGGGAGGGTGGGAGGGAGACGCAAGAGGAAGGGGATATGGGGATATATGTATAAGTATAGCTGATTGACTTTGTTATACAGCAGAAACTAACACAACATTGTAAAGCAATTATACTCTAATAAAGATGTTTTTAAAAATCTAGCTATTTTTATTCTACATATTAAAAAAAAATACTCCATGAAAGGAAATACCCTACTCTTGATCATACTGACAAAAAACAAACAGAAGTTATGGCTTGAAAAACATTTTATTGCTCGGAAGTGTGATTTCCCCTCCATTATCCTGTAACATTTTCTGAGGTAAAACTGACTGTTTATACATTGCAAGTAAGAGCTAGCGGAGGGTGAAACTGAGGATGCTTGCAGGGTTTCCAGCTTGTTTAATAAAGGTCATCAGTGAAATAGCAAGTCTAGGAGGAAATCAAGGTTTAATTTGGGATATTTGGAGTTTGAGGTGTTGGTGATACACGTGTGAAGATGTCTCAAAGGTGATAGCTCGCTCAAGTTAGAAGTTTGAGCTGGAGTTTGAGCTGAGATCTAGCAGCATTTAATAAATACTCAGAAATATAAATTAAAAAGGTGATAATGCAGAAACCCAATATGCTCTCTAAGGAATTTCACAGTTTAGGTTTATCAGAGGTTTATCTCTGCTCAAAGAGTTTACACTCCTCTCAGGTTGACAAGATATACTTGTCAACACTTTTAAGTTCAAAACGTTTTTAGAAAGAAGAAATGTTTAGGGCTAGAATCATTGGCAAAACCTTCCAGAAAAAAAAGTTAGGACTTGAACTGGCCCTTGAAAAATGAATGGAATTTGGAAAGTTCTTAGAAGACATTCAGGGATAACTGGAGCAAATCAGTCAAAATACTCTTGAAAACACATGGCAAATGCAGGATTTAATCCAAGCAAATTGACTTCACAACATCAGGTAGAGTTTCATTTGAAGCTCTCCAAGTGTTAGCTGAAGGGATCTTTCTAAAGCAGAACTGAATTGGTGGTGCCAGTCAACCTCAACAGTGTGTGGTTTAGCTTGGCTCCTGGGAATATAATTTCAGCAGCTTAGCTGTACTCCTCCTCTCCCTCCCTCTCCTCCTTGTTTTCTTCCTCCCTTGCTGCTTTCTTTCCCTCCATCTTTGCCCATGTATTAATTAACAACCTTGTATGGCTCAGGTACTGTACCTGTACCCTCCTATAGGTACAGTCATTCAAAAGAGAGGTTTGATTAATCAACAGAAATCCATCCCTGGAAACATACCTCAAAGAAAATAATAGCTCATTTTGTAGTCCTGATGTGAAAGGCAGTATTTTTATTATCAACAGCAATTTTGCTTTGGTTCATTGATCCAACCCCAAGAGAGACATTTCCTCCAGTTATAAGGAGTGGTTGGGCTTTTCCTGAGCAACTGGTTTGTTTCTGTATTATGAACACCACGGGTTTTGTAACTGCCTGGGCTTCCTCTTTGAGCTGGTTGCTAGAAAACTTGGGCTTGGAAACAAATTTTGGCTCAGATGTCCTGAATCACAAATGCCAAGGTTGGGACATGGGATTCAAAAAGCTCAACAAGTAATTCTGATGATCCAAGAAGTTTGAAAAGCTTGGCTTTTGTTTCTGTTTGTAAGACACTTATAGTTTATAATGAATATTTGGCCAATGATTGCATTTCCATATAGCCCCAGGAAGTACATCCAGATTCCTGCTACAAGCAAGGCATTCTGCCGATATTTGGCATAGACTTTGAAAATAACTTAAATGTTAAAATCCCACAAAGTTGGAGAAAATGTCTCGAAAGTTAGAAATTCTTCTTTTTTTTTTTTTTTGCAGTCTCAATAGGTGCTTAAAAGTATTAGGGTTAATTATTCATTTGATTATTATTATGGAGTACATAGAAGAAGCTTCATCAATGTCTGAGGAACTCAGCTGAATTTTTTTTAAGGGAGACACAAAAATGTTAAATGACTTGATCAAGATCATCCAAGTACTTAGTCCCAGAATCACCTCTCGTAGCAGCACCCACATCTTTTGATTCATAGTCCAACGGTCTCTCTGCAGTCTCAGCTTCATAAAGAAAATTGATGGCTCTGTAAATAAAGTACTTTTCCCATGTACTTAACTTTAAGCAATCCCACCCGAATCCCCTACGTTCCCCAACTTACTAAGCCTGGAAGGAACTGTTAAACAAACCTCCAATATATCGAAAGCCTCCCCAAAGCATTCATTTGTCCTTGAAAACTACTTTCTCTTTTTTTTTTTTTTTTTTTCTGCAGTCCAAGAGATGAGCACCAAAAACAAATTTCTATGAAATTAACTAAAAGATTTGGGCATTGATTTTAGATGATGGGTCCATTGTTAAGTTTCAGCAAATCAGAATATTATCAGATGCTGACATGTTGAAGATTTCCCAATTGGGAAATCCCATATTTTGAAATATTGTCATTGTCTTTGTCTAGAGCAATGTTTCTCAAATGTGGTACAGGAAGGAGCTGTTGAACTTCTTTTCATTTATTTTGTGTATCCTTGAAAATGTTGTGTACATTTAATAATGTGTAATATAGCTTATGTAATAGAGAAGTATATGTTTTATAAATAAGTATACATATAATGTGGATTTGTGCCCTTTTTAAAAAAACTTATATGAACACAGGAGTCAAAATAGGTTTCAGACCACTGATAGAGGTCTGAAAACTAATTTTTCTATTGTTTCTATCCCAGGTCACTTAGAGAAACAAATCACCACTCCCTCCCTCCCCGACTTTCTCCCTCTTTCTTTCTCTCTTCCTGTGTTCCTTCCTTTCTTCTTTCCTTCCCTACTTTTTCTTTTTCTCCTAAGAACGTTCTCTAAGTACCTATCTGTATTCTCTGTAGATCAAATCACCAATCACATGGGATGCTCAAAGAATTTCAGCCATTCTCCAAACTCAGTAGTTCTATCAGCACTTTATCTCAAAATATGTCCAGAAATATCAGAGAATTTCCCTAAGTGTAAGAATTCTGACTATTATTAAATTATTAATACAATTTTTTGGGGTGATCACACACTCAAGTTTAAATACATGGCAAGAAACATATGAGGAAGAGGTTTTTTTTTTCTTCATTGACCAGTTATTTTGATGTATGTTTCAGCCTACATTTTTTAAAAAGCCTGCTTAATGATTTTTTAAAATGTTTATAATTCACCTTCTCACAAGAGGATTTCCACATATTTAAATCTCTTTTTCCTTAAAGAAATAAATAAATCTTTTAGATGATTGTGGAAAATTCTAAGTGTACAATAATTAGATTTAAGAGGATTCTCTCAGAGACGCAATTTAAAAAATTCTAAATGCATGATACACACTTCTGTGAAAAGCATAATAATCACCTATACAATTAGCAAAATGATTCTCTTGAGTTCAAGAATGTAAATTGGTGAGTGGCTATCTGCATTAATCAGATAATTTCCATGTTTTACTTTGGGATGTAGACTTTTAAAAATATTGCTTTGTGGATTTTATCTTAATAAGTCATTGAAATGGAAGGAAAAGGTTGATTTAATCCATGCTTCAATAGCTTAATATTCATCTGATTTTTGAGGGGTTTAGCACTGTGCCTCAGGCAAACGTGGAGGAGAGGAAAAAGTCCATCCAGAAGCTTCTCAGATTAGTCTGTTCATTCATTTCATTCATTCATTCACTTAATGTTTAAGGAATGCTTATTCTGCATCACAGCCTCATGTGTGAGTGCAGACTCACGCATTAGCTGTGATTGATGATTTATAGAGCATCAACCTAAAATGGTAGGCTGACATTTGACATGAGAAAAGAAATAAGTATATCATATCAGATGTACTGTTACTTAGAATTTATTTGTATAATATTTTAGTTGCATTTGATAATAAGATAACCACCGCTTCTTGAATTATGTTTGAGATAATGTGGTAGGCACTTTAGACTTATTGTAATGCTTTCAACTCCCCTGCAAGGTTGGCATTATAGCAGAGCATAGGAGTTGAGAGACTGAACTCTGAAGCCACATTGACTGGGTCCAAAATTTGACTCAGCTCTCGTTACATATGAGTGAACCAGAATGAGTTATTTGATCTCTCATTGCCTCTGTTGCTCTGTGCAAAATGAAGAAAACAAAATCACCAATGTCATAGAGCTATCGTAAAGATTAAATGAAATGATAATATACATAGAACTTAGAACAGTGAAGTTAGAGCAAAGAATTTAGAGCAATGTGTTTACTATCACTATGATTGTTGCTGTTTCCATTTTAATTGATGAGAAATAATGTATTAGTATTAAAAACAGAGTTTATTTACCTATTGATTTTGCCTGGGATACAGTGAGGCAAGACTTTTCATAGGAAGAGAGGCTGATTTGGTCCTTGAAGGTTGCGTGGGATATCAGTTCAAATTAGGAAGTGCACTCCAGGAAGAAGGAATGAAATGAACATAGGCATGGATGTATAATAGTCCAATGTAAATCTGAAGAAAAATTAGTAATTGGGGAGTCTGGAATGCAAGGTATATGACAAGGATAAAAAGACGAGATTATAAAAGATTTCTAATATTGTGATTTGGTCTATATTGGCAGAATGTGTTATGAATGCTCACGCATGCACAGTGGAAAATTCAATGACTGTGAAAACACTTGGTTCTCAAGTTATTTTCTTTTTAAATTGCCCTCATTAGATAATCTTAGCACTTGTCAAAAGCTGATCTGAAAAGAAGGCTCAGAAACAAAGGAAACCACTTAGATACAAATAATCGCTTTATTTATGCTCAGGAACAGTGTAAGTCTGGACAGCAGCCATCAGTTAAATAGACCAAAAATTAGACTGACATCAAAATTGTGAGCTCAGGCACAGTATTAATTTTCTGATTGATGATGAGTAAGAAGAAGCTGTTGGGCATAGCCTCAGCTGTATTTCAGGGCCCCTCTACATCTCTTCTAATTTATTAAGTATAATAAATGAGTCACCAAGGATGAAGGATTTGTTGTCAGCTGTAAGACACAGTGTGAAGGATGAAGCACTCCTGTCTTCTCCTGATAATCAGTTGATCTGTGAAATTAACAGGCATATAGATAGATTATTTAAAGATCAATTTAGCCAAGAATTGCTTTCAAATGAATATATCAGGCATCAAGCCTGTTTTCTGAGACCATTTTGTAAATTGGAATACATGTTATATGCAACTTCTCATTTCAGGGCTCAGGCAGTTTCAATTCAGGAGGCTTTGCTCTTTCTAGAAAGTGTATGAAAATCCAAAATGAGCGGGTTCACTTCATTATGTATAATGAGGAGATCTGTAGTTATTCTGTAAGTAATCTCCGAAAAGAGTTGCTAGAAAAATTCTCCTTGCTCACATTACTGGCACTGGGCTAACACTTCCCTCTTAAAAAATCTTTTCAGCATGAAAGTTCTGGAATTAAGTTCCTAATAAACTTCAAAAGTCCAACAGCTGTGAGTAATTATGATACAAGCATATCAATCCATGTGCAAACAGATTTACTTGGTAAGCTCCAATCCTCTTGCTAACCCTTTACTGCGATAATTAAGCACACTCTAATGAGTTTGTGAGCAATTTCCATATGATTTTCCCCCTAATTATTATTTGAGTTGCCCATGTTTATAATACTTAGTAATATCCTTAAAGTATCAGTGGTGAAGGCACAATTTTGGCTGGTGTATTAATTTGTATGTTCTCATTCATATGCTAAATAAATGAGGGAAAAACATCTATTTAAAGGTCAGAATTTTTAAAAGGATTCTTACATGTGTGTATGTTCACTTTTATACACTTTATTCAGTACCCATAGAACCAGTGAGTCATTTTAGCCTAAATCAAGTCTTACCTTTCTCTCCTAAAAGACCTCCAAGTTCTTATGGTAGCCTTTAAGACTCAAAAAAGAAAATAATAATACATATAAAATAAAAGAATGTGTGGCATACAAAAAGGAAAAGAAGATCAAAAAGATATTTATTGCACTTTGCTGTACAGCAGAAATTAACACAACATTGTAAATCAACTGTACTTGAATAAAATAAAATTTTTAAAAAGCCAAATAGATCTTTTAAATAAAAAAAAAGATATTCATTGGATTGGACTGGTGTCAACAGCCTTTGCTGACATCTCACAGGGCTGGACTGCAGCCTCATATCCTATTAGGTGCACGTCTCAGAAAATAAAGAGAGCTAGATAAATGCTGGTGGTATTATTACCTTATATTTCAAGAACATCTTATCATCTTAACTCCATGTTTTTAATGGAAACACCCCCACTAATGAAATTTTCAATAAATGTCACTCAAAAAAAAAAAAAGTGATCTTAAGTAAGTGATCTGGCTCTGGGTACCATTCAAACTTTGTTTCTTACCATTTGCTTTTTCTCCCGGCTCCAGAATACTGACCTACTTCCTATTTCTCACTGAAGTCAAACCAGTTTGGAAAATAATATAAAAAAGGATGTATATGTGTGTATAACTGAATCACTTTGCTGTACAGCAGAAATAAACACAACATTGTAAATTGACTATACTTCAATAGAAAATAATTAATTAATTAATTTAAAAAGCTAAGCTGGTTTATATCTTAGGATCTCTTGCATTTAGTACAGCCCTGCCTGGTATATGCTTTCCTCATCACTTTATGTAACTGGCTCCTTTTTTCCATCCAAGGGTCTACTAAGATATCACTTCTTTGGGGAGACACTGGACTCTTAGTTACAGTGATGCTTTAATGATACAGTCATTCTCTACTGTCTTACCCAGTTTTATTTTCTTTTATTTTATCTTTAAATATCATCACTATTTTAAATAAGCTAGTTTCTGAACCTAGAATGTAAGCTTCATGACATGTCAGGTCTCTCACTCAGCTCTTTATTTTCAGGGCCTAAAACAGTGCCTGGTGCATGATACAGTCTTAATAAAATACTCCTTTGGTGAACAATTAGATGAATAAATAAGATGACACAGAAGGAATCTCAGCTATCTGGTCTACCCCTCATTTCATAGATGAGTAAACTGGAGTCTATTTCCATCCATGATTTGTCTCCAAGAGGACACAGCCTGTTAGAGTAGACCTAGGAGATTAAGGTCCCAAGTTTCCTAATTGCTGGCCCAATGCACCGTCATTTTGCCAATTGCCTTTATTTTCATCTATCTGGTTGTGCCTGTTGAAACATATATTCACACACATGATATGTATTAACATTTAAAGATTTAAGATTTTGAATCAAAATCACACCAATTAAATCCTTTCTACGAGTGGACAAGTCACTTAACTGCCCAGGGCTTTGGCTATCTTGTCTATTATATAGGGATAGCTTATCTGTAATATAGTAACACATTATCTATGCCCAGTCAAGTGGTTGTGAGAACAAAGTAACAAAAAAAAATTGCAGAATGAATTGGTAAATGGAAAAATGTAGTTTGCAATGATAATAATCAAGACCCAGGTGGCACTTAATTAAATAATATAAAGCAGAACTTAATTCTTGGTATGTCTACTTTTGAATAGGTTCAGATACTGAAATTCCATAGAAATTATAAAATGTATTCTTACCTATCTACGAGAACAAAAGAAAGAAATAGAAAAAATAATTTCTCCAGATGCATCTTTCTTCTTTC
The DNA here is from genome assembly GCF_003031525.2 of Neophocaena asiaeorientalis asiaeorientalis. NCBI lineage: Eukaryota > Metazoa > Chordata > Mammalia > Artiodactyla > Phocoenidae > Neophocaena > Neophocaena asiaeorientalis. The sequence continues at coordinate 7,265,153 of NW_020173979.1, read as the reverse complement.
TTTTGAAAGAACAAGTGGGTCTCACAAAGCTGTCCCCAAATCAGTATATCAGGGTTATCTGAAAACTTTTCCAAAGTACTATAAAATCTCTGGCAGACCTTAGACCTACTGAAGTAGGTACCATAGGAGTCAGACAAACAATCTGTGTTATATCAAGCCCTCCAGGGAATTTTGATGCACATTCAATTTGAGAACTTTTGCTGTAAGTGATTTAATTAGGTACACATGATAACCTTCAGAATTCTAAGATCTGTGTTGGTACATATTTTCATAGAAGTTCATCGTGAAACCCAAAAGTCAGATGTGCATCAAAGTGTGTCACCTACTTATTTCCGTCACAGCAGACTCACAGAACCAAATAAATCATGGAGAGTAGATTCCCATAATGAGACAGGAGACCAATCATTTATCACCAACATCTCATGGCCGATTGCAGGAGGAGGTCATTATAATTACAAAGACACTCCTGCCAATTAGACAGTTCACTGGGGAAGTAAGGAATTTATTGGGATGGTTCAGAAAACAAACAAACAAGTGTTCTGGTTTTCTTGAAAAGATGGTCACTTTCTTTTCCTCCCAGAATTCTTGATCTTTCATCTCTCAAACAATCCTTTTGGAGTTGACAGGGGAGCAGAACTCCCCCGTCCTGCCCCCATAACAGTTTACTAAATATTATGAAGAGAGTAAAAGTTACTGAGCCTCAGACTCAATTTCAATCCTGAAACAAATAGGTATTAAAATGAAATCTGTCTGCTTCACTTACTAGCCTGGTGAACCCGGGCTAGTTGGCTAAGTTTCCCTGAGCTTTGGCTTCCTCATCTGTGGAAAGGGGAGGATAAAGCCAGCCTCAGAGAGTTGTTAGAAGGACTAAATAAAATAATATAGAGGGAGGACCCACCAGCATACCACCCATCAAGCCTGGCACAAAATGACACTCATTCACTGGTGGCTTCTCCTTTGCCTGCTCTCTTTGGTAAAAAAACCACAAATGAGTCTTTTTCACACTCTACACCTCTTCTCTTTGTCTGCACCCCAGATTTCCAAAATGTCAGGTACTGAGGAAATGAGGACACAGCGACTGTGAGAAGAGAGACATGATCTCAAAATACAGCACCTTAAGTGTCAGCAGAGATGGTACTTATACAATGAGCTCCTTTCTGCTGAGACGACGGTACTCAGTTGACCGAAAGACTTAAGTAGCTCTCTCAAAGATCCATTAGACGTGCAAACAGACTCTTTTTCAATTCCCATTCTTCATGCTCCCTGCATCTATATGTGTCTATACACACACACAGCCCTGCACACAAAATTGAGTCTATTGTAAGCTTGTATTATTATCATTCCCGTGAAGTACAGTACAAGTATCATAGCCGGGCTTCATGTCAAAAGATTTAAGATAGAAAAAAGCATGATAGAACCGTAAAAGGGTGGGACATACAGCATTGTTGAATGGTGGAGATACAGTGCTGAGAAAAATCCGGGGAACTCAAAGAAGGGATCGAGGACTCATCTCCTTGATGTCATTTGAGTTTGCATGTTAGGTTTGTGAATATTATGCATTGTATGGATGTAGCATGTGAGAAAGAGGTGCGGTGGGAGGGACAAGGTCTTCTTTAGAGGAGAGTGTTGGAAACCCCACTCCTACAAGTAAATCATGGGGTTTCGTGCAAGATTTGGCAATGCCATGGTGCTCGGTACATAAGCTTGAGTCATCAGGGTTCCCAAAGAAGATGTCCTAATGTATCACTGCAAAGTGAGATGTTACTCTGATGACATTAAGGCAAAAATTCCTCTCTCAGTCTGCCCTGCCATTAGTTTCAAATCATCTATGCATTAATTGCAGCTTCCAGTTTATTTTTTTTCAACAGCTTTATTGAGGTATATTTTATTTACCATGAAATTGTCGGGCTTTATATCAGATTGTACACATGTGAGTGTATAATTCAATGACTTTTAGTAACTTTACTGAGATACCATCACCATAAGTAAATTTTAGGGTATTTTTGCTCCCACCCCTAATAAAATCCCTGGAGCCCATTTACAGTTAATCCTCATTCCCATGCCCAGCCCCCAGGTGACCACTTATCTACTTTCTGTCTCTATAAATTTGCCTTTTCTGGACATATCAATGGAATCGTACAATATATGGTCTCTTGTGTCTGGCTTGTTTCACTTGGCGTAATCTTTGTGAGGTTCATCCAGGATCCAGGCTTTGTCAGTAGTTCATTCCTTTCTATCGCTGAATAATATACCAACAGCTTCTGTTAAACACTTTTTTAAAGGCTTATGTTTATATATTGATATGTATACAAAAACTGGAGGAAAGACTCATTTCCAATGAAGGGCAAAGTAGATCCAGATTCAGAATAGGGTTTTATTCTCTAGATCTCACAGAATGTGACTGATTATACTTTCTCATTTATTTGTCCCTCTTGTAAAGAGACTACCACATCAGGTATTGCACTTTTAAAAATATAATTTCCCAAGAAACTGTTCAAACCAGAATGGTGAAAATATAACAGCAATTTCTGGCAAACTGTGTTTGGGAAAAAAACCCCACAAAAAAACGCCAGGCATTCGTTTGGAGAGTGCTGTGATGCAAATACGTGTTAAGTAATGTAATGGAGTTAAAAATTATCATAGTATTAAGAGGAGTCATAGGAATCTGAAAATAAGTAGAAGATTCATTACTTTTAATATCTGAAAGTAAATTAATTCCGTATCTCATGGTTTCGTTGATCTCATTTTCTTTCATATTCTAATATCGTGTCAGAGAGATTGCTGCAATATTTACATATTGTCTTTGCTGCCTGCAATATAGTTACCCTCTCAGATTATCCACCTGGATCCATTTAATTTCATAATGGGTTTCTTTGGAAGTTGAGTTGTGGGACGTCATAAATGTTCAGGGAAAGCATGCCACTGTGGACTCAGAAATTATACAAAAAAAGCTTCCAGTACACATGCTAAATAAAAACGGGTCATAGAAAGTTTATTAACAAAACAAATTAAACCAGCTTGGTAATGGATGTTTCACATGAAATTTCACATGAAATGTTCATGTGTTTCACATGAAATTCCTGGAGCAGCATTGATGGGCTTTGTCAACCTGAGCTTTGAATTCATGTTTTGCTCACATCACGTTTGCCTTTTTCTGTTTTCCCAGTTTCTCTTCAAAGTGGGGCAAAGGCTGTCTTCCTTTCTCTGGGATGGGAGAGGTCGGTCTTGCCAAGTATCGTGTGGATTTCCAGACTCAAGCAATTCCAGAGGATTGTACAAAGGGTCAGGAGGTGGGTCTGCGGTGCCCAAACAATAATAGTGAGGGTAGAGTTATGCGCTCAATAAATGGAAGCTACTGTTATGTATGTGTACTGTACATGTTGGGAAGATTCAATAAGATAAATGCCTTATGATGTAGCTTCTGTCATCATTCCATTTGGCAGATGAAGAAACTGAGGCTCAAGGAGGTTAAGAAATTTGTCGAAAATCACTGTTAGTGTCACTTTATGCTAAATAGTTTCCCAAAGACCTGCCCCTCCCCACCCCTCTGGCTCCTCAGCTACATTAACATGTCAAAGGACCTCTGAGGTCTCCGTTTATTAATCTAAAGAATGAGAGGTTCATTGGACACAAGCGTCCTTTTCTTGAGCAGAATCACATTTTCATTTTCCTAATCTTTTAAAATGACAGATTTATGGCTGGGGTGAGGGAGGAATCAGTGTCAATTGCTCGTTGGGATAGAAAGTGGTGTCAGCAGTGAGGAAAAAGCAATGTCTAAACATGGAGGAAGGGTGGGGAAGAAAGATGGTGGTGATGACCAGCAAAGCAGGGGACTAGGGCTATTGTAGTTGCCACAGGAAGTCGTTAACGAGCACCAATCAAATCAAGCCTGTCAGTCAACCAGAAAATCCCCCTCAATCTCTGAAGCTTCTCTGATGCTCTTCACAGGAAAACTTGTGTGTTCTTTTTCTTTTGTCAGAGACATGTAATTTAGAAAGCAGAGATTTTTTTTTAGGTAAACAAGAAAGAGTAAAAGGAAATAGACAATGAAGCTTTTAAAAATGCTTTCATAATCCCTTCAGTGGATGTTATCCAGTAAATAAGTTTCACAGTATGTTATCATTGTTAGTTTAGAGAAAGAAAGGTCAAAAAGTTAAGCTTTGATATCTTTATCTTTTCACAAAGTTTATTCCTGAAGGAGCTATATGTAAAAAGAAAAACAAAAACAAAACAGAACAAAAAAGAATATATATTACCGCAACAAGAAAAAAATCCTTTCCTGTATTCATTCCAAGTAATGGGTTTCACCTCATAGCTATTCTTTTCTGCAAAAGGTTCATGTTAGTATCCTTGGGTATTATTTTCTGATGGTATCAGGGCATAGTGGGTCATTATCGAAGAGCTGGCTTATTTCTGGAAGATGTCGTTAAATGTTGTGGAGGTACGGTTATTTCCATTAAAAGGCCAAAAGAAAGGAAAAATGTGGAAATACTAAGGGTAGTTCTGAGGAAACCAAGCTGCACCTTAGAAAATGAGACACTGGTGTTAAAACTTTTAGTTGTTTTAGAGGTTAGCCTGCTCCATTCAGTTACACAAAGGCTGAGACAGGAGACACAAACTCAGGTATGTACTAGAACAAAACAGGTTATATAAATGAGTGAAACAGGCTGATTGGTGATAGAGACATGGGAGCATTAAAAACATTCCATATTTCCCCTCATCCTGTGATAAAAATATAATAGCACAAGTGCAAAGTTAAAAAGTAACAGATATTCAACCCCAGTGTCAAGGCAGATAATTGGGAGAGGAAAGACTTTGGCAAGCCAGATGGCTTATGAAGGGCACAGCTGTAATTCAACTCAAGCCAATTTTTCCTTCCATATTTTGAAAATCTGGGTCAAAATCCAGAGGAGGATAAGGGTTGCATGTAGCTGAAGGGAGAGAAAGGAGCAACTGAGAAGTCCTTTCATGCCTGGATAGGATGTAGAGATATGAGACAATTTCTCAACTTTATTTATGTCTTGGAGGAAATGTGGAGCTCTCAAAGAGTTCCAGGAGTGGGATGTGATCATATAAAACGTGGGATGTTGACAAATTAACCTGACAGTGCTTTGTTCAGTAGTTTCAAATATGGAAACCAGTCCTGAGACGTTTACAGAAGAGTCATAAGGACTGGAATTAGCATAGCAACATTGGAAATTACCACACCGATGGGAAGTTGGTAGAGCTGACAGATCTAGGATGAAGGTTAATGTCCAAGAAGGTATAGTTGTTGACACAGACTCTCAAGAAAGATGTTGGCGCTACTGACAGCATCCGACCATAAGGAAAGGAGCATGTTTTGAAGGGAAGATGCTGAGATACCAAGTTATTTCACATGGGCAGGCATTCCCAAGGACAGGAACAGGAAATAGAAATGCACATTTGCCTGTAAGTGCCCTCTGGTCTGATCCCCTCCTGTAGGAAGTGCTTCTAGGTTCAGTTTTAGATCTTTAGACCTAAGATACTGGCAGAAGCCTTCCCAGTTTAGAAACTTGAGCCCTGTCCTGACTTCTCCTCTCATTTTTCTCCTATATTCAATCCTTGGGTACATTTTGACTGCAAGTCACCCTGAAATTTGTTTCAACTTCAGAAAATCTGTGAAAAGCTTTGGCTGGAGCTAGTCTCATTCCAAAAAGCAATCCCCAGGATCTGCTTGGGTGCATCCATATGTATACATACCTCTGTAGAAAACCGCAGAAACTAACCAGTGGTATGAACGAAAGGAAAGGGAACCAAACTAGTCAACTGCATTTCAGAATGTCATACAAAAATGCCTTAGTAAATGTATTACAGACGATGGCCCGTTCTCACAGAGACTGACCAGCTCTTACAGGCTTCTGCCCAGCACCTGGCTTAGACAAATTATTTAAAACCAGTGTGCAATACTCTTTCCTCTCATATTATAATAAGTACACACACACACACACACACACACACACACACTCACACACACACACACACACTCACACACACACACACACACTCACACACACACACACACACTCACACACACACACACACACTCACACACACACACACACACACACACACACACACACCCTGCAGTATTTAAACAAATGTAGTAATTAGGAATTCTACTGTTTGGTGATATGCAGAAAAAAGGGTTTAACATTTGTTTATCATATACTGTGTGCAGGCATTGCCCAGTTTTTCTTTACCGTGGTGACCCTGTTTTGGAATCCGTCCCAGTGATGGGGACAACAGGACTGAGTATTAGAAACCTAGACCATCCTAGAAAATCTGGACCATATGGTCGCATACCTGTACCTTCCTCTTTTTCTCCTCACAGAGCTTGAAAATTCCAGCAAGTGATTTGGAAGTCTGTTTGATGTTGGTCTCTAGTGAGAAACAATGCGACTGTTCACTTACTGCAATCGGATGGATACCTGTCTGGGAAAGAGGGCGGAGGGTGGAAGGGGTGCTGGGGGACCCCTCACCACAGGCTTTGATCTTCCTTGACTCCTCCTGGGATAGCTCACCTTTTGATGTTGGGAATCAGTTAATTACTAGCCAAAATTGGTTTGAGGGACTAGGAAACAAACAGTCTGAAGGCTCTGTTCTCAAACTGCCTGTACTTTGATCTGAGGAACTTTAGGGCAACCTTCCAGGGCATCTCAGGCAAATGAAAAGGGCTCAGTCCACGGCCCTGATTTTGATCCTCTTGTCCTACTGTAGTACCATCCTGATTTAGCAGACCTCTTCTCCTTCAGAGCCCTTGTGGTTTCAATGGTAGGAAAATGATGACTTTTAGCAGCAATTGTTAAGCATCTTTTGTACTGCAGAGAGCACACAACTTGATAATTCCCTCCTTAGATCTTAATTTGAAACTCCCATCTCTCTTTTTGTCTGTATCTCTTGGTAAACACCACCTTGAATAGCTCTTGCAACAAAAGGACTGAATATTAGAAACCTAGACCTTGATTTGTAAGACAGTATATTAAATTAATGGGTTGGGAGTCAGATTTCTTGCCCTTTCCTTTGTTGATACAAGTTAACATCCTCCAGGTTGACCTGAAAGGCTGAGAAATGCTCTGGGGTTTGATGGGCAGGTGGTGCTGGAGAACCCAGCTCTCCTTTCTCTTCCAAACAAGGCAACACAAGCTGGCACCTTGCCTAGTAATCCAATTCTCCTAATGAACACGTCTCCCTAGTCTGAGGCCCTTGCATTGTGACCATGCCACAGGGCTGACAAAGAGATAATTTTCAGTGCTCAGGAAAAAAAAACAAAAAACAAAACACATGCAGAAACCTTCTGAGAGTGTGTTTTGTTCTTATGTCATGGCCCATTATGGCATTTTCATTTGAATTGCATCTGAAACCCATTTAAAGAGGTGGACTGTTCCCTTGGAAAACACAGACAGGAGCCATCTGGGTGTGTCTTAGAGGAGACTGTTTGTTACCCTGGCTGTCATTATCAGACCTTAAGGGTACTAACATTGTATTAAGTATCTAAGCAAACGTAATATATTTGATTCTCCTGTATATTAATCCCTTGTCCTTATATAAGTAGTAGATTCATATCACGGTATCTCAGGCAACAGAATACCATTCAGTATTCAAAGATAAAATATGCATTCCTATGCACGAGCATTTTCTAGTTTTTCAAATGGAAATTAAGCCATACAGATAAACCACACATACATGGAGACTCTGGGATTACTCCTTTAGCAGAATGATGGATGAGGTGTTTTTTGTTTTGTTTTTTTCTTTATTCTCACCCCCATCATGGGAGGCGGCCCATACTTCAAAGAGTTTTAGAACTTTCTGACCTTCTGTAAGTAATAACGAAAGTCCCCAAGGCCAGAGAAATGAAACCACAGGGTCTTTTTCCGTAAAATAAATTGTGTTCCCTCATCTCAATATCTATACCCTTCTGTGAGAAGCAGGTTTCCCAACTGAAAGACTTTCCACATTGCTTTGACTTTCCCCGCTGTGGTCCCTTCCTCATTTAGCAAACTTCGTTCTATATGCATAATTGGGAATTAATTTTCTAATTAGGTTCTTCACATTTATGAAGTTGTTTGATGGGGTGTCTGTTCTTATAACATGGCCTAAAGGCTAAAGTAGCGGTAATAATTCTTTTTGCTGGCTTTGCCCCTAATTCAGCTAAGGTTCCTAGGAAATACATTTAACTTTTATGAGTTCCTGGTAATACATCTTTAATGCTGATCTACCTTTGAAAGGCTGTTAGGAGTGTGCTCACTGAAGCCTTTAAGACTCATTACAATACAGTTGGTTTTATTTGTGATAGCTGCTCAAACAAAATGAAGCCATTTCTTCTGCAACAAGAAGGATATTTAGAAAACCAAGAGCAACAACGATTACAGAAAGAAAAACCAGACGATGGTGCTGGGAGGCAAAATAACGTTGAACTGACCCTTGGATCAGGTATGAGCTGTAAGAGTCTTCATCTGAATTCTCTGTGATTTGCTGCAGTGGTTCCACGGGTAGAGAAATTGACACTCTATGGTTCCACCACCCTCTGATCCATGAAGTATATACAAAACCATCTAAATTGTCTTTTTGCTCGCTAACCATTAGCGTTGGAAGTAAAAAAGAAATCCCTGTGTCACAATTTTTTCATGTAGCAAAGAAGATCATGTTACTTACTATTATGGGTACAAAATAGCATGTTTATGAGAACAAGGGGGCATCGAAATTGTACAGTAACAAAAGGGCATCTTCATTTCATAGGCTATCAGTGTCATTAACCCTACATGAAATTTGGCTCAAAAAAAATGGATACTCCTCAGTATTCTCCAAATAAGAACCACCTCTCACATAATTTCCTTTGCACATCAGTATTTTCATTTGCGTTTGCACATTTGCACGTATGTCAGGGCCAAGCAAAAACAAAGTGTAACACTGGATATGTGATGATTTTAATGGTAGGTGATACTCAAGCCTCAGAAAAAAATATTTTTCTTACCCCAGACCAATTTCACTCTTTATCATCTGAGTTACCTTCTAAGTCCCTGTATCTTCTGAACTCATGACATTCCTCTATAAAAGTTTACACTTTACACTTTACAGCTGCCTCTGTAACTCTCAAGATCCAGTTAAGTTTCAGCATAGAAAAAGCCATATGATAGAATGGGAAAATCGCTCTACCCCAGGGAGTCAGGAGGCCTGGTCGCTGTGCCCCCCACTAATACTGCGTTTCTGTTGTGATGTTGGACAAGTTATCTCAGCTGTTTGTTCCAGTAAAGGTCAAACAAAGAGGTCCTTTCTATTCTGAATGCATTTTGGCTTCCAACATTTTATCCATGTCTTACTCAAAGAAATCTCAGTCAGTCCAACTTTCTGAAAAATCACCCTGAACCTACCAGATGCAAGGATAGCATAGTGGTTAAGAGTAGAGGATGCAGGCACTGCATTTGGGTGTCATCATTGCCTCTTTCTCCCCAGCTACTTAATTATCTCAGCCTCAATTCTGCAGCTGTAACACGGACTAAAGATCCTCTTTCACTGATCCTTTTCTGTTCCCTTGCTGTCTCGTCCCCCTCCTTTCACTGCTAAATGGTAGAATTTTGTTCTGATTTGTTCTGTTTTGTTTTAAAGATCTAGAAAAAGGACTAGAAGGAGGACTTTGATCAACCGGCCTAGATTAAGAGTGAGGAATTAAGGATTATGTATCTAACTCAGACTAGCAATTGCCTGGCCTTAATTTTACTGGCTATATAACACCCAAAGTCTTCTTTTTAAAACTTAAATCGAAACACACCCTCCTGTTGTTTAAATGCCATCCATGGTTCCTCACTGCACCATATTTAGAATAAAGTCCAAACTCTACCATATTTGTTGTTAATATTTGACCTCAGACCCCTTCTTTTCTTTTTCATCCTCTTCACCACTTATATCCTCTTCCACAACTTCAGTCTCCTCCTTCAGAAGGAGCCGTCTCTAGCCCCAAATTTGTGCTGAGTTCATACTTGCATTTCTAACAGCTAGCATAATTTATCCCCCTTGAATTCTGGTCAGCGTGTCCGAGTTGTCATTCGTCCTGTCCTTCCCCAGACGACCAAGCAGCCATGGCTTCTGACTCCTGTCAATGGCACCTCTGTTGTTACAGGCAGCCAGACTCACGATCTCATTCCTTTTGATCCCTCCCCATCTCTCTCTCCCTTTCATTGCTTACCAGCTTTTCTATTTATACCATTATTTGGACTTTCCCTTTCCCGCTGCCATTATTATTACTCACATCGGTTCCTCATCCTCAGGAATACTGCAGTAGTATCTCAGGGCCTGAAATAGTGAAATAGCCTCCCAACAGGTCATCCAACTTCTTCCTTCTTTTTCTCTTTCACTTCAGGTTATAAAACTGTGAGATTAATTTATGTCCTGGAGTACAGCTCTGAACGTTTGATTGTCCGTGCTCCCAAACATTTGTGAGCCGTATAGTAAAGTCTAAACTCTTTGGCCTGACTTTCAAAGTCCTGTACAACATGACCTTGACTACTTTTCTAGGCTAGTTTTCTGCTTTTTGTTTATTATTCTATTTATTCATCCCTTTATTTTTTCAACAAATATTTGATTAAGAACCGAAAGTGTGCAAGACCCCAGAGATACAACAATACAAATGTGAAACTTTCAGTCTAATGGAAGAGAAAAGCCAAACATATACACACACACACACACACACACACACACACACACACACACACACACACACACACACACTCACACAAGTAGTATAATAGAAACAAAGAATATGATAAAAAAAAAAGTAACAGGGAAGTAACTCTATACATTTAAGTAACTTAAATATATCTAATACTTGACCTAAGTTGAGTAGTTTAGTAATTCTGAATACTGCTTAGTATTTTCTGCCTATTTTTCTTTGCTTATGTGCCCTTTTCTCAGAATGTTCTTGTCTCTAATAGTCAATATCTGATCCATATTTAAAGGCATATTTATTGAGGCTTAATTTTTTTGCCTCCTCATTGTTACTTTCTCTCACTCCACCCCTTCCAAGCCCTCAATCCAGCCGTTGGGCCAGAGGTGGGTCATGTGACCTCAGACTCAGCCAATCAGCTGAGCTACATTTCCCTGCTCAGAGGGGTTGGTTCTGAAATGGCATGTGACTTAAGCTAGGCAGACAGCTAATCTGAGGACTTTTGAAGAAACCACTGGGAAGCAGTCTTCATTTATTCCTGTTGGATTTGAACCCGAGAGGATAGAAGATTTAGAGTTACCAGAGCCACCTTGTCTTTTGGAGAATGGAGTCAACTCAGAAGGAGATAGGGAAAAAGAAACCCATTCTTGGTAAGATCTTGGGAGGTCCCCAAATCAAATCGCACCACACCCTTGGAATTGTTAGTTACATAAACCAATCATTTTCCCTTTTGCTTAAGTCAGAGTGGTGTTTTCTAAAAGAGAAAAAAAAACTACCATCAGCCGATCTCAAATACTACTCCTTTCACTGAACCTTTATTGGTGTTCCCAATTCAATACAATGTCTCTCTACCATCAGTCATTTTGTATCTCAACTCTGGTACATATTTTATCATCCTTATTTTAGAGTCCTTTGTGAACTTGTCCCCTACCAGGTTTGAATGGAAGAGCTCTTGATTGGTCTGGCAAACAGGGCCTGAGCTAAGGTTTGGTAAGTTGCCTCAGGTGCAACATTTAAGGAAGCACTCACTCTCAGTCGTTAACTCTGCACTCCCATGAGAGGAGAGAGTGAGTGCCTCCTTAAACTTTGCTCCCTATGCATCGCTCGCCTCATTCTAGTTCTGATTCATTAAGTTTTTGGCAAATTCAAGAGAATTCCACATTTTGCCTGAGATTGCCTGAATTATCCAGCATTGCATTTTTTACCATTATACTCATTTTGCACGCCTGATCCACTTTTTTTTAACCTTTACCTCTTCATCGTGAAGTCATTCGTCAATATACAACAATTATAGGGATGGTTTGTTGATGACATGACTCAAGAAACCTCTAAATAATATTTCCCAGCAAGGAGGTGAAGTAATAACTCTACTAAGAGACACATTCAGAAATAACATAGAATAGGGAATAGAGGATTGAATGTTCACTCATTTACTTGTATCTTCATAGTTCAGTGTCTGTTGTGGAGCCAGAATTATACAACTCATTATCTAGGTCAATCTCGTGAGCCATCTTGTCAGCACAGATGTGCTACTTTTTACACCAGAATTCTCAGTGGTAAAGCTGCTTCCAAGCTGACACCTATTATTAATAAAAGTGTTAAATAAATAAATTAGAGAAACAATGAAATCAGTGAAGTCTGTACAATGAGCTATAAATATTGTAGCTTCGTTTTATATGAAATTTTGTTAGTTATTTAAAAAACTGTGGGAGATCAGTCGTCACTTTGTGTTTGCGCCGGGTGTTGGTTTATTGGTTGTAGGCAGCAGAAACTGACTCCAAATAAAGAAAATGTTTCGGAAAGGAATATCAGATCAAATAAACAGGCTCCAAAGAAAAACACGGGAACAGGCTGGAAGCAAGGCAGCTCCAGAGCTAGATAACAAGAACGTACATCTGTTGTCTCATTAAGCACGAATAGGATGAATCTACACCAACAATTTCCCTCACACGATTCTACGCAATTTTTGTCTTTGCATTATTTTACTCAGTTTTTGTCTTTGCATTATTTGACTTATTCCTAGGACAGCGGGATCATTTCCTGGTTGTGATCATACGTCTACCCCTCGACCAAGAGAAAGCAAGGCATTCTCTTGAAAAGTTCTACCAACGCTATACACAAACAACAGATGTCCATTACTTTGGTACAGTTAGAATCTGAAAACCTTCCCTGTCCTACTTGACACATATTCTGGGCGAATTGCCAGTTTGGGTTTAGCATGAGCAAAATCACTTTATCATGATACTTTACTGGAGCAGTCACGTCACATTTGCTCAAATTTCAGAAGCACAAAGCTGCATCCATAGGCATGTGGGTGAATTTGGTAGGGAAAAAAAAAAAAAAAGATTTGGTGTTGCTGTGTTTTAGTTCAACTATTTGGCTCCTCAAGGTATATATGCTGCCATCTACTAGTACATGAATTGGACTAATCTCTCTGTGAGCTGTGTTGAAATGCTTTTGCCAATAGATATGGAGAGTGAGAATGTCCAAGACACAGATTTTTAAATCCCCATTCCTGTCCCAGACTAGCCCTTTTCCCCCTGGTGGATGCTTAGAAAATGTTCGCACAATCCAGATCAGCTAGATACAAGGACACTATTATTAATTTGGGCATTGACCCCAGTTACCAACATGGAACTCCAGTGATGTGGGCTGGAGCGTATAGAAGACCCTTTTGTCTGGGTTTATTAGGGCTAAGTAGCCTGGAACTAATACACGCTGAAAGTCTTGTTTTTCTACTTTTCTGGAATTACAAACCTGATCTTACTCTCAAATTCAAGGCAAGTCCAACGCAGGTTTTGTCCTTCCCAGAGGATAACAAAGGCAAAGCCAAAAGAGCGTAAGATTTGGTCCCAGTGCCTAGAGTTCAGCCGCCCCACGCTACCCAAGTCAGGCCTTTGCAGTGGTGATTCAGAGCTTCCCCCCAAGATAGCTGCATCTAAGCCCCACTGAAAGACCGACTATAAAGAGAGGAACCAGCGCCAGCTTCATGGGCTTGTGATCTGTGTAGTTGTCCTGTACTCAGAAGAACTTCACACACTTGGTTTAATATACTGCAGTCCTCTGCTGAAGTTGTTAAGAACTCGAACAAAAGGCTTGTATTTTCATTCTGCTCTGGGCCTTGCGTATTTTACAGCTGATGCTGAGAAAGACAGAAACAAAGGAAGCCAGAGTAGCTTACAAGTGGGAGCACCTGGGCCACAAGGTGCCACAACTTTTAATGTCTTTAAACAAATGTCATCTCTTGACACACTAGCCAGGTACAAAATGCTAGAATTTGAGCAATCCATATTTAACACACTTTCTTCTTAGGAAGGGCAGCAAAGGTAGGGGACAGGTGAAAATGATGGAGAACCGTAGCGTTCCCACTACTAGAAGCCAGCGCTCAGCCCGCAGTCTTTGGAACTAGACCTCAGACGTGTTAATTTATCCAATACACATCACTTTTCTGAAACATAAAATATTTTGATAGGTAGGGCATGTGAGAAATGCGTGAAGGTGGTCAAAAGGTACAAACTTCCAGTTACAAAACAAATAATTCCTGGAATGTAATGTACAGTATGGTGACCATAGTTAATACTACTGTATTGCATGTTTGAAAGTTGCTAAGAGAATAGATCTTTAAAGTCCTCATCACAAGAGAAAAAAACTGTAACTGTACGTGGTGATGGATGTTAACTAGACTTATCGTGGTGATCATTTCACAATATACAAATATATTAAATCATGTTGTACACCTGAAACTAATATATTGTTAAATGTCAAGTATATCTCAAATATATATGTGTGTGTGTGTATATATTTGAAATTGGTTGTTCTCCAAGGGTGAATATTAACTCCTTGGATGAATTGGCTTTGCTGTTTTTAAAAAATATACTCTGTTTTTAATTTATTCAACCATTTGCTATATGAAGCCTGCAGAGCACTTTGCTAGGTTCAAGAGAAAATACAGCGTTCTATCAGTCATTGAAGGTTGACTTAAAATATAGTTAAGTACAGAATGCTGCATCTCCTAGTAGAATAGTGTTCTGTTAAAGCCAGATATTGGAACATGTTATTCATCTGTTAAAAATCCTTCAATCTATTCTCATTGTAGAAAGTTGAATGAAAATGAAATTCCTGAATAAGGTCCACTCATATTTAGATCTTGGTATAAATATCACTTGCTAAGAGAAGCCTTCCTTGTCTTTCCAAATCAAATCAGGACTCTTGATGTGCTCTCTTAGGGCATCTGTTGTTCAACATAATATTTTTCATAATTAAAAAAATTATTTTTATTGAAGCATAGTTGATTTCCAATGTTGTATTAGTTTCAGGTATACAGCAGTGATTGTTATACATATACATATGTCTATTCTTTTCCAGATTCTTTTCCCATACAGATTATTACAAAATATTGAGTATAGTTCCCTGTGCTATACAGTAGGTCCTTGTTGTTTATCTATTTTATATATAGTAGTGTGTATATATTACTCCCAAATTCCTACTTTATCCCTCCCCCCCACCTTTCCCCTTTGGTAACCATAGTTTGTTTATTGTGTCTGTGAGTCTGTTTCTGTTTTGTAAATAAGTTCATTTGTATCATTTTTTTAGATTCCTCATATAAGTGATATCATATGATATTTGTCTTTCTCTGTCTGACTTACTTCACTTAGTGTGATAATCTCTAATTCCATCCATGTTGCCGCAAATGGCATTATTTTCTTCTTTTTTATGGCTGAGTAATATTCCATTGTATATATGTACCACATCTTCTTTATCCATTCATCTGTCGATGGACATTTAGGTTGCTTCCAAGTCTTGGCTACTGTGAATAGTGCTACGATGAACACTGGAGTGCATGTATCTTTTTGAATTATGGTTTCCTCTGGTTATACGCCCAGGAGTGGGATTGTAGGATCATATTGTAGCTCTATTTTTAGTTTTTAAAGGAATCTCCATACTGTTCTCCGTACCGGCTGTACCAGTTTACATTCCCACCAACAGTGTGGAAGGGTTGTCATCTCTCCACACCCTCTCCAGTATTTGTTATTTGCAGGCTTTTTGATGATGGCCATTCTGACTGATGTAAGGTGACATTGCAGATTTTGTATACTTTGTTATTTGATGTTTCCCTCCCATATTAAGTTGTAAACTTCTTAAGGGACAGAGCACAAACTTCTCTTACTCTCCAGTGTATGCCAAGTGCTTAGCATGGTTCCTAAGCACATAGTAAATGTCCCATAAATATATATTGAATTTAAAAAAAAGCATGGAAGTGCATACTCTGTTTTTAAAGTGGCACCAAGTACAGAGACCCTGAGACGTGAACAAATGTGGCACGTTTGAGGACCAGAAAGAAGGACCGGTATGCCTGGGACACAGGGAGCCATGGCTTAGGGGAAAGAGGAAAGAAGTGAAGTTTATGAGGGACCCAGGAACCTTGCGGACTAGAGTAAGAAATTAAATGTGATGGGAAACCATCGGAAAGGTTTAAGTTGTTGAGATCTATACTGAAGATGATGTATGTATTATAACACCATAATATTTTGGAACTTAAAATTAAGTCTGAAGCATAAAACTTAATACAACATCATCTAGAGTAGAGGTGGGCAAACATTTCTATAAAGAGCTGGATAGTAAATATTATAAGCTTCTCAAAGCATACAGTCTCTGTCACAGCTACTCAAAAATCTCATGATCGTGTGAGAGTAGCCATAGACAATACTTCTTTTCTGTGGAGCCCAGGCTCCAGATGCGCAGGCTCATTGGCCATGGCTCACGGGCCCAGCCGCTCGGCGGCATGTGGGATCCTCCCGGACCGGGGCACGAACCCGCGTCCCCTGCATCAGCAGGCGGACTCCCAACCACTGCGCCACCAGGGAAACCCCATAGACAATACTTTAGAAAAAATAGCTATTGCTGTGTTCCAGCAAATTTTTTTTTTTAATTTTATTGGAGTATAGTTGATTTACAGTGTTGTGTTAGCTTTAGGTGTACAGCAAATTGATTCAGTTATACATACACGTATCTTTATTTAGAAAAAGAAGCAGTAGGTCAGATTTGGCCCATCAGCCTTGGTGTGCTGATCTCTGATTTAACAGAACTTGGGAGCGTGTGCAACTCTGTCACACGCGATGCCTATTAAAAACACAGATTCTTGTGCCTTCCTCCAAACACACTGAACCTAAATCTCTAGGTTTGAAGTCTGAGAGTCTAACAAGTTGTCCTAGAGAATTTTATGCATGATTAAATTAAGAACCATTGGTCTAGAGACCCAGTCCATTCCCCTGGGAGCATTTCTAGAGTACTGAAAAATGTAACCGACTGGCCTATGGTAGAACATGGGGGTGGATCCTCACGGTAGAAGGAGTGATGTTTGGGATGTTCTGTATTCAGTTCAGGGCACAAGGCAGGTTGTAAGAACTGGCCGATACATCAGAATGGAGCGTTTCAGGAGACTGTCAGGCAGGGCATATGGTTAGTAGCAAGGCAGAAAGCTCTGCTTAGATAAGGCTTCAGAGATCAGCCCTTCCTTTGAGTTCCCGGGTTTTAATTATTGATGCTAAAAATACTTTTCCCTTAATTGTTTTGTGAAATTAACTTAAATAAAGAATAAAGCTGTTCCATACATGCACAGGCAAACATTACACTCTTTTCACATAAACACTGGGATGATTCCTCAGAATGTTCCTTTTCAAATGTGGCTGCAAAATAACACCCAGAGAATGTATTTCCAGCCACACAATACTGTGACAGTAAGCAGACAGCACACGAGAGCCTGTTATGCTTTATAGATTGCAATGATTATATTGTGGGAGCAGTTGATGCATTTGCTGGTGTTCATTCTGTTTCGCATTTGCATTTAAATTCCTGTGGAACAAAGATAAGATAAAGAGGAAAACAAATGATGCTTATTTGTTGTTGTATTGAACTCCTATTATAAGTGTTGCTTTAAAAGTGGGTGAAGCTTGGCAAGGAAGCATTCCACGTGTTCTTTACAAAACATCAGCTACACATTCAATCATCAACTAGAAATATGCAGGCGGACATATCCCTAGGGCTTTAATAAAATCATAAATCAATAAGGCATAACCCAAAGTGTGGCTGAATACAAGGAGCAAATGAAATCCTCAGTACTCTCTTTGACACATTTATCCACATGTTATTGTTACATAAGAAATGTAGAACTGCATTTGAGTTTTGAAACTGTATCCTTTTTATTTCAGGCATTTTTTTTTTTTTTTAAGCATGGCTTGTTATTCATGTTTCCTCTTTCAAATAGTCTGTGCATCCGCAGCGTGATCCTTTGATGGATTTATGCAGATCAGTTCTACATCCAGGGTAATTCTTCCTGCTCCTCTAAGCTCTCTATTTTGTTGCGATCCAAGGGAAAAAATCTTTTTGTAGAGTTCAATTGTGCATTCCAGGAAGTGGATGTTGGATTCCTCTATCTATGCAAGAAACACACCTGCCTCCCCACATGATGTGTTTGCCGTAATGAAACCCAGAAGAGTGAGAAAGTGCCACCTCTTTCTCCCAAGTTGCCAAGTGGCATACCGATGCTCTGATGATTTAAACCGTTGTTGTAAACATCACACTCATTTCTACAGATACGCCCGAAATCAGATAAAAATCAATAATTCAGTGACAACAGTTAATTTTATGATGTATCTGAACTCATAACACAGTTTTGTCTGACTTTACTATGCTTTGCAATACATTTCTCAAAGGAAATGACATTAGTCAGACTCTTTTCTGGATGTTGGCAGTGAGAGTCTGGAAACACTCCTCAAAAGTGGGGTCTGAAGAATACTCTTAATAAGAACTATTCCACAAAAATTAAATCTGGTTGTCAAGTTAGAATTCTGACTAAGAACCACCGCTTCACTTAGCTCCTTTCTGGAATATTTAAAGGCATACTGGCATATTAAAGGCTCTGAGAAGTCCAGCAGGAAAGACATGTATGAAGATTTGTTTGCCCAGACTTTTTGTTCAGAGAAAAAAAATTTTCTTTTTGAAATCTAACACTTGGCATTGGAACATGTTTTCTTGGGAACACACATACCAAAACTGTGGTCCAAGTGTTAACTGGTAACTAGCAGTAAATACAGTCTCCTGTTTTCATTTCACTTTTTATGGCCCCTAATGCATGTTTTTAATATATAGTTTAGGCATATTCATTTATATGTCATTCATTCAGCAAGTATTTGAGGAACTCTTCTGTGCCAGGGACTGTTGGGTGCTGGGGACACATCAGTTCAAAAGCATATTTTAATTTAGTTTTCAAAATATATTACTTAGTCGCTAATATAAATAGCAAATTAGATTAAAAATCAAAGTATTGCAACACATCAAATACATACTATTTAAGACTCTTAAGGCAGGTGGTCAGGAAAACTGCAAAATAATAGATATTTTTCCTTATGTGTCATTAGGGTACCTTGAAGTGAGCAGGTACCTTATTTATTGTTGTGACTCTCCCTGGAATACAATGATGCATTTGAATAACTCACAGTTATGAGATTTAGAATCAGAAGCAAAGAAATTCAGAAGGATTAATTTTAGCCTCTTGCTTTAGCTGAATTTCTATGATCTAAATCAGTCCCTTCAAATGTTTTGAAAATCAGATCATAAACAAAATTTTATAAGCTGCCTCTTTTAGAATGTGGATTTAGAATGGCACAAATCTGACCCACTTTTTTCAAATGTAAGGCAAGTTGGGTTAGAAAATCTATTTTTAGAAATAGTAAACAATTTTAAAGTTCGTAGAAGCTACAAGCCATAGATTTAGATGATAGCACATGGAGAAAAGTAATTCTGATTCTCATTCTTATGTAGCTTATGTCACTTCAGCCATGTCACTAGAGCTGAAAGGGGTTGCCAAGTTAATTTAGTCAAGTGGTTTTCACAACTATACATCTTTTTAATTATGACTTTCATTTGCTGGTTGGAAGACTCAGTTCAATCTGGCTTAAGTAAATAAGAACACAACAACAATAATGAAATGAATAAATAAAGGCCAAAAAAATAGTCTAGGAGATGTCTCACTTCATCTCAGAGTGCAGGGGTATCATTTGCTCAGGCTTGACAGATTCAGTGGTGCAGACCATGTCACTGGGACCTTGTATGTGTCTCTCTCTTTTTCAGGTTTGGCATGGATCTCAGACAGGACCCTCCACCTGCTGGTTCCCAGCAGCTGCAGGCTTACAAAATTCCTCCAACTAGAAAACCCAACACAAAGAACAATCTCTTTCTTTCTTTTTTTTTAAAAAAAATTTATTTTATTGTTTATCTTTCGCTTCATTGGGTCTTCGTTGCTGCGCGTGGCTTTCTCTAGTTGCGGCGAGCGGGGGCTACTCTTTGTTGCGGTGCGCGGGCTTCTTTTGTTGCGGTGGCTTCTCTTGTTGTGGAGCACGGGCTCCAGGCACGCGGGCTTCAGTAGTTGTGGCTCGCGGGCTCTAGAGCGCAGGCTCAGTAGTTGTGGCACACGGGCTTAGTTGCTCCGTGGCACGTGGGATCTTCCTGGACCAGGGCTCGAACCCGGGTCCCCTGCATTGGCAGGTGGATTCTTAACCACCGCGCCACCAGGGAATCTCTTTCTCAATGATTCTCAGAATTGACTCTCAGTAGGCTCTCCTGACTCAGAGGCTTATGCTGCAACCAATCACAGTGATGAAAAGAATAGAGTGACCTGCTTGGCCAGGCTTGGAAGATGTTTTTATTCCTGGAGTTGGCACAGACCAATAGTGAATGATATGGAGTGGGGTAGATGTGGTTTCCCCAGAGGAAATTGAGGTACAGGTACCAAAAGAAGGGGGAATTGATGCAGCGCAGGCAAAATCAGTAGGTGTCCATTATGTTGTTTTCAAGTGAACATGTACATAGAATCATGAGGTGTAAAATAAAGAAAAAGAGGAAATTTCTCATTAGATGGTCCTGGGGGAGAGGGGAAGGGACCCAGAGACCTGCTCATTCAGCCTCTCCTCTCAGCTCTTGAGGGAGCTGACCATCTGTCCTGATTTTTCTGGGATAATCCTGATCTGTGTCTGTTGTCCGGGGTAATTATTAATAGCACCCCTTTTACTCTCAAAAGTGTTCTGGTTTGCTTAATAAAATTTGGGGTTGCTAGATCTTGGGGAATCTCTGAGATCTATTTTTGTCCATCAAACACAATTGGAAATCTCTTGATCTACACCACCGCATTCATTTTGATAAATATTTCTGTGTTTCACCTGAATAATATGCAGATCTTGGGACATTTTATCTCTAATCATCCTCTCCCATTTTACTTCTTTCCCAAAGTTAAACTTCATTGTTGTAAGTTACTCTACACAAACATTAATTGTATAACTATATCATTTATACAATTCATGTTTGTGTAGAGTTACCCACCTTTAACAAATTCTATGTTTACTATTGCTTCTTCAACCTCAATCTTTCTCCTGGGATAAATTGTCATCTTCCTGAACTAATCCTTTGGAACCTTTCTACTCAAAGTGTGGTCCACAGACCAGAATCATCAACGTCATCTGGGAGCTTGTTAGAAATGCAGAATTTGGGGCCCACTGAATCAGATTCTGTAGTTTAACAAGATCCCCAGATAATCTGAATATATATTAAAGTTGCAAAACCCCTATTTTAGGACAGAGATTGGACTGGCTGCCCATTAGAATCTCCTAGGTGACCTTAAAACTTAAGTACGTGTGTGTGTGTGTGTGTGTGTGTGTGTGTGTGTGTGTGTGTGTGTGTGTGTAGAGATACATATATAGATGCCAGGCCCTTCCTCAGACCAACTAAGTTAGAATCTCTGGGCATGGGGCCAGAAGCTACTCTAGAAGTTCCTTTATTTAGGATCATTTGGTAACAAATTCTTGTTTTCTGTTTGTCTGAAAAATATCTACTATTCACATTGAATAATAGTTTAGTCAGTTCTGCAATGCTAGGTTGACATTTATTTTCCCTCAGTGATTTAAAGATTTAAAAGATTTTCACTCTTTTCTGGCTTTAATTGCTGTTGCTGGAAAATTTCTTGAGAGTAGTTTTTCCTTTGTAGGCAGTCTGAGTTACTAACTTTTCACTGTCATCAAGACCTTCTGGTTTTCGATGTGCAATTTTACGGCATTGTGGCTAGGTGTACATTTCTTATCACAGTTAGAATTTGTTGTGTTTTCTCAATCTGAGGATACAGGTTTTTCATCACTTTTGAAAAATTCTTAGCCATGTTATTATCCCACATTCTATTCATTCCGTTTTTTCCTGGAAACGATGTTAGACTCATGCATAACATTTTCATTTTATCTTCCTAAGCGTTTCTTATTCTCTCAAATTTTAATCTTCTTGTCTCTCTCTTCAGCACTCTGGATAACTTCTTGGTATCTTCCCATCTAATATGTGACTAATACACATTGGGCTTTTATTTACATGCTTTTATTTTTTTCAGTGTTTGAATTTCTATTTAGCATATTTTATTTCAGGAGTTCTTTTTATAACCCGACCAGTCTTTCTTCAATTGTGTCTTTCTCCTTGCTCATTATTTCAGTTCTTTAAAAAGATATTTCAACATAGTTATGTTACAATCTGAATCTCATAATTCCAATATCTACGGGTTTCTTCCTGTTGTTTCTGCTGATTACTCCTCACGAACACCTGTTTCCTTGTTTGTTTTGCAGTTTTGGAGAGTGAGCTTATGTTATCTGGAATTTATCTGTGGATGTTTTGTGAGGCCTGAGTTGAGGCTGCATTCCGTCCTTGTAGAGACATTCCATCTCTGTAGAGAAATGTGTGTTGGCTTCTGCCACGTTCTCTAAAATACAACTGAGTCAAGACTATGATTTCTTGTCTTGGGGTTTCCTGATATATGCTGGTTATGTAAATGTTGAATCGCAAATTTGCCTGAGGGCAGGCCTGTGGTGATACATTTTTCAGAAGGTCCTTTTTTCCATCTAGAATTCATCATTAGAACGCCACAGATTCCCTGGTCTGTCTCTTTGCTGACTGGTGAATTTTTTTTTTTGGTCCATCCTTTCTTTGAGGGGCAGCACCCCAGCTTCAAGTCACTCTCACTGTTAATGAGTGAAGTGCGGCTCAGAGTTTGACTTTGCTCGGGCTCACCCAGCACCTGGGAGGCAGGGATGATAAAAAGGACCCAGATCTTCTCATAGACCAGTCATTTTCTCTCCAACAAAACAAGCTACAAAAATAGTAGTGCCTTCTTCTAATAAGAATGGCTTCACCCTTGCCTCCGGTTGAACAAGGAACAGCAAGATTCAGTTATTCCTCGTGGCTAAGTTTGACAAATTATAGAAATAGGTTACTTAGATATATTTTCAGAATCATAAGAACATAAAAAAGTCACATGGGATAAGAATTATAGCCCACACTATTCGGTGTTTTGTCTTTTATAGTAGCACCAAGGGACATTGGTGTGACATGATGAGAGTTGCCCTTCTTGAGGTTCCTCAAAGGGGGCATCCCTAACTGGGGAAGATCTATCATCCAAGAATTTCTCTAAACCCTTCTTGAACTCTCATTACAGTTTTGGTTTGTACAACCTTCAGGCATGGTTTAAATATAT